>NC_041390.1:341508500-341567791 GCF_002162155.2 Triticum dicoccoides | reverse complement strand
ACGCTCACTGTTCATCCAGAGGCAGCATCGATCGTCTTCAGTTAGCAGTAGTAGCGAAGGAATCGCTCGATCGGGTTCAGTTAACAGCCATTGATCGATCGCTCGGGTTCAGTAACGCGTAGCCTGAAGTGCAATCACTCGGGTTCAGTTAGAGCCCAATGCCTCGCTTGGTTCAGTTAGAGCCAATGCCTCGCTCGGTTCAGTTAGAGCCAACGCCTCGCACACGCGCGTACGTGTACGAGAGAAGCGCGCATCGCTCGGCCCCCGACCTCCCACCGTAACCGGGAACTCCCCGAAATTTTCCTCGCCCTCGCTTCTACCACGGTTTTTTCTGTCATGGATGGCCCAAAGAATGTCATGCAGCTGCATCTCTGGCCCGCCCAGTACGAAAAGCCCATTTTCTATCATGATTTTTTGTCATAGAAGTAGGAGCCCACCACATCTATGATGATACCGGGTTTTGTCACATTATCATCATATAAGTGTCATATGTATGACAGAAAAAAAATTCGTTCGGCCCAAAATGTCACAGATGTGTCTTTTTTTTGTAGTGTAGCCAGAGCGAACATGAGAGACCACAAGAGTACCAAGACTGGGATGACATGTAGAGAGTGAGTACTGAGTATTCTATTGGATAGAGACATGTCCCCAAAGGTAAAGATGTGCAATGAATTCAAGGATTTCCTTCCCTTGGATTTCTTGCCCCCCCTGAATCTTGCATGGGATATTGGGAGAAGATAGGGAACAGAAAATTAGAGCAAAGAAAAGAAACAGTGCTAATGCAAACAATCAAATATGAACATGTCTTTCCCCTCTTAAAGACATGTGACTTCTCTCCTCTTGAACACCAAGCATCTGGGGTTTCTTACACTCTCCCCTAAGTATTCTCTCCCCCTATGGAAATGAGTAAGCTTTGATGTGATCTCTCTCTCCCCCTTTGACATCAATTTACAAAGAGAGTTCTTCAGGATTTTTGTTACAAATGGGTTTTGTCCTTGAGTCACAAAGCAAAGAAGCAAGTTGAATGTGATGCTGGTAGAGGACAAGAATCATTGAGTGGAGCTGGAGCAAAAAGAATGCAGGAATCAAGTGGCAAGTTGTCTTTCCTGTAGTGAAATCGGAGGCACCGAGTTGTGTACTTCGGTGGCGCCGAAAGAATTCGGTTGGACCGAAGGAAACAAATCGGTGTGACCGAGTCCATCACAGAGAAAACAATTATCACCTCAGCTCACTAGGAAATTTAGATCTCACAAGGATTTGTAAGGAATTTGCTGAAAGATTTGCAATGAATTGGATGCAGCGAATGCAGAACACAAATAATCAGAAAGGAAATCTAGATGAAGTTTTTTTTGAAAAAGGGGAAATAAATATGCATGAGACAAATGCAAGAGCACAGAGAAACACAAGAGAACTTCATCAAGAATTGGTCGGTGACAAAGTCACCTATGTTAGAGTATATTGACTTAGGAGTCAAGTGAGGACACTTGATCATAGGTCATACTCATCGTTTAAGATCAAAATGGGGTACCATTTTTCGTTTAAGCATCTTGATGTATTCACATCTTGTTGAGTTGCTTTGATCCATGTCTTGGAGTAAAGCTTCTCCAAGATGGAATAACATACCTTGGGTGGTGGTGTTGATCTTGATCATGTAGTTGAACTTGTGTGGGTTGCTCAAGGTTGATGTAGCTCATCAAGAGTTGGGAGCACCACTTGGAACTTGAGTTCATCTTCCTACATGGGTTAGCTTTGCAAGGAAGAGCACTTGTATATCCAAGATGACAATCATAAAACTTAATGTAGAGTTTGTCAAAGGATACGTCTGAAGGGTTTCGTGCTTCTTTGACTTCAACCACCATTGTGTAGAGACTTGGTGATGTAGAAATTGCTCATGATGTGAGTGGGTTGCAATCTCATAGATTTAGATTCATCCAAGTACCTACAAGGGTTAGGTAGTATGCAAGGGTGCAAGTATATGCAAGACATATAAAGAGCATCATGAAAGAAATATCAAGGATTAGTCAAAGGCTCAAGCCTTGCATGTATCCAAATGGAGGTTTTACTCCAGGTTTGAAGCATCAATGATGTTCAATTCATCTCTCAAACGGCAAAAGAATTTCTCATCAAGCGGTTTGGTGAATATATCTGCCAATTGCTTATCAGTACGAACATGCTTAAGATCAATGTCCCCTTTGGCAACGTGATCTCGAATGAAATGATGACGAACTTCAATATGCTTAGTTCGAGAATGTTGCACGGGATTGTGAGCAATCTTGATATCACTTTCATTGTCACAAAGCAATGGAACATGTTTCACATATATCCCATAGTCCTTGAGTGTTTGGGTCATCCAAAGTAATTGAGCACAACATGAACCAGCGGCAATGTATTCCGCTTCGGCGGTGGATAAGGATACCGAGTTTTGTTTCTTGGAGGACCAAGACACAAGAGATCTACCAAGAAATTGACAAGTACCTGAAGTGGACTTTCTATCAACCTTGTCTCCGGCATAGTCCGAATCGAGTAACCAACAAGATTGAAAGAAGACCTCTTAGGATACCAAATGCCAAAATTTGGTGTGTGAATTAAGTATCTCACTATACTTTTCACAGCCTTAAGATGACATTCTTTAGGAGCCGCTTGATATCATGCACACATGCACACACTTAGCATAATATCGGGACGTGAGGCACATAGATATAACAATGAGGCAATCATGGAGCGGTAAACCTTTTGATCAACCGGCTCACCATCTTTGGTCAAATCAAGATGTCCACTAGTAGGCATGGGTGTAGTCATACCTTTGCATTCTTGCATGTTGAACTTCTTGAATAAGTCCTTGGTGTACTTTGTTTGAGAGACAAAGGTACCTTTCTTAGTTTGTTTGATTTGCAAACCAAGAAATAATTTGAGTTCACTCATCATAGACATCTCAAACTTCTCCGACATTAGCTTTCCAAACTTCTCACTAAAATGAGGGTTAGTCGAACCAAATATTATATCATCAACATAAATTTGGCACACAAAAAGTTCTCCATTAACCCTTTTAGTAAAAAGAGTAGAATCTATTTTTCCAATTTCAAAGCCTTTTTCAATAAGGAACTTGGTCAAGCATTTATACCACGCTCTAGGAGCTTGTTTAAGACCATAAAGAGCTTTGTGAAGTTTGTAAACATGATTAGGTTTCTTAGGATTGACAACGCCAGGAGGTTGCTTAACATAAACTTCCTCCTTATTTTCACCATTTAAAAAGCACTTTTAATGTCAATTTGGTACAAGGTGATATCATGGTGATTAGCATAAGCAAGTGAGGTGCGAATGGACTCAAGTCTAGCAACGGGGGTATATGTCTCACCATAGTCCATACCTTCGACTTGAGTGTAGCCTTGGGCGACTAGACGTGCTTTGTTGTGAACAACTTGTACGCCTTCATATTGCTTGTTGCGAAACACCGATTTGATACCGATGATGTTGTGGTTGTTGTCGGGCTTCTCAACCAATGTCCACACTTGATTTCTCTCAAAGTTGTGTAGCTCTTCATGCATGGCGTTTATCCAATCTGGATTTTCCAATGCTTCTTCAACCTTCATAGGTTCAATGCTAGAGATGAATGAATAATGTTCACAAAAGTTAGTCAAACGAGTTTTAGAGCGAGTGATTCTCCCGGTTTGGATATCATTGTATATTTGCTCGACGGGATGGTCTTTGGCGACTCTTGCTCGAACTCGTGGGAGATTTTGCTTGGCTCGGGGTGGAACATCCTCTTCATCTTGTTCTTCTTCTTGGCCTTCTTCATTGTTGACATTGTTGTTCTCTTGTTGTGGTGGAGAAGGAGGTTGTTGATGTTCATCTTGGTGTACTTCCTCGTTTTCTTTGTCTTGGTGTGCCCCACTTGTGGATGCTTCCGTATAAACTCTTGGTTCACCTTGTTGTGAGGTGGAAGCTTCCACTTGGATGGACGAGGTAATCTCCTTCACCTCCGTTGGGCGAATCTTGCCAATAGACATGTCTTGGATTGCTTCAGAAGGGTCTTTGTCTCCCACATCAATTGGCAATTGCTCTACTTGCGAGCTGTTAGATTCATCAAACTTCACATCTACCGTCTCTTCAACCTTTTGGGTGAAATTGTTGTAGACACGGTAAGTGTGAGAGTTTGAGCCATAACCAAGTAGGAAACCTTCATGAGTTTTAGGAGAAAATTTAGAACGACGATGCTTATCAAGAATGTAGGACTTTGAGCCAAATACTCGAAAGTATCCAACTTGGGGTTTCTTACTAGTGAGGAGCTCGTATGCCGCCTTGCCGAGTAGCTTGTGAAGGTACAATCGATTTGTTGCATGACAAGCTGTCTCAAACGCTTCCACCCAAAAGTGTTTTGGAGTCTTGTACTCATCAAGCATCATTCTCGCCATCTCAGTAAGAGTCCGGTTCTTCCTCTCAACAACTCCATTTTGTTGAGGTGTGTACGTAGCCGAGAACTCGTGTTAAATCCCCTCTTCGTCAAGAAAGGTATCCACATTTGCGTTCCTGAACTTCGTTCCATTGTCGTTTGGAACCTTCTTGATCTTCACTTCAAATTAATTTTGGGCCTTCCTAGAGAAGTTTTTGAAGATCTTTTGGACCTGTGATTTATCATCAAGGAAGAACACCCACGTAAATCTTGAAAAATCATCGACTATGACTAGACCAAATGAGTTACCACCAAGACTTGTAGGCATTGGGACCAAAGAGATCCATGTGAAGTAGCTCGAGCGGTCTTCTCATGGTCATGGTGTTCTTCAGGGAGTGACTCCCTCCAACTCGTTTTCCTGCCTGACAAGCACTACAAAGTCGATCCTTGTCAAATATGACATATTTTACTCCAAGGATATGATCACCTTTAACAAGCTTATCAAGATTTTGCATGCCCACATGACCTAGCCTTCCATGCCACAACCAGCCTTTAGAGGATTTAGCAATTAAGCAAGTTCTAGGTTGAGCCTTTTTAGTGAAGTCAACAATGTAAAGATCACCTCTACGTATACCGGTAAAGACGATTTTATGATTGTCTCTTCGAAACACTTGGCAATCTACTTCAGAAATAGGACATTGAAACCGAAATCAGCAAGTCTAGATACTGAAAGTAAATTGTACCCAAGAGATTCAACGAGCATGATGTTTTGTATGGAGCTATCATGTGAGATGTCCACCTTACCGAGGCCAACCACCTTACCCTTTGAGTTATCACCAAAAGTGACATACTTTCGAGGGCCGTCGTTTCCAGCAAGCTCACAAAACATATCTTTGTCTCCGGTCATATGATCTGTACATCCACTATCAAGAACCCATTCCTTTCCTCCAGCCATGTAGCCGCTAAGATTACCCATAAGACCAAAGTGTCTCATCGCATCATCAAGATCATGGTCACTATCATCATCCTCATCATAGTATCCATGTTCAATATCGTCATGTGATGGATCAACTCCTAGAGAGGGTAATTCATTAGAAGTATGACCGTAACAATGTTCATCTCTATGGATTCTAATGGCTTCGGAAATGATATTGCTAATAATTCCAACATCTCCTTTTGCACTCATAATATTAGTAAGCTCAAATAAGCAATCACGAAACTTGGGATCATTAGAACTCATCTTACTCAAGGCAATAGACTTATGAAGAATATCATCTAGAATTTTCAGGGAATAATTTTGGAATCATTCCTCAAGGAATCTCCATAAGGTGTAGGCACAATCAAAAGTAGGCAAGCTAGCAAGCAAGTTTCTAGGAAAACCTCTAGTGATTAAATTGACTGTTCTAAGATTACGGATCATGTCAATAGACTCATCAAGGGTAGGATGCAAAGGATCAACAATGCGAGCACAAGGAGTAGTAATGTACTTGGTCAAATGAAATTCATTGAAAATCTCAAGCATCTCATTTTTTCACTCATGAAAGAACTCCCCATCAAGAATAGGCACTCTACGTCTAAGACTCCCCAACGTAGACTCATCCATCTTCCTCCAATGGTGATTAAACCAAAGCAATGGAGACCAATGCTCTGATACCAATTGAAAGGATCGAGAAGAGGTGTCTAGAGGGGGGTGAATAGACTACTTGACAAAATAAAAACTAGCCTTTTCCCAATTTTAGTTCTAGGCAGATTTTAGCAACTTAGCACAAGTCAAGCAATCAACCTACACATGCAATTCCAAGAGTATAGCAGCGGAAAGTAAAAACATTTGCATATGAAGGTAAAGGGAGGAGTTTGGAGTGTGCAAACGCAATTGGAGACACGAAGATTTTTGGCGTGGTTCCGATAGGTGGTGCTATCATACATCCACGTTGATAGAGACTTCAACCCACGAAGGGTTACGGTTGCGCGAGTCCACGGAGGGCTCCACCCACGAAGGGTCCACAAAGAAGCAACCTTGTCTATCCCATCATGGCCGTCTGTCGGCATTCTGGGAATGGGGGTCCCCAGACTTGCCTGCCTGCAGTTCATCACCCCAGCCAAGAACAGACCCTCGCGAGGCTGTTCTTCCTTGCATTGTTCATCATCATCAGCCCAAGAGGCAATCCACCACACCACACACTGGAGTAGAGTATTACACCACAATGGTGGCCCGAACCAGTATAAACCCTGTGTCTCTTGTGTTGTTCTTTCCTTAGTTTAGATCCTAGTAAGGCGGAGGAGTGCAGGTAGGTAGGAGGCGAAATCTCCGCGCGCACCCCAGTGTTCGAACCTCAAGGGTCTTCCGGAACCCGAAATTCGACATTTGGCGCGCCAGGTAGGGGTGCGCCGGGATTCGTCTTCCACCACCCCGTTCTCCTCCGACCATCACGCCCATGTCTAACGCTTGTCGGGCCCGTGCCGAGCGCCGGGCCGCACTCGCTTCCCGCGTCGCCCAGACGGCCCCTGTCGGCGAGTGTCCTCGCCGTTCCCCGTCACCTTCCGTCAACGCCGCCACCGGCCCAGCGGGGGACAAGCAGCAAGCATCGCCCCAGCATCCGTCCGTGCGGCAAGACGGCCGCACCACGACTCCCTCGCTCACCCCAGCTGGTTCTTCGTCCCACACGCTCCGCGCGCCCATGGAGGCTCGGGCTGCACTCATCGCGGCGAACGAGCTCCTGCACTACCGTCCCGTCGACGACATCTATGAAGAATGGCTCGACCGCGTCGCCGAGCTCGTCCGCACCGCAGGGGGCTCTCCTGCGCCGTCCGTTTCGCTGCACCGCACCCTGCCCCGCGCGGGCAATGAAGCTCCGGCGGCGCCCCGGCCGCCTCCTCCTCAGGAAGGTGCCATGGCTCCAAGGCGCGTGGCCCCTGGGCGGAACCCGCTCCATCAGGCGCCAGCACAGCAAGAGCAGAGCTGTCAAGAAGTTCCTCGCCCGCAAGAAGCTGCCCGGGCGCTCCCTGCTCCAGCACGTCGCGACCATGCTCCTGGTCCCGCGCGTCAAGACCCCGCGCCGCTCCCAGCTGCAGCGCGTGGGGACATGCAAGACCAAGCTCCCCGCCATCCAAGGCCTCCCGTGGCCACGGCAGGCTGCCGCGCCTTCACCGCCGAGCTACGCAGCGTCGCGTGGCCGGCAAGTTCAAGCCAGACTTGCCTCCTCGCTACGACGGCACGGCTGACCCTGCGGAGTTCCTCCAGCTCTACGAGCTGGGCATCGAAGCTGCCAACGGAGACGAGAAGGTCATGGCGAACTGGTTCCCCATGGCACTCAAGGACGGGGCCCGCACCTGGCTCCTGAACCTGGCTCCAGGCACAATCTCCTCCTGGGATGAGATGCGCACCGGCTTCGTCGCCAACTTCCAAGGCACTCGCGACCGGCCACCCGCCGTGAGCGACATGCGCCGCATCAAGCAACAGCCCGGGGAGACCCTGCAGAAGTACATCCAGCGCTTCAACAACGCACGCCTCAAGATTCCCAAGGTGACTGAGGAGGCCATCATCTCGGCCTTCTCCGACGGCGTGCGCGACGTAAAGATGAAGGAGGAGATGGCGATGCATGAAGACCTGTGCACTTCCATGGAGCTGTTCAACCTGGCAACCAAGTGCGCCAGGGCCGAGGAAGGGCGTCTCTCCCTCCTCAAGCTGCCTGCCGCAGTCCAAGAAGAGAAGAAGCCCAAGGCCAAGGATGTGAAGCGCAAGGGGGCTGCCGTGCTCGCGGCAGAACCAGACACCAAGCGGGGCAGAGATCAGCCCGAACCTTCCAAGGGCAGCCGGTACTATGTGTACCACGACCTCCACACCCACAACACCAACGAATGTCAAGAGCTCCGAGCCGTGCGAGAAGGAAGGATCGGCCGTCGCCCTGACCGCAGTGACCGGGGCTACGGCCGAGGAGGAGGAAGGAACGCAGGACGCTGGGAAGACCGTGGCCCGCGCCAAGGGTGGCGCGATCAACCTCGCGAGGATCGCTGGCAAGACCCGCCTCGCGAGGGAGGCTGGAAGGATCAGCCTCGCGAGGGAGAGTGGAGGGATCAGCCTCGCGAGGATCGCCCGCAAGACAACGCAGGCCTCCCACCGCTGCCGCTGCTGCCAAGGAGAAACGAGGACCGCCACTAGGACGAGGGGGCTGGGGGCTTCTAGGAGCCGCGCGCAATCGCGTGCATCCTGGGCGGGGCACAAGCCCCAGCCTCTCAGCGCATCTTCAAGCAGTTCGCCCACAAAGTGAACGCAGTCCTCCCCAGGCTCGAAGCCACGCGCCCTCTCAGGTGGTTGGCGTGCGCCATCACGTTCAGCTCAGTAGATCAGCTCAAGTGTGCGGCTACAGTCGGAGTCCTCCCGATGCTTTGTTCCCCAATCATCAGCAACGTGGTGGTCACCAAGACCCTCATCGATGGCGAGGCAGGGCTCAATGTCCTGTCCGTGGAAACATTCAACAACCTCCAAGTGCCCTACATCCAGCTTCAGCCAACCAAGCCTTTCTCCAGTGTCACCGACGGCTCCACGGTCCCGATTGGGCAGGTCCGCCTCCCTGTCACCTTTGGGGCATGTGACAACTACCGCACCGAGCTCATCGACTTCGACGTCGCTCACATTCGCCTGCCGTACAACGCCATCCTTGGGTACCCGGTGCTAGCCAAGTTCATGGTCGTAACTCACCACGGCTACAACATCCTCAAGATGCCAGGAAGCGGCGGAGTCATCACGGTGCCCTGTGAAGAGAAGGACGTGGTGTGTTCCCTGGAACGAGCCTTTCAGGCTGCGTCACTGGAAGACCCGGATTGTGGAAGCAGGAGGCCTCCCGAGACCGCCCCTAAGAAGAAGAAGACATCATCCGGCCCGACCACTCAGGAGGCAGGCCCCTCCGGGCCCGCGCCTACCCAGGAGGAACCTCCTTCCATCGCATAGGAAACGCGCCCGGCGCCCTCCTCAGGCAGGGCTCGGGGGCTCTCCTCTGGAGGGCCACCGACCTAGCTAGGGTCATGAGGGAGGCGCTTGGGCACCACATGGAGGTGTGTTTTGAAGCACGTTTCCCTCAAGAAGGAGCAAGTCAAGGAGATCCAGACCCTCAGGAGTTCGTCAGCGAGACCATTCAGGAGCTACAGGAGTCAAGAGTCATGAAAGGCGGCCGCCGCCTACCAGCAGTGGCTCCCCATCCAGGCGAGGATGGTGGGCTGCGCGTCTGCATCGACATACCAGGGCTCAACCGAGTCGCCTCTCCGAAGCGCCTCTGGCCCTCGTGAGTGGGGCGCTGCAGAGGCCCACCCCACAGCTACGTTCGCATGCCTTACGGCTTGCCGAACACGGCTGACACGTACCGGCGCCTCATGAGGGGCATCACGGAGGCACGAGAGGCAGGGCGTTCCGCAGCCCTGCCAGGGATGGAGATGGCCCGTGAGGAGCCGCGAGCACCTCCGGAGCCTCCCGAGGCCCCTGGGCCTGGGGGCTCGTGAGGATCGGCTTCCGCAGCCCATCGAGCCTACTACATCAACGCTCCTTCGTCCTCAACATCATCAGGTGACATCTTTCAAGTTTTATTTCCAGCTGGGAGCGCCCCCCCAGGGCTGCATTATTCCTAGGCCGCGTGGGTCCGTCCCTGCGGCGTGTATCCCTTTTTTTAATTCCATGTTGTTAGCCTACCTTGTTGGGGGCACCCCTCGGGCTGCATGATCCCCAAGTCGCTCGGGCCTGACCCAGTGATGTCCACATTCCCAGCATCTATTTGAACGAATCCACTCCTTCGCGGCTAATGTGTTTTACCTAGTTGCCTGCTCAGCTGACGCCAACTAACGGAGCTGCTCCCAAACGGCACGACGCTTGCGCATGGGTCCGTCCCTGCAACACCGATAAACCTGGATGGCTGAGCTCTGGACGCGGCAGCCCCGCATAGCGTCACCTCGTCAAGCCTTCAGTGCCTCACTACCCCTTGGAAGCAACCAACGGCTGACTGTCAATTGTCACGGCAACCCCTTGTTTTTTCTATGATGGACCTGCAGGACCTCCTGAAGGAGCTGTGTCAGGCGAGGTCCTTGCGGTATCACCTACGCTCTCGTCCGCGCGAACCGCTTGCACGTTAAAGGGGGGGTGCCTAAGCATCGCGACTCAGGGCTCCTACTAGCTCTCCAGCCCTCACCCTCTGGCCTTGACCACGGCATCGCGACCTGGCATACTAGCGACGGCTGAGACTCGCTCGAGGGCCAAGACCCGAGGACGTAGAGCAGAAAGGGGACCTCGCCGAGCAACCTCACGCCTGCCGATGCACGGACCCGGCGACACACCAGAGAGCGGCCCCTGATCCTCGAGATAAGTCATCACCCGGAAGCGCCAGCTGCTGTGGCACCATCCCCGCACCTAATGCTATCCCGTGTTAGCGACGCCGCTCTCCTTTCTCACCAAATGACGGCTGCTTGGGCGCCAAAGGGGACCTCCTGAGCATCGCGACTCAGGGGCTCTTACTGGACTCCGGGTCGCTCACCTCCTGGCCTTGACCACGGCATCGCGACCTGGCATACCAGCGACGGCTGAAGCCGCCTTGGGACTGGGACCTGTCGGCGCAGAGCACCAAGCCCTCGTGAGGTTCGAAAGGGAGGACTGAGCTAAGACGGAATGAGCAACTCGCGCAATTCTACGACAAGGGTTATATTAACAAACATGATCACAGGCACCTTACAAGCCCCCACGGGACGCGTTTTTGATTACTCGCAGGGAACAGATCCTAAAGGGACACAAACTACGCGCGACCCAGCAAAAGACGCCATCATCAACAGTGGACCGTCAAGCACCGACGCCAACCCCATCCAGATCAGAGTCGGCGGCGGCCTGACGAGCTCGCCTTGCTCCAGGAGCGGCGCCGGCTCGGGGGCTCGTAGCTGTCATCGCTCGTCTCCGGAGTCGTGAAGAGCTCGCCGGAGTCGCTGGAACTTCCGACGCCTCCACCGCCTGAGGAGCCGCCAAGGGAGCGGTTGGCGGGCCCAGTCCTCGTCGCGGCAGGGTCCTGGCCACCTTCCCCGGAGGAGCACTCCAGCCGGCGCCCGCTCGCATCAAAGACTTTGAAGAGCATCACCGAAGCACCGTCGTAATGCAAGTGGACCGCGAAGACGCCCCTTACCCTGCAAACCCGGACGATCTCTCTCCAGCCCCGAGTCATGAAGACCTCGGCCGGGGCAACGACCGCGACCTTTGCCTCGGTCGCGAGGGTGCTGCAGCCGGTGTGCTGCTGCCAGAGCTCCAAGGGCTCCCCCTGCCGGACGATGGAGGCGAAGAAGGGAGGAAGGCGGATCCAAGACTGAAGAGGAATGGTGACGTGGAGCACGAACTCTTGGGAGGAGCCCTCGGTGTGGACCCCAGGGGGGGACGACCCACACCTTCGTGACCCGTCGGCGTCGACGGCGGCGCCGCCCATGGCGGTCAGCATCAGCTCCTTCGAGGCCCTCGACGTGGGCGTACAATGGCAGCGGGAACCCCGGCGGCACCCGCTCGCACCAAGGCCTCGACACCACCTGAAGGGCCCCCTCGTCCGGGCCACGGGGGGCGAGCCGTTTCTTCGGCGGGAGTGGGTCTGGTTCCCCTCGGGGAGCCTTTCTCTTCTCTTCCGTCGAGAACTGGCGGATCGGAGCCATCGCAGCAAGACGGAGCAAGGATCGGGAAGAAGGAGAAGCAAGGAGGGATGGACTGCAAGGGCGCATGCTGTTCCGTACTTATGGCCGGCGAAGGCCAACCACCGACCTCCACGATTACAGGTAATCATGACCCACTTTGCATGCAGGGACTTGTCTAGTCCGTGCGGTTGCCGAGGCGCCACGGGGAAGTGGAGGCGCCCACGTCCAATCAACCGCCACGCGGCGCCCGAGGCCGCAGGCTATTAGGGACCGCGGTGCTTCGCTCTTGCCCTTCCGCCTCCCTGCACGGCCAAGTCCGGGCGCGCCTTGGGCCCAGGGGCTACTGTCGGTGTTCTGGGAACGGGGGTCCCCAGACTTGCCTGCCTGCGGCCTGCGGCGTGGCTCAAAAGGGGGCCCAGTGCGGCCCATCTTCACCAACACAAACCCAAGACCCTCGCGAGGGGCCAAGCCTCGCGGGGCAGACGACGCGGAACTTCCTTAGGCGTGGCCTCGTCAGGCTGGCTCACAAGGAGGCGGAGAGATCAAGGCGGGGTACCTCACGAGGTGCCCGTGACGCAAGCCATGACGACCGGGGGCGCCAGGCGGGTGCCAGCCCACACAGTATCCTCCCTTCCTCTTTGGTGCAAAGGGGGCAAGCGCAGCCGTGGAGTACCGAGGCATCAGGCAAAGGTTGACATTTCGGTGCAACGAGACCAAGACCAGGAGGACTACGAGATGGAGGTCACCGTGGAGCCCAAGATGGCGTCATCACCAGAGCTTTGTGCAGGCGAAGACTACTTTTGTCAGGGTAGCTAGTACTAGCTGTCCCCCTTCAAATTAGCCCGCCATTGTTGGCTCCCTTCCCGCTCGATATTTGGGAAGAGGACCAGGGCCTCTATAAATAGGACCAGCCACCCACAGAGCAAAGGGGGCCGGGAGGTTGGAAGAAAAAGAGAGGGCGGAGAGGTTGGAAGAAAAGAGAGGGATCGAAGGATAGAGAAGATCAGGTAGAGAGAGAGAGAGAAGGGTGACTGAGCTCCTCCCAGCAGTTCATCACCCCAGCCAAGAACAGACCCTCGCGAGGCTGTTCTTCCTTGTATTGTTCATCATCATCAGCCCAAGAGGCAATCCACCACACCACACACTGGAGTAGGGTATTACACCACAACGGTGGCCCGAACCAGTATAAACCCTGTGTCTCTTGTGTTGTTCTTTCCATAGTTTAGATCCCAGCAAGGCGAAGGAGTGCAGGTAGGTAGGAGGCGAAATCTCCGTGCGCACCCCAGTGTTCAAACCTCAAGGGTCTGCCGGAACCCGAAATCCGACACCGTCGCCCACGAAGGACTTGCCACACTCGGGTAGATATTCACGAAGTAGGCGATCTCCTTGCCCTTGCAAACTCCTTGGTTCAACTCCACAATCTTGACGGAGGCTCCCAAGTGACACATAACCAATCTAGGAGACACCACTCTCCAAGAGGTAATAAATGGTGTGTTGATGATGAACTCCTTGCTCTTGTGCTTAAAATGATAGTGTCCCCTATACTCAACTCTCTCTCTCTCTCTCTCGGGATTTGGATTTGGTGGAAAGATGATTTGAGTGGAAAGCAACTTGGGGAAGGCTAGATATCAAGATTTATGTGGTTGGAGTGGAATATCTTTACCTGAACACAAGTGTAGGTGGTTCTCTCTCAGAAAATGTATGTTGGAAGTGTAGGCATGTTATGATGGCTCTCTCTTCGAGTGAAGAGTGGGTGGAGGGGGTATAAATAGCCTCCACACAAAATCTAGCCGTTACACACAAATCACCAAACTAGGTGGGACCGAATCATGAAACTCGATCAGACCAATTTAGTTCATAATGTGACCGTTAGGCATTTCGGTGGGACCGACATGATCAACTCGGTGGGACTGATGTGCTAGGGTTAGGGTAAAGTCTCAACTCAGTTTGACTGATTACACAAACTCGGTGGGACCGATTTGGGTAATAAGCTTAACAGAGAGTTGGCCAAGCAAACTCGCTGGGACCGATTGCATATCTCGGTGGGAACAAAATTATTGCAATAGGCAATAGAGAGTTTGCAAGCCTATCTCGGTGAGACCGAGATCCCATCGGTGAGACCGAATTGATTAGGGTTTCTGGCAGTGGATATGTAAAGAGAACTCGGTGGCGCCGGATAGATAGTTTTGGTGGGGCCGAGTTTGTCTTTTGGTTTGGGATATATGTGGATGTGAGAAGGTAGTTGAGGGCTTTTGGAGCATATAGCTAACACTTTGAGCAAGCAAGCCATTGAGCAACATCTCATCCCCTCTTAATAGTATTGGCTTTGCTATGGACTCAATGTGATCTTGGATCACTAAAATAAAATGTAGAGTCCTGAGATTTGAGCTTGAGACAATCCTTTGTCCTCAGCATCTTGAAGGGGTTCCACATCCTCTAGTCCATGCCACTCCATTGTTGAACTTATGTGAAACATACTAGGTAGAAGCATTAGTCCAACAAGAGATATGTTGTCATTAATTACCAAAATCACCCAGGGAGCACTTGTGCTTTCAGAACTATAGCAAGTTCATCTCCATAAGCATAATTTGTCCTAGCATCTTGGCCACAAGCACAGCAAGCATCAAGTTCATCAAAAAAGGTATATTTCAAAAGAATCAATGGAATCATAACAATTATCATAACATTCATCCTTCGGTAAGCATGAAAGGACATTAAATTATGTATGAGTTGAATAGTTACTCTCATTAGAAGGTGGGCACGGGTAGCTAATCCGCTCTTCCTCCTTTTGTTCTTTGCTCTCCTCATCATATTTTTCATCCAATGAGCTCACAATTTCATCAATTCCTTCTTCCATAGACTCCTGCAAAATATTAGTCTCTTCTTGGACAGCGGAGATTTTCTCAATAAATTCATCAATATCGGAATTGTTTTTATAATTATCATAGCAATATTTAAGGATAGAAAATTTTTCAGGTCTATAAACTGAATCATCAAAGTCTTCAAACTTTTCAAACAAAGATTCAAATTCATAAGCACTCTTAAAAGCAACAAATTATTCTATTCGTTCCACATCATAGTAATAATATATACCATTAGCGTAAGAAGCCAATGTTTCATTATTAAATTTGCATGAAAAGGGAAGATGTGGAGCATTCACCCTAGAGCAACAAGTATAATCATATCTCTGGCATAAATTCCAAGCATACCAATGCAACATATGAATTTGATCCCATAATAGTTTCCCTTTTTGTGTCAAGCGATAATCCCTAAAGTATTCATGTTGATCCAACGTTACTCCCATTACGAAGTTGAATGGGTTTTCTAAGGATTATCAAAGTAGTGCATAATATTTTTCACATAACGAGCATCGAGGGTTTTAGGAGGTTCCCCATCTCCATGAGTAGAAAGTACAACTATTTTTATATATTTTGTGTTCCATATCCATAACTAAAGATAGGGAACAACTTTGAACAGAAAATAAAAATTACTTCATGATAAAGCGAACAAGCACACACGAGGATATTCACCCCACGATATTGCTCCCCGGCAATGGCACCAGTAAAAAGGTCATGATAACCCACAAGTATAGGGGATCGTTTGTAGCCTTCTACGATAAATAAGAGTGTCAAACCCAACTAGGAGCTAAAGGCAGAACAAATATTCCCTCAAGTTCTATCGACCACCGACACAACTCTACGTACACTTGGTGTTCACTTTACCGGAAAGAAGTATGAAAATATTTTGCAAGAACAAAACTACGAGTACTTTGTGGGAATAAAACTACAGATAAATTGCAAGGTAATAAAAGTGGATAGCTTTTGGCAACAAGAAATTCATTTGTCCCTAGGCAATCGATAACAAGTGCCGGTAATCATTCTTGCAATTTTATATGAGGGAGAGGCATGAGCTAACATACTTTCTCTACTTGGATCATATGCACTTATGATTGGACCCCTAGCAAGCATGCACAACTACTAAAGATCATTAAGGTCAAGAAACCCAACCATAGCATTAAGTATCAAGTCCTCTTTACTCCCATACGCCATAACCCACTTATCCGCGTTTAGGCTGTTGTCACCCCCGCAACACCGACAATAAGCAAACCATGAACATATTGCAACACCCTATAGAGGGGTCCCCTCATGTTTGCGCGAAAAGGAGGACACCGTAGGACAACACCATAAATAAAATATACAATCATACAAACCAAGATCACGATTAACCCATAGGACAAAACGGATCTACTCAAACATCATAGGATAACCATAGATCATTGGTATATAATATATGGAGTTGAACACCATGTTAAGTAGAGATTACAGCAGGGAGAAGGGGTGTTACACCGTTGCATAGAGGGGGAGAAAGTTGGTGTTGACGTAGCAAGATTGTTTATGTAGATCTCCGTCACGATCCTTGCCCCCGCGGCACTCCGACGCCACCGGGAGTGAGGGGGAGAGAGCCCCCCTCCTCCTTCTTCTTATTCTTCCTTGGCCTCCCCTAGATGGGAGGAGAGTACCCCCTCTGGTTCTTGGTCTCCATGGCGGCAGAGGAGTGGGAGTCCCTCTGACATAGGATCTGCCTCTCTGTTCTCTTCTGTTTCGCGTTCCCCAGACCAGGCCAAAAACTGTTTCTTATATTTCGGGAGATCCGTAACTCTGATTGCGCTGAGATTTTAACACGATTTTTTCCGGATATAAGATTTCTTGCATCCAAAGTAGAGCTCCAACTGACGTTTGAGGAGTGGCACAACCCACCACCATGTGCCAGGGGCCTCTGGTGCACCCTAGTATCTTGTGGGCTGTGTGGGCCTCTGTTTGCCATGATTCCAACTCCCAAAAATCACATATGTTACATAGTGATTCTCCGTAAAATTTTATTGCATTTGGACTTCGCTTGATATGGATTTTCCGTGAGACAAAAAACATGCAAAAAACAGGAACTGGCACTAGGCACTGGATCAATAGGTTAGTCCAATAAATCATATAAAAAGTTGCCAAAAATATGCGAAATTTGTATAATATTGGCATGAAAAAATAAAAAATTATAGATACGCTGGAGACGTATTGTAACACTCCCAGTGTCATGCTACAGTAATCCCCTATTGATGGTGCCATGTCATCACACTATTGTTGCTAATACTCACTTGATCCAAATCATTGTTCATTTTCAAACTCAAATTCAAAGTCAAAAATTCAATTTGCCAAACATGAAAACTAAAATGTTCAAAGTGTGGCAAATAAGCAATGAGTAATTGTCATGTTGGAACCAACCTCTTCTAAATTCCCAAAATGCCCATGGCAATTAATTCAGTGCTCCAGCAGCATTTAAATTGGCCTTTTCAATTCCTAAAATTAATTAGGCAGCTCCTTTTGACCCCAAACTTTTTGTTCCATCTCAAGGTATTATGTTAGTTTTATGTGCCAAGTTTTGTTCAAAAGAAAACTCATTTGGTACTAAAAGAAAATGCAAAACAGAGCAAATAAAATAAAAGAAAAGAAAAGTAAAAGGGAAAAGTCGGGGGAGAGAGAGAGAGAAACCACCCCATCCGTGGACCGAACCCACCTGGACCGGCCCACCTAACCCACCTGAGCCGGCCCACTCCCCCCTGTCGTCTTTGCCCCTCCCCACTGTGTGTGCGACCATGCACACAGTCGCCACCGAATCCACCTCGCCGACCATGCTGCTACAGGCGCCGCAGGGAAGATAAGGACGCCAGCATCGGCACCCTGGCTTCTGCCAAGATCTTTCCCCGCCTCACCCGCTTCCCCTCCTCTCCCTCGCTCTCTCTCGCTCGTTCTCTTCCACCACCGAACATGAGTGTCGCCGCTCGTCGTTGCCGTTGCAGCCACCGTCCTCCACACGCCCGTCCAACATGCCTGTTTGCTCCGCCGCCGTCCCCTACGCCGCCTGCCACATCAAGTTGGAGCTCGGAGCCCCTGTAGTGACGGCGGCGACTTCATCTTCCCCCTAGGCCAGCTCGGATCGTCGCCGCCATTTGTCGTCATCGAGCCTTCCCCGCGCCCGCTTAGCACATCTGCAGCCCCTCCTGTACTCTCTCTTTCCCCTCACTCCACGCGCTCGATTTTGAGCTCTAGCAACCGATTTGCTGTCGGCCGAAAACTTGCTTCGCCGCTCACCTTGCCGTCGCGGCCACAGCTCATGCCGCTGGCGTATGAGCACATCACCATGCTCACGTCTTCGTAGAAGGCCGTAGCACGCACCAGCGTCTTTCCCGTCGATGCCGAGTTCCGGCCGCCGCTGTCATCGACGCTGCGCCCTGCTCCGATCAACCCCAGCCCCGCGACCACCGCCGTTGGATGCGCAAGGTCGACCGCAGCCGAACGAGCCTAGCCGCACCTCTCCCCGTGCCCCGTAGCGCGATCCCCATGTGCGCCCAAACCCCACCGCCACCTCCACTCGCCGCCGGCACAGTTCCGGCCAGCCGCGAGCCCAGCCGACCTCACCACGCGACGCGGCGAGCTCTCCTCGTCCGAACACGCCAAGTCCCGCGCCTAATGACCCCCTGTGGCGCGATTCCAGCGAAGTCCGGTGAGCCCCGCCGCTGTTTTGGTCGCCGGTGGCGAAACCCCGCCACCGCCGATGTGGCGCACCTGGGCCCGGCCCGTGGGTCACTGACTAGTGGGCCCTGGGGTCCCCGTTGATTGGGTTGACCCACTCAACGTGCTGACTGGGCAACCCCAGCCACTGACATGTGGGCCCCCCTCTGTTATATTAGTCTAATAACATTTTATAAATAAAAATGATTAGTTAACCTAAAACACTCATTGACGCCCGGGGCCCACTCCCCTAATTGACCCTGTTAGTTTAGTTAATCCACTGTTAAGCCAACAAAGGCTAACATGTGGGTCCGAGTGGCCCCATTGGTCAACTTTGACCAGTCAACCGGATTGTTGACTGTTGACATCACACCTATGTCATACTGATGTCATATTTCCTTTACTGTTAATTTGAATAATTCCAAAAAAGGCATTAAACTTTAGAAATTCATAGTAAATAGACCATAGCTCGGATGAAAATGTTTTCTACATGAAAGTTGCTCAGAAAAATCCAACGAATCCAAATGTGCGATCCTTTCACCTGTCACATGCCCCTAGAATGCTGAACATGGAACTGTCCCCTCTCTTTCATCTCTCCAGAATTCGTCTAACGCCGGGGATTCATCCTCGGATGTTTATCCCCTCCGTCTGCAACGTGTAGTACTACATTAGGGCAACCCTAGCTCTGCCCGTCGTCATGTTATGCCTTGTGATGCATTGATTGCTCTGTATTTACTGTTTCTTCCCCCTCTTCTCTCCGGTAGACCCCGAGACTGATGTTGCCCCTGTGATCGACTACGTCGACGACGGCCCTCCTTGCCAGAGCAACCAGGCAAGCAAACCCTCCTTGAGCATTCCGATATCGCCCATTTCTTTCCCTCTCATGCTTGCATTAGAACTACTATTGCTTTCTGTATGATTGTACTCTGATGCATAGCCTGTTGTTGTTACCTGCTTTCATACCTTACCTGCTTATCCTAAACTGCTTAGTATAGGTTGGTTAAAGATCCATTAGTGACCCCCACCTTTTCCCAGTTTCCCCCGCTTTATGTTCGATGACTCGATCAACGTGATTGATGTCCAGGCCCCGACACCACATATCACCCCCCTAGTTGAACGACACTACAAAGTTACTATCGAGTGCCGAGGGTGAACCTCATACATCACTCCTGATGAGATCTCTGTAGTGTAGCTATACGGTCAAGGTCGTCGAGGGTGATTTCCTCCTTAACCACTTTCCGTTGTGGCTCTGTCATGCAACCCCTCAAGTGTGAACCTCGAGGGTGGATCCTCTTACGTTCACCTTGATGACAACATCGAGTGGAATTCACCAGGGCTGATTCCTTGGGTTTTCCCCTTGGTGTTAGACACACAGTTACTATGATTACTATGACTTTGCACTTAGGCATGTTACTAAATACGGGTCGGCCCTGAGGGGTACCCGCGCGAGCTTAAGAGCGAGTGATGTGGAGACCGGTTGACCTGGAGGGACCTCGCGAGATACTTACGAGGCATGGCCGGGCTTTCTTAGCCCTTGCCGCAAGTACTCGAGACGGGGTGATGGGGTCATATCGATCATGAGTCTCTGCTCATTACTGCGTGCTCCTAATCCACTACGATTTGGATATTTGATCCGAGGGGCCTTTGGCCTGATAGCACTAACAATCACGTGGGCATAGTATGGGCGTTCTGCATCGTATACATCAGCCGAAGCTTAATAGACGTCAGCGACTGAGCGGCGCACGCCGGGTTGGACTGCATAAGCTCCTGCCTTGTTGAAGGAGGTAGCTAGGTCTGCTCACCGGTCGCCCACGCAACGTGCAGGAGTTCCCGGGGTGATGGCCCATGACCCTTGGGGGCATAGGTTTAGTTCGGTGTGCCGGCCTCTCTATTAAGCCTAGGTCGGGTTGTGGCGTATTATTTGGCGGAGGTCAGGCATGACCCAGGAAAGTGTGTCCGGACGGAGTTAATCGAGCGTGGTGGGTAAGTTGGTGCACCCTTGTAGGGAAGAAAACATCTTTCGATAGCCTGTCCTATGGTAACGGACACTTGGAGTTGTATCCTGATCGATACAATTAGAACTGGATACTTGTGATGAGAACTGGATGGTCATGAGAATTGGAATGTGTTGACACTTGGATAGTATGGCTCTAGGATTGCTTTCTCGCAGGGAGTCGAGAAAGGATCTCTGGCCGAGGTTGATAACACTACTACTACTTTACATTATGTTGATCTGTACTCTTCTATATGCTGCAAGATGCTTGAAGATGCGTGAAGATGCTAGTCTTCGATAGGCTAGCCTTTCCCTTCTTTTCTAGCATTCTGCAGTTTAGTCCACATATACAAACCATTTTCCTTTGATACAGATGCATACTTAGTTTAGATCTGATGTAAGTCTCGCGAGTACTTTGGATGAGTAGTCACGGCTGCTTTGCTACCTCTTTTCCCCCATACTCGTTTGTTGCGACCTGATGACGGATCCCAGGAGCCAGACGACACCACTGATGACTACTGCTACCCCGAGGGTGACTACCACTACGTGACGGCCGCTGACGACTTGAAGTAGTTAGGAGGCTCCTAGGCAGGAGGCCTTGCCTTTTCAATCAATGTTGCTTTTGTGCTAGCCTTCTTAAGGCAAAACTTGTTTAACTTATGTCTGTACTCAGATATTGTTGCTTCCGCTGACTCTTGTGTTTTCAAGCTTATGTATTCAAGCCCTCGAGGCCCCTGGCTTGTAATATAAAGCTTGTACTATTTTAATTTGTGTCTAGAGTTGTGTTGTGATATCTTCCCGTGAGTCCTTGATCTTGATCGTACACATTTGCGTGTATGATTAGTGTACGATTGAATCGACGGCGTCACACGTATCATGCCCAAAGCCAGATAATCATGGATGCACCAAATTATAACAGCACGCAGAAAGAAATCAACTAGTGGGCTGCTATATATGTCTCGAGTGAGAACACCCCTCCATAGCTGTAGGAGTTCCTCCACAAGAGGCTCCATGAATAAATCAAAATCCTTTCCAGGACTTTTTGGACCTAGGATGAGCAAGGCCATCATGTAGTTTGATTCTTTCGTGCAAACATTTGGGGGCATGTTGTAAGGGATAACAAGCACTGGCCACATGCTATATGTGGCGCTCTGGTGGCAAAATTGGTTAAATCCAACTGAAGCTAAGCCAAGTATAATGTTTCTCGGGTCAACAGCAAACTTTTTGTGTTTCTGATTGAAGCTTGTCCAGTCACTACCATGAGATGGATGGCTCATTACATTCTGATCTCCTTACTCCTGGTTCCAAGAATGTCATAGTACACCCTCTCTTGTTTCAGCATCATGAAACAACCTCTGCAATCTTGGTATAATGGGAAAATGTCTCAGAACATTATGAGGAATCCTCTTCACAACATCGCCATCTTTCCATTTTTATGATTTTCATTTTGGGCATTCACTTAAGTTGGCATAATCCTTCCGAAACAGAACACAACTATTCTTACAAACATGGATCATATCATATCCAATTCCAACTACACGAAGGAAATTCTTCATTTACTGTAGGTGTGTGGAAGCTCAGACGCATCTGGGAAAGATTTGCGGAAAGCAGCCAACATCGCATCGAATCATTTTTTGGTCATCCGCTCAGATGTCTTCACCTGAAGAAAGGTGACCATAGCTGAGAATACTGACAACTTATTTCCTAGGGTGACAGCCACATTGCATTGTTCCAACATGCCGGCCCACCGTTTTTCTTCTACAGGTGAAAGTTCACGAAATGCACGAGCATTTTGTAGCATTGTTTCAATGTTGGTCAAACTCACTAGCTCCGCCACCACCACCTCCTCCTCCTCTTCCACCTGAGCATAGATAGTAACATTGACATTCACAACTTCACCATGATAAAACCACCTAGTATATGTGACCGACATCCCATACAAGTGTAGATGATTTTGCACAGTTGACTGGGGTCTTGTAACTGAATTCATACAACTGCTACACGGGCAGAGCACATCTGATTTCGGACCACTATACTCAGCTCTGATAAAGTTCATGAAGTTTTCAACCCCCTCGACATATGCAGCGAAGAATCTTCGAGCAGAAGTTATCCAAGTCATGTCCATCTGTTAGACATACAAATTAGTTCTTCTACTAGATATTACAGGAAAAACATATATGCTTTTTTATGAAGTCCAGAAAAAATACCTAGGTCGATGTCTAAACCTATGGCAAGATATTTGGACAAGCAGATCTAAGTAACAAAATATACGTAAAGCTAATTCAGCAAACAGTTTGAGTGCTAAATTATGGCATGTTGTTTCAACAGTCAATGAGGCCGAGCACACAGTCATCAAAGTATCAAAGGCCATCTCAGCAACAAAGATCGAGTATAAAACGGTGTAGAGCTATTTCACCTAACAGATTGGCTACTAGACCATGGCAATCTACGTCACAATAAATATATGGCAGGATATTTTAGCAACTAATAAGGCTTGGCATGCCATCTCAACTAAGCAGATTGAGTGTAGAACAGGGCAAGGAAGCTTCTTAAGCAGAGCATATTGACTAAAAACTACTTCGGCAAACAGTGAGATTAACAACGTCTATCAGCTAACATTCAGCGCTACACCGACACGCACAGGGCCTCAGTCTAGAATGCACGTACCGTGGGAGAAGCTGACTGCCATGCGCCTTCACATGAATGTCACCAGCGGTGGCGGCACTGACCGCCGTGTGTCTCCACAAGAATGTCGCCAGCAGTGGCGGCGTGGCTAGAGGATAGAAGTCTACGAGAGCATACTCTGGGAGCGAGAGGATCGCCGTGTGTCCCCTCGATGAACCGCGGCACCGACATATCGGCGAGGTGGGGAGGGCGGCTTTGGCGGAGAGAATGGAGTGGAGGGGGCCGGAGGAGGGGTTTGGGGAATATTATTGGGTAGTTGGGCGAAGGGCGGATGAATTTGGGATTTGGAGGGGGGAATTTGGAGGGGGGGGAGTTTAGCGCATGATCGGTTTCTCCAAGTGCAGTCCCACGTGTCAATGAAGAGGCAAGCCGAAGCGCTTTTTGTTTGCGTGAGCCGCGTGCAGGACCGAACGTGTGTGGGGTGCAATGCGACCGCGACAGGGGTGCTGTGAGTGTACCGCCTTTTTTGCTTTTAAACTTGGTGCTTCGCTCCCTCAAAAAAAACTTGGTGCTTCATGCAATCCATCGATACTACTACTAATAATCCGGTAATCCCGACTAAAATGGCACGGCCGGGTCTTTTCCCGCGTGATATGCTGGGAGGTTGTCTTAGTTGGGTTTTTTAGGATGAGTAATGCTACACCTACATAATCCCAGTTACATAATTAACATAATGTGAAACATGTGAGCTGTTGATTTTAGATTGGGGAAGGGAGGTGAGGGAGTCCTGGATAAGGGGTTCCTCGGGTGTGCGGGCTATGCAACATGGGTCAGACTAATGGACCGCAAAGATACAAGGTAGAAGACTTCCGCCGGGTCCGGATGGGCCTCTCCATTGCGTGGATGGCAAGCTTGGCGTTCGGATATGAAGATTCCTTTCTCTGTAAACCGACTTTGTACAACCCTAGCCCCCTCTGTGTCTATATAAACCGGATGGTTTAGTCCATAAGAGGTAATCATAATCACACAAGCTAGACATCTAGGGTTTAGTCATTACGATCTCGTGGTAGATCAACTCTTGTAACCCCTATACTCATCAAAGTCAATCAAGAAGGACATAGGGTATTACCTCCATCTAGAGGGCCCGAACCTGGGAAAACACCGTGTCCCTGTCTCCTGTTACCTTTGATCCTTAGACGCACAGTTCGGGACCCCCTACTCGAGATCTGCCGGTTTTGACACCGACAATGGTGCTTTCATTGAGAGTTCCACTGTGTCATCGTCGAAAGGATTGATGGCTCCATCGATCATCTACAACAATGCTGCCGTGAAGGAGATTTTTCTCCCCAGCCAGATCTTTGTATTCGGTGTCTTCGCACTGTGTGCCAACTCGGTTGGCCACCTAGAGTAGATCAACAGCTACGCCCATGGTCACTGGATCAGTTTTGAAAATCTGAACTTTGTCGCTGATATCCGAGGAGACTTGATCTTCCAAGGATTCGCGGCCCCAACCACCGCTGCAGCCTTAGATCCGGAGCGCGTCACCAGGTCCAAAGACGGGAGTCTAGAGCCCGCCGGACCCTCTACGGCCATAGATCTCAACACTAGAGAATCGGAGAGAATAGTGTCACCGGTGGTCATCTCAAGGCCGGACTCTTCCCCGGACACTGGCTACGAACCCTCGATGTCCGCGTCATGCAAGCTTGCCCCGGGAACTTATGTCCCCATCCAAACCTCGCTCTTAAACGAGGCTTTGGACTTAATGCGGTCCCTCACCATCATAGAGGAAGCGCTTCCGAATGACGCCCAACCCGGACTAGGGGCTGAAAATAGGGAATTTTACTTCCCACCCACCACCCACTTCATAGACACTGTAGATGATCTAACCGACATGCTCGACTACACCTCCGAAGACATCGACGGTATGGACGACGATGCGAGAGAGGAGTAGGTCAAAAACCCGTTGTTCACCGGACACTGGACAACCACTTCCTCATACGACGTGTACATGGTGGGCATACCTAAAGAAGGCGACGGTGATGATGAAAAGGATCCAGTCGAGGACAAACCTCCTGAGATACCACCAAAGCGCCGATGTCAGCAACGCTGCTCTAAATTGCATCGCGGAAAAGACAGCAATACCAGCACCGGAGACGTTGACACTGCAGAGAATGCCGAAGACCAAGAAGACCCCACCAAACCAACATCCGAACAGGATGATCGGGAGGACGGGAAAATTGACCATGACGATCAAGCAGGGAATGAAGACTCAGAGGATAGCAACTATATACCACTCTCCGAGGACGACGTGAGCCTTGGCAACAAAGATTTCATCGTGCCAGAGGAACCTCTCGAACAAGAGCGCTTTAAGCGCCGGCTAATAGCCACTGCAAGAAGCCTAAAGAAAAAGAAGCAACAGCTTCAAGCTGACCAAGATCTGCTCAACGACAGATGGACTAATGTCCTGGCAGCCGAAGAATATGGCCTCGAATGCCCAACAAAGAGTTACCCGAAGCGTAAACTACTACTCCAATTTGACGATGAGGTGTTGGAGCCCATACCACCCGTGCGTAACACGGCTGACGGACCTGACCGACCACCATGTGGCCGGGACAGAACGACAACTCAAGCCAAACAGCAGCCCGTGCCACCTCATCATAAAAGGAGAGAAACAACAGCTCAGGGACACACTTATGACCTACGCCAGGAGCTGGACAATAGAGCCGGCCAGACCAGGTCAATCTACGGATCAAGGGGACATGCCCAAGCGCGAGAAGACGACCATTAGGCGAGGCGTGACAAACACAACCCCACCAGGGCCAAAAACCGCATACGGACTTCATCTGAACTGCACCATGATGTTGCCCGGTACTGAGGCGCTGCACACCCCCTATGCTTCACCGATGAGGTAATGGAGCACCAGTTCCCAGAAGGGTTTAAACCCGTGAACATCGAATCACATGATGGGACAATAGATCCTGCAGTATGGATTGAAGATTTTCTTCTCCACATTCACATGGCACGCGGTGATGATCTACATGCCATCAAGTACCTCCACCTAAAACTCAATAGGCCAACATAGCACTGGCTGAACAGCCTACTAGAAAACTCTATTGGTAGCTGGGAAGACTTGGAGGACGTATTTAGAGATAACTTCCAAGGTACCTATGTTCGGCCCCCACATGCCGATGATCTTATTCTAGCAACCCGGAGAATCAGCTCGACAGCTCTGGACCAGGTTCTTAATAAAAAAGAACCAGATTGTGGATTGTCCGGACGCCAAAGCCCTCGTGGCCTTCAAACATAGTGTCCGAGATGAGTGGCTCGCCCGACACCTCGGCCAAGAAAAGCAGAAGTCCATGGCAGCCCTTACCGCACTTATGACCCGCTTTTGCGAGGGAGAGGATAGCTGGCTTGCTCGTAGAAGCAATAGCACCAGCGACCCTGGCACCTTTGAACCCAGGGATGGAAACGACAAGCCACGATGCAACAAGCACAAGCATCAAAACAATAATGAAGGGGACCCAAGACACGGCGGTCAACGCCGGATTCAGTGGTTCCAAAACCATTCAACGAAAGAAGCCATTCAAGTCAAACAGAGATGGCCCATCCAGTTTACACCGAATACTTGATCGGCCTTGCCAGATTCATGGCACCCCCGATAAACCCGCCAATCACACCAACAGAAATTGTTTGGTCTTTAAACAGGCCGGCAAAATCAACGCCGAACACAAGGGGAAAGGGTCACCCAGCGACGACGATGACCAAGAGCCTCATCAACCTAACATGGGGGGACAGAAGAAATTTCCCCCTAAGGTAAAAACAATGAATATGATATATGTCACACATATCCCTAAGAGGGAGCGCAAGCGCGCATTATGGGACGTCTACGCCATAGAGTCGGTCACCCCAAAATTCAACCCATGGTCGGCTTGCCCGATCACCTTTGATCGAAAGGACCACACAACCAGTATCCATGATGGATGTTCAGCAGCTCTAGTCCTTCATCCACTCATCGATGGATTCCATCTCACGCGAGTCCTCATGGACGGCGACAACAGTCTCAATCTACTTTATTAAGACACTGTCTGCAAAATGGGCATCGATACGTCAAGAATAAAGCCCACTAAAACTACCTTTAAAGGAGTAATACCTAGTGTAGAGGCCCGCTGCACGGGCTCAATCACACTGGAAGTTGTCTTCGGTTCGCCGGACAACTTCCGAAGCGAAGACTTGACCTTCGATATCATCCCGCTCCACAGTGGCTATCACACACTACTCAGATGAACCGCTTTCGCTCGCTTTAACGCGGTCCCGCACTATGCCTATCTAAAGCTTAAGATGTCCGGTCCATGTGGCATCATTACAATCAATGAAAACACGGAACGCTCCCTCCGTACTGAGGAGCATACCGTGGCCATTGCGGCTGAAGTACAAAGCGGCCCTGTCAAGCTGCACACCTCATCGGCTATTAACCCGCCGGACTCTATTACACAAGGCTGGCCAATTCCGCATGCTAACAGCTCGACAATTCAAGAGCTGGATTAGTAGCTTTGCCTCCGTCGATCACCATGTATATCCACGAAAGCCGTACCGCGCGTGCATAATTACACACTTAAAGTACCTTGGGCATCAGCGGAGGCACAATAGGAACATGCCTGTAGTGTGGCTTGACCCTATACGGTCTTCCCCTTTTCTTTAATTATTTTCTATCTTTTACCATAGGTGCATCAAAACCTGCTCATCCTACGAACTCATAAGGACTCTCTCCGAGCCCGGTTCTGTAGAAATAGTTGAAATCCATTCCTCTCAAGGAATCTTTTCTTACTCAGGTGAAAGCAATGCAGATGTGTGGCAGGAAGGTGCAAAGGACTTCGTAGATCACAACTTCACTCAAGAACATGTATAAAGCCTTTTCCCTTAGCCTTAGACCCCCGGCATGTAAAATGCCCTTGGTGATTATTGTACCCTCTGTCAGATTTGGTTTTGACGTATCAACCAGATTCTAGTAAACCAAATTCTTCTTCGGTGTCGTCTTTACTTATAGACTTTATTCTGTCTCTTTAGTTGTCTCATGCACACACCTTGGCACAAATTGCCAGGGGCTCTATATGGCAACACATGTGTTGCCAAACAAAAAGTACGAACAGCTTTATAGCACAATTCGGTGTCCCGTGCTCGGCACTATATGCATCGGCTCCGAATCATGTCTTTGCTCAATAGTTGGGCTGCCCGGCTCCTGTGTTTGCTACCTTACATTCCATTTGATCGGCTAGGGTAGTAAAGGGAGAACTACTACGATACTGTTTCCGGTTCGTCCGGTTAAGCACCTCAGTAGAGAAAGCTAAAAACTGAATGTCATGATGCGGCAAGAGCTGGTCAGCCACTCGACGACCTATTAAAATCTTTATCGTTTTTTTGCGAATTACACGAAGGACTATTTCCCGGTCACATATGCAATGCATCCGCATTGGGATAGCTGCGTACACACGAGGGGCTACTTTGTAGACCCATCGTCAAACTCCTATGGCTAAGTGAGAGAAATAAAACCGCATAGTCTGATTGCCTGGTTCACCGCACTGACACCTCCTTCATGGAACAAGACGTTGGGATAAGTGTAGTCATGCGCAATTCCGAACACCCCAGTAGTATCTACATGGGGGTTGAAGCCGACGAATAGGAACTCTCATATATAAAAACGGCCACACAGGAGGATAAAACCCTTCATAAAGGCATGAATATATTATAAAAGCCTTAGTTCATAATATAAACTCCCGAATAGTTCGGACTCGTTCACTCGAACACTACATCCTTCGAGCATTGGACTTCTACAAGGCGGGCACCTTTTAGTACGTCCTCAAAATAGCGCTCCGGTGTGCGATGGTCCTTGCTTTCGGGTGGGCCCTCAACTGCCACCTTTTCGGCCTTCGTCTTCGCCCAGTGCATCTTCACACGAGCTAAGGCCATTCGCGCTCCTTCTATGCAAGACCACCTCTTGATGGCATCGATTCGGGGCAGCGCATCGACGAGATGCCGCACAAGGACGAAGTAGCTTTCCGGAATGGCTTCGGTCGGCCACAACCGGACTATGACGTCCTTCATGGCCGCACTGGACATCTTATGCAGCTCCGCCCATTGTGTCATCTGGTTATTTAGCAGCGCGGGATGCTCCTGGCCCGCAAACAGTGACCAGAAAAGCTTCTCCGTTGCGTACTCCTCCTGGGCCCAAAAGAATTGGGCGGCGTCTGCAGCACTCTTCGGTAGATCTGCATATGTGTCTGGAGAACTTCATAGTCGATTAATCAAGGCATACCCCCGATCCCCAAATTTAGCCCGTAAAGGAAAGGGCTTACCAGCCACTATCTGTCCGGCTTGATGGATTTCCTCGCGCACGCGCGGGACTCGGACCGCGCTTCCTTGGCGTCTTGAAGGGCCTTGGCGAGTTCGGTCCCCTTCACCTTATTTTCCTGTTCTAAGGACTCGCACTTAAGGGCGGTGTCATTGAGCTTCTGCTCCACCTCAGTCACCCATTCCTCAAAACGGCGCCAAGCGGCCTGTTCGGCCGTTAAGTCTGCAGCCGCTTTATTAGCGGCCGCCTTGCTTACCCTAGTAGGATCCCCTTATGAGTTGTGATGTAGAACCATTGTAGGGTCCGCGGCCCTTCCGGATTGAACTCCCACATCTTGAGGGGCCGCTGCTGGCAAGGAAGTGCTCGTCGGATCAACATCACTTGGATCACATTAATGAGGGTAATGTCCTTCGCTATCATGCCTTGGACGCGTTTCTGCAGCAGCAACACCTCATTGACCGACCCCCAGTCCAGACCTTTGTCGGTCCAGGATGTGAGCCTAAGAAGCAGTCCGGATTTGAAGGGTGGAGCGGCTACCCACTTAGGGCTGCGGGGTTCTGTGATATAGAACCATTCCTGTTACCATATCCTGACGATGTCCACAAAGACTCCCTTTGGCCAGTTTACTTTGGGGAGCTTGCTCACCATGGCGCCACCATAGTCCGCCTATTTCCCATCGACAACCTTTGGCTTCACGTTGAAAATCTTAAGCCATAAGCCGAAGTGTGGAGGGACGCGGAAGAAGGCCTTGCACACGATGATGAACGCTGGGATGTGGAGGAATGAATTTGGGGCCAGATCGTGAAAATCTAGCCCGTAGTAGAACGTCAGACCCCTCACAAAGGGGTGGAGGGCGAATCCGAGTCCGCGGAGGAAGTGGGGGATGAACACCACCCTCTTGCTGGGCTCCGGAGTGGGGATGACCTGCGCCTCCCGCAGCTCGATGATGTTCTCCTCCGTGACGGAGGCCCTGAGAGGCGGCCATGGTTGGAAGAGTTGCGGAGGGGAGAAAATCTTGGAACTTGGGTGCTGGAGCTCAAGGATGGGGAGGCAGAGAGAGAATGAGACATGGGACGGAAGAGTTGGATTCTATCCACTTATATGGACTGCGAATATCAAGCATCCCCCTCCCTTGAGCCTTAAAACTCACCTGTTCCCAAGGGGTCATGCAAACAGCACGGTTAGCTTATTAAACTCGTATTGATGAGAATCCCACAATAAGGGGACACGATCTTTGCTTTGACAAGACGTGTCGATCGGAGTTGCATGTTAAAACGCCAGGCAGGAAGCCCAAAAACGGTTCGAAATGATAGCAGAGCTAAGCATGACGTTTCGCTAGAAAAAGTTGTCGATGGATGTATCTTATTTTATGTATTATGCTTTTATGGTTGGAGGGTTAACCTCTTAAATAGATCCGGACATCGTTCTTGTTCATCAATTACTTTAAAGTATTCGGAGGAGGAACCCACCTTGCAATGCCGAAGACAATCTGTGCGCGGGACACATCGTCATTGAAGCCTGGTTCAGGGGCTACTGAGGGAGTCCTGGATAAGGGGGTCCTCGTGCGCCCGGGCTATGCAACATGGGCCGGACAAGGTAGAAGACTTTCCCCCGTGTCTGGATGGGACTCTCCTTTGCGTGGATGGCAAGCTTGGTGTTCGGATATGAAGATTCCTTTCCCTGTAAACCGACTTTGTACAACCCTAGCCCCCTCTAGTGTCTATATAAACCGGAGGGTTTAGTCCATAAGAGGCAATCATAATCATACAGGCTAGACACCTCAGGTTTAGCCATTATGATCTCATGGTAGATCAATTCTTGTAACCCCTATACTCATTAAAGTCAATCAAGCAGGACATTGGGTATTACCTCCATCAAGAGGGCCCGAACCTGGGTACACATCGTGTCCCTGCCTCCTGTTACCTTTGATCCTTAGACGCATAGTTCGGGACCCCCTACCCGAGATCTGCCGGTTTTGACACCGATAGGAGGGGCCCACCACCATGAAAATCATGGAGGAGAGAGAGAGGCAATTTACGTTAACCCTTTCGTAGGTTCCCGTAGATGTAGAAAGATGTGAAATGCATGAATGTGCAGTGGACGTACTATGTTAGCTTTGTCTCGGGTTAAACCTTCTAAGTTTATACACACAAAAAAGAATCACCATTCCATATACTCTTACAAAATATCTTACTATTATTGTGAAAGTTCATATACATTGGAAGAGATTAATGCAAACACATCAGATTTTCATTACATTTTGAACTTTTGTAGGACAGAAAAATAAAATAAACCCGACCCTAAACCTATTCTACGGCGGTGACCGACATCCTCCATCTACGATCTCCATGTACGGGGGTGGGGTTCAAGACCCGTGAAGGGAAGGTGTGGTCTCCGGCGAGGAAGAGTACAACATGGGAGATGGACCAGCCAGTTGGCACACCATGCCCTGCTGCCTCCCATGCCCTACTCATCCTCGGAGGAGTCCCCAACCTCGGCGGTGCCGGACATTGGACGGTGGCAAGTAGGACGCCTAGCTAACGGTGGTCCCGTCGTCGGCCGCCAACGTGGCCACCGCTTGTGCGGTCGCGTCTGCGTCCGGCTATGCCGCTATTGCGTCGCGAGCGGCGACTTGAGCGAGGGCGGCGACCTCGAGCTTCATCCCCGAAGACAAGCTCTCCCGCAGAGCATTCGCGCTCGCGGTCATGGCGGATGTGGAGTTTAGCTGGGTGTTGCCGCTTTAAGTAGCGCATTCCGGTGAGGCCAAGCGTCCGGTTGCATCATTAAGTCGCCGGAGTTGGTTACTCAGGCATCGAGCCTCTTAACGAAGGCATACGAATGGACGACATGAATGCGGGCAGCTGGCGCCGGCTGGGAACGCACCGCGCGACGGCGCGAGGGACGAGGGGTTTTGGTGTGCTAGGGTAGTCAGCTGCGGTCGTGGCAACATTGGAGATGCCTTCCTCACATGCGATCCCCACATTTCATTGAAAAAGCAAGACGACCCGGCATGGTCTCAGGTCCTGGGGATGCAGTTGGCTGCGCTACACCACTCCACGGACGCATCGCGGCGCGCGCACTTTGGCGCCCTATGCATCCTCAACGAGCTGGGTGTTGATCTACTGGTCATGCCACAGCGCTAACGCCACCCTCGGCACACTATAGACGACCGTGTCCAGCGACGATGAGCGTGTTGCTCACCGCGGTTGTTGTGCCCGCACCGCCACGTTGCTGGCCCCCACGACCCACATGAACGGTTGCCGGTGGCGAGGAGGTCATGGGCCAGCTCCTCCATTGGACTAATCTGTGCCACGTCGTCTCGATAGGTGTGCCCCACATGTCGGTTTCCCTATTTTCCCGGCCAAATTCGAGCGTCAATGCTCTGCATTGCGCATTAGGCGCAAAACAGGTGTTTTTTGTGCCCTGGTTCAAATGTGGTACAATACCAAGTTGTTACCCTATCCCCAAGTGTGGTGGTTTTGGGTACGGTACCACCCTTTTTATTTTTAGCTAGTGAAGCGTAACACTTGATTAAGTAGCCGGATGGTGTGCTAAATGTAGGTGTCCGTCTGTTTGAAGGAATAATTGAGGTGTGCCCGGTTCATGCCCGCATTTAGGGGTCCAACTTACCATGTTCCGGCAGTATAAATATACTAGTCCCTGCGTACTCCCTCTGTTTTTATTTACTACGCATTTTAGCTTTGCTCAAAGTCAAACTTTGTAAACTTTGACAAAGTTTATAGACAGAAATAATAACATATACAATAACAAATCAATACCATTAGATTCCTTACTGAATATATTTTCACATCATATAGATTTGCTATTGTAAATGTTCATATTTTTTCTATAAATTTGGTCAAATTTTATGAAGTTTGACTTTAGTCAAACCTAATATGTAGAGTAAATAAAAACGAAGGGAGTATCTTACTCCGTGACCAAGACGGAAGGGGAAAAGGGACAACTTATTGTTTATTTGAGCCGCTCAAGTATAATCATGTGGTGTTTCTTATTTCTCATTCCTCTCCAACCCTCTTCTCCATCGATCATGCTGCCCTCCGGTCGAGTCCATCCTCCCGCATGCCTCATTTGAACATTCCGCCGAGTACCGTCTGCATGTGGGCCTAGACCATGCTTGTATTTCCATTGTTGTAATTTGTCCAACGTGCATACAAACAAACAGTTCGTTTAAACTTTCACTTTGCCTCCACTACGTGTTGCTTCCCGTCTTAGTTTTGACATCCCATTCGGTTCATGCCCCCACACATCTTGACGAGATCGATTGATGTTGAGAGAACAATTGCGTGTCGTGCAAGGAGATAAAGGCTTGGTTTGTTTCTATGATAGAAATGGCCCGCGAGGGGGGGTCTATGGGGATCAGAGGGAGTATATTGTACGTTCATAAGATAAACGAACATATTATACCCACCCTAGTCCTCTTTCAATTGATCTTCGGACCCCGAGATGAAATCGAGAGAGAACGAGTGGGTGCATGTGTGATACCTAAGGCGGATTCAAAATTTTGAACTGGTGATCATAGCATCCGCAAATCATATATAAAGGGTATTCAATGTTCGTTTCACTTTTGAACATACAATATACTCCCTTCGATCCTTTCTAGTTTACATATAAGTTTTATGTGTAATCAAAGTGTCTCTCTTTGATCAAACTTACAAAAAAATGTATCAACATTCAACAACTCCCAATCAATATTGTTAGATTCATACGTACTCCTAGATTTGAATTCAAACAGAGATGGTTTCCAATTTGTTTTCAACCACGTGAATGTGCTTGTTCTCGTGCATGCTCTTACTACTAGGATTTCGCCACGTATACCTAGTCCAATAGTAACTTTTTTAAGCTCCCTGTCCAATAGTACTAGTGGAGTACTCACAACATCTGTAGTAGAGTATGTAGTGCTCATAGTACTCCCTCCTTCCATTTATATAGGGCCTAAGAGCAAGTCAAATAAGGCCTAGTCAGTAGGCTATAAGACTTGCAATGTCATTAAAATCCTACTTGGAGGAGTGAGAAGAGAGGAGAGAGAGAGAGTGAAGCGGGCTCTTATTCTACAGCCTGGCTATAACACGTAGATCAAGAAAAAATAGTATGCATGCAACTCTCTTCCAATCATATACCTTGCTCATGCAAATATTAAATGCTTAGAGCCAACCGAATAGCCATTCTAAGAGCCAACCTATTTCTTAACCATGCAAAGATTAAATGCTTATATGAGTAGTATTTTTTATGATGGCTCTAAGTGAGGTGGCATCTCTTTATAGCCAACAGCCGGCTACATTATTAACCATGCTCTAATGCATTTTTCAAAACTGCCTTTGACTATTGACAAGATTAATAGTACATGAGATGTATAATATGAAAATTATATCATTGGAAGCTCCTTTCACATATGAATTTGACTATATGCTTTGTGTAAGTTGCATGTCATATATTATTACTCTAACATTTGCTCAAAGTTAGCCTCGAAAAACTCATTAGGCCCTATATAGATGGAAGGTGGGAGTAGTAGTGGAAGTGGATCCTCTGACGTAGGTATCCCTACCTTACCCTCCCTTTCGGTCACTTACTGGGGGGCCCCATGCTTGCTAGGCCTCGCATGTCAGCTACTCAATGGGTTCGGCCATGTCAGGGGATCCTCATCTATAGTATACTCCCTCTATTTTTATTTACTCCGCATAAAACGGAGGGAGTAGTAGTATAAATGATGCAGGCAGGGGAGGGGTAGGGACGTCGATTTGCTCTCAACTGCGGTCCCACAAGCGAGCGAAAACGCAAGACAAAGCGCATTCCATTCGGTGAGCGACGCGGAGGGTCCAGCGTGTTAGGGTGCAACACAAACGCAACAAGATCGATGTTCAGTCAAAACCGATTAACCGGTCATCACTGGAACCATTATTCACACGAGAACCTTCGCTACTCGGCCTACGCCAGCCACCGCCCCAAAACCACACCTCCTCTCCAACCCATTCCCCCACCTTTCGATCCCCTAGCCCGCATCAAGTGTCCCCTAGTTCGTTGGAAAACCATGGTGCGCCGCAAGATCATGTACCGCAAGACATTGATGCCAGAGCACCACGCAGAAATCACGGCGGCGATCGGTGCCACAGACCTCCATTCCCAAGGTCGCTTTGCGGTGAGCCAATCCCCGAGTTCTCTGGAGCCAAGCTACAAGGAGGAGGAAGCCGATCCAATGTTCATGGCGGAGGTCGCGGTGCAAAAGGCCCCCGATGCGTATGAGACGATGGACGTCGACTTCGTGCCGTCATCCGGGTCCCCCATGGTGCAGGCGGACAAGCGGTTCAACCTGGCGATACTAAAGGAGTACCAGGAGGCGGAGGCTCAACTCGATGCATGTAGCGACCAGATTTTCGGGATATTAATTTCCCAGAAAATGGCCCTTGTGCTCACCAGCCCCAGGATTACTGTTAGCTGATGAGACACCAACTTGATACAGAAACTCCAAGCAAAATACAAAATGTGTAGTACAAGACCATTCTGGCCTATGAGTACAACAAATGGTTTCTAGTGGTTGACGGCGGAAGCGGTTTGCGGTTCATCAGTGTCTATGGGACTCCATTTCCCACAGGAACAGCTGACCTGGATAACTCCTATCTTCGCGAGGCTGCTATCACCATTGCGTAGGTTCTAGGGTTGTCATCGCAATGCTCCTCTCCATGCAAGAAATATGGCCAAGACAATAGCCAGGGACACGCCAGTGAGTACTTTGAATGTACTCGCAAACATTATGAACACGGGTATAATATAACAAATGATAATCATGCTCTGAAATATTCTATGATCACAACGTCAGTCACAAGATAACAATTCATGATGCACGCAAGCAGGTTATTCATATACCACATGAATATGCAATAAGGGAGTAGAAATAGAATGCACCGATCGGGTGTCTGAAGTGACGCCTCGAAAGGATAATAATATAAAGCATGCCTCAGTCGGGCGTCTGAGCAACACCACATAAAGGGCTTATAAATAAAAGAAATAATAAGCATGCCATAGTCAGGCGTCTGTGCGACACCACATAAAGGGCTTATAAATAATTTAAATAACAAGCATGCCACAGTCGGGCGTCTGAGCGACACCACATAAAGGGCTTATAAATAATTTAAATAACAAGCATGCCACAGTCGGGCGTCTGAGCGACACCACATAAAGGGCTTATAAGCAATTCAAATAACAAGCATGCCACAGTCGGGCGTCTGAGCGACACCACATAAAGGGCTTATAAGAGAATAATCACAGTGAATATCCAGGAGGTAGGACCGTCCTAGGGATATTCAATATTTCAAGTAATGTAAATGGTTATTTCATAATAATAGTAATCATAATCATCATGAGTCACAAGTCATGATCCATGTTCTGGTTTAGCAATTTTTCCTCCGAAGGCCGACACTAAGACCGACACTTGACCCATCCCAGACTGTAGTCCTTAACCATGGACATGACTATTCGAATAGATATAATCTCTGCAGAGGGTGTACTCTTTACCCATGAGTAACGGATTCTTTTAGTCCATTGGGACTAATTCCGTCTACGGTCTTTTAATTGAAAACACACCTGACCGCACACACCAGCCTAACTTACCGGTGTCTGGAATCACCCACGACACCCATTAAGCAGAACTCTAAGTGGGGAGGCTACAACCTCGATTAGCATGGGATCACAAAATTTATAACGCGCGCAAACTAGGTGAGCTACCCCCTCGGCTCCAACCGGAAACACCCATGCCCCAGACCAGGTGGCATGCCTACCGGATGCAGCCGGTATCGTCCACCATGGCCTCTCTGTACGGTGTGTGCTAGGAAGGGGTTGACAACTTACTGAACTGTACCCTACCTATGGCAGGGACAAGTGGTAGTACGAAACAAGTATGGGGGTTACTGGAACAAGACTCGATCTATGGTTGACTCAGGAGGTTAAAGAATTTCCTGCATGATAATGATAAGAGATATATTTCACACCAATCAGACAGAATCACCACTCATCATACTTCACCATGCCTTACCGGACATAACCGTCTCGACGAAGAATTAGAGACCAGCTCGTGTCTACCCAAAACAGAGACTTTCCCGGATTCCTTCCGATAGGCATGAAAGGCATACAAGGGTGATTACTATCAAAAGCATATCAAACTCCCAATAGCAAGGAATCATCATTATGCACTCATGAATATGATCATCGCACCACATAAAATACTGAATACTTCGCGTCGAGGTGGTGTCGTATTTGTATCAAACAACACACAACAATATTATGCCAGGGTTCAGAATGCTTGCCTTCAAGAGTATGCAAGTGGGGGTGCACTTTTTGAAAGTTGCTTCCCTCTCCAAAAATCCTATTTAAGAAAATTTCAAATTAACACATAGTTTCAAAACAGTACAAAAAAGTTGTTTGTAAAATTTTCAAATAAATATGAAAATAAACTAGACAAAATTTGAGAAACAATAGAAAAATAATCAAATCAATTGGACTTATATTTAAAAAGTTATAGCCAGTCAAAGTTTAGTCAAAATCTATTTCTAATAAAAATCAGAAAAAGAAAACGGTTCGGGGAGTAATACGTTTTCGAACAGGAGGAAACATACTCTAGGTTTTACGCTTCCACTAAAGCCAGCGTGGGTCGTTGCTGGGTCGCTAACAGTGGGTCCATCGGGCCCACTGGTCAGGTTTGACCAGTCACCCGCGCCTTCTTTCTCCTCTGGCCGGGCAGAGGCGGAGCTCCGGCGATTGCCGCCGATGAACGACGGCTCCCCACGGGATTCCGAGGGCAGGGATGGATCCGCCAGTCTAGGGTGGTCCTCCCAGTGGTCGAGAGGGCCGTGGGGACAAAGGGGGTCGCCAGCGGCGAGCTCCGTGGCAGACGGTGGCCTCTGGTGGATTGGGGTCTCGGGCTACGGTGCTCCCGATCGTGTTTGAGAAGTGGGGTGGCTCCGCACGGTCGAGGGGAGGAGGATGGGAGCACGGGAGGAGTTAGGGGCCTCGGTCTTGGCCGGATTTTATCGAAAGGTGGCGGCGGCCGGGCCTGCCGGATATGGGAGAGATGATGGCCTCTCGCCAACTGGGGAGGAGGGGGCTCCTACTACTCGAACAGTGTTGCTGACGAGCCTAGGCGTGATCGGAAGGGCTATTTATAGCCCGGGGAGGTCGGTCCCCGCGGCTGCGGGTAAGAACGCCGGCGAACCGCCGTTCTATTGCCAGCAGAGCGACGTGGCGGCGATGGGCGCTAGCGGACGGACTCATGGATGAGCTCGGGCTATTCAGGGGCGAGCTGGCGCGCTGGAGTGGCTCGGGCGGCACCGTCCACGGCAGGAGCCTGCTGCGGACGCTGGCATGCTGCCAAGGGAGCTCTGACGGCGGCGCTGTAGGGCACCAGGGGTGGCTTGGAGGGTTCTGGCGAGCGGCTGAGGACAGGGTATGGCCCTGCGGGCGATCAAAGGCCAGGGCACGTGGGTAAGCGAACGCGGCGGCTCGGTTGCGCGCACGCGTGCAAAACGGGCGCTCTAGACGCGCCCAAAGCACGCACGCCAGGTGCTCGACGAAATACCAACGTGTGTTAGAGGGCTCGAATGAGGCTGATAGTTAACATGTCTAGGTTAGAGGTAGCTAGGAGCTTAGTGGACAAGGTTGTCGGGTCAGGGGATCAAGTTCATAATGCAAACTAAAAACTATGTCAAATCTGTCCACGAACCCAGGGTGCTCGATAGAATGCCATGGGCATCTAGGCATCTCTTTGGGTGGCCAAAATCTCTAGATCATAGTCTCTTTAGATGATAAAGAGGGTGGCAAGGTTAGTTTGATGAAAACAAAAACTCCCTAGTGCAAGTTTTTGAGAAAACCAAATCTGGACAGGAAATAAAGGGCATTATTGCATGGACCAAAAATATTCAAATTGTTCCCAAATCCTGGACTTAAGGGTTTGGTAGGGTGTACTTCAAGCAGGACAAATCCTAAGGCAACAAGGGCAAGATAAAATATGGTTGCAGTATAAATCACCAAACTGGACCAGAATGAAGATGAGGATGGTTTGCTCAAATTTTTCAAAGAACACCAATGGGTTTTTGCATAAAGTTGAATTATACACTACTACTAACATCCCCAAATTTTGGTGGAATTTACAAAGAGATATTTAAATAGGTTGTAGTGCAAATTACAAACTGGACCAAATTTCAAAACTTGGGGTAGGGCTCAAAATTTCCAAATGACTAAAAGAGATTTTTGCATAAAAGTGACGTGGGAACATCACATGACATCCCCAAATTTTGGTGGGGATTTTAAAGAAGTATTTGAAAGGGTTGTAGTGCAAATGGAACCCTAAAACTTATGAAAAATCATTTTTAAAGAATTAAAGCTGAGGGAAAATAATTGTAGAAATAATTCCACTGATAGAAGAAATGTTCTTGGGAAGATATACAAGTCCAACAATATTTTTGAAAGGTTTTCACTTGGGGTGAAAACTGCACAATTAGGAGAGAAGAGTGGTTCTAAATTAAAAGAAAAATCCAGAAAATAAAAATTTAATGTATAAATCATGGTTAAATTTTTGGGGTGTTACAACACTACCCCTTAAGAAAAATCTCATCCTCGAGATTTGCTAAGGGTTGTTTTGAAAAGAATTACTCCTACTATCTCAAAGTAATATCACAAAAATAACCATCCTACACATGCAATTAAATGTGGCTATAGTGAGTAGGCAATTAAGTGGTGTAAAACTACAGTGTGGAATACTGGCGCTGTGTGGAAAAACCCATGGTTGGGGGAAAACGAGAAATTCCTACTTTTGGTTACAGTAAATTTAGAATAGATCTCTAAATTTCGAAAAAACGTTGGTCGTACCCGAGAGCACAGTGCTCTCTCTAGCTGACAGATGGACCCAGGGCCCACTGTCAGTCTCTTCTTCTACCTCTGGCTCTCTCTTCTTCCTCTCTCTCTCACGCTTTCCCGCACTTTCTCCACCGGCGACGTCTAGGACGTTGGGCATCTAGGCCGTACTGCGGTAGTGCATGGCATGCTACCTGCCGGTGCAGCGTGCACTCACCTCGCGGGCGAGTGAACTATCGGCACTGCTCGTGGATTCGCCTCCGAAAACCGGCGATCGAGCGACGAGCGGCGCTGGTGGACTTCGCCCACTGTACACCGATCTCGAGCTATAAAATGACCAAGGTGCTCCTTTCTTCTTCCTCACACCTGGCCTCGCTTCTCCTTCTCCTTCCTTCTCCTCCATTTCTGTTTGCAGGAGCTCGAGACGAGGCTCTAATGGCGGAGGTGATGCCGGACTGGTACATGATCCTGATGTGCGGAGAGTTGGCGGCATTGCTGGGGTTCTCCGTGCTCTTGTGCACGATGGTCCTCGATGATCATCCTGATGCCGCTGCTCGAGTGTTAGCTCTCCGCGGTGGCGGTGATCATGAGGATTAAGAGCGGTGTCGGGTGCTAACTGTTGTCAGTGTGCTAGAGGCAACTTGCACCCGAACATTTACCCACAAATCTCTTCTTTGGAGACTGTGGTGTGCTAGGGGGGGTGATCAGTTAGGTGCAAAATGTGCACGTGGATTTGCAATTAGTCCACGGGGTTGAGTGGTTCTGGTTGTGAGTCTTCTGTCGTGGTGTTGCGTGAATAAAAATCTATGTCGTGAAGAGATATACGCTGCACCAACTCAGGGAAAAAATCTCACTTCAGAATTTACCGAGAGCGAAAACAGTTAATAAAATTAACAGCAGTAAAAACTACTCTCATTAATTGAAACCAAATATTTAATTCATCGCACAAATTTAGGATATCACGCATAAGTTGCAACACATAAATAAAATTCGGGGAACAATAAACATAGCAGTGACGTCTACAATGAAAACAGTAAATATACAGGGTCGTGAGAAAATGTCTCTGGTACTGGGGCACAATCTTCTTCTATCGGGGGAAGCGGATTGACTAGTCGGTGAATGCATCTCTCCTCGTCGGGCCTCAGTGGTCTGCCAATAGCTATCTGAGGATTTAAATCAGCGAGGCTCTGGAGATAACCCATTACCCGTTGGGCCAAACGCTCTTGAGCAATGACATACTGGGCAAGGTTGGCCAGCACTGGGTCTCTCTCAATTCGTCCACTGGGAAAAGATGCTACTTCTCCGGGTTCTACACTACTCGGGAAGTAATAATACCCCGTTCGCTGGCATAGGGTACCGCGAATCGAAGGAGAGCAAGTGCTTCGTACGTAGCAGCTTCTATGGCCATTTGCGGAGTCGGCATAGATTTTCCCACGAAGGAGACTTCTGTTGGGTCTTGGTTTGGGTTTGCGGGAGGAATGTGCACCACTGCCCAATATTTCGAGGTGGAAGGGGTGATCCTCGATTTGAGCAACTCGTACTGGGGTGGATGGGTAGAACTCATTGTACTGCAGGTAAAGTCCCACAATATTTTAACAAAACTACCTGGGGTTGCATCTGGAGTTCTCAGATAAATACTAGGGCTCGGCATGACAAAGAAATGGTTGTGAGGGTTGTGCACAAGGTGAGGGGTACTTTGCAAGGTCACGAGGTGGCCTTTTATATAGCATCTGGGCTGGGTCATTTATCGCTGTGAGGGGGGGTAACTAGCTTGTCGGTTCTGCTCTATGGGGTTGGGGTCAATGCCACAGATACACATATCTCACAAAACTGATGTATTACTGTGGGTGTCGTTGGGGTGGTTTTTGGTAGCTACGCCCGGAATTACAAAATGCAACCATACGCCAACATACTTATGCATGGCTACTATTTAAAATAGGGGCGCACAAGCAGACAGTATTTAATTATGGCGATACAAGATCACACAATTACAGGGCGTGGGCATACTAAGACTTGGTACTAATCGAGTGACTTAGTCTACCATCTAAGAGGGCTTGCCTTGTGGACGTCGAGGCTTCTCCACGGGTTTCTCTGTCGGGGTTAGCTGGATGGAGTTGAGGGGCTGCAGGGTCGGGGTAGCGATGATGACTATTGCGGGGGTTGTTGGCCACAATCCCGTTGGAGCGTGTTCCCAAAAGGCGGCGAAGCACTTCTGGGGACACCAAGGCATTTTGGTCAATGGTTGGGGCAGACCTCAAGGACTCGATCGGTTGTCCGAACAGCACGACTGGGTTGTCGGTGTCGGGCTCATCTTCTCTTCTTGCCGGGGCTCGGCGGACCAGTTCTCCACAGGCTGCGATCAGATCAAGGGTGATTTGATCGAACAGTTCCTCTAGTGCACTTACATAGCGCACCAGATGCAATAATACAGGTTCCGTCTCGTGGTCTCGGTTGGCAACCTGGGGTGGCCTACCATACCCGTCATGGCTGGGGCAGTAGCAGAACGAGTGACAGTTGACTCTGGGCGACAAGTGCCGGAGTTGAACTATAGCCTCTCGAGCAGCTAGTTGGATGCTTGTGGCTCAAAGGAAGTTGTCCTTCCGGTGAACCTGTAGGGGCGTTCTGGCGATAGACCCCTACCATAGACGTGCACAGTGGCCCAGAATTGACGGCTCTCACCGCTCATGGGCCCTTGGTACACAACATACTATGGGGGCTCTTCTAATGCAAAGGCACGGCGGGTGTGGTTCGCTAGCACGGTCACAAAACCTCCAAGGTTGGCTGTTGTGGTCTCATTGTGAACAATGGGTCCATGCATTATAGCTCGGTTTGGGGTAGAGGCTGTGATGTGCTGGGTTGAGGCTAGCGTGCCCTTTTTATAAAAAGAGGGGACGGAGTCTTCCTTCGCATGCTTGCGAATGAGACATTTTAGGTGTCGGTCACTGGCGCGTGATAGACAGGCTAGGCTGATAGGTTGGGCACCGACTGCCACAAGGTGTCGGGGTCACTGTGTGGCTATCTTACACGAGAAGCTTGGCTGGGGTTAGGTTAAGTTTTGGTGGGTTGGTTAACCTAGGTTTTTTCGACCTGGCTAAGATAGGATTAGCCAATGGTAAGCCTGGCTCTGATACCAAGGTTGTAGCGACCGGATTTTCTGGGAAATTAATATCCCGAAAATCCGTTCACTACAAAATGGAGTCCCATAGACGCTGATGAACCGCAAACCGCTTCCGCCGCCAACCACTAGAAACCATTTGTTGTACTCATAAGCCAGAATGGTCTTGTACTACACATTTTGAATTTTGCTTGGAGTTTCTGTATCAAGTTGGTGTCTCATCAGCTAACAGTAATCCTGGGGCTGGTGAGCACAAGGGCCATTTTCTGGGAAATTAATATCCCGAAAATCTGGTCGCTACAACCTCGATTAGCATGGGATCACAAAATTTATAAGCGCGCAAACTAGGGGAGCTACCCCCTCGGCTCCAACCGGAAACACCCATGCCCCCGGACCATGTGGCATGCCTACCAGATGCAGCCGGTATCTTCCACCATGGCCTCTCTGTACGGTGTGTGCTAGGAAGGGGTTGACAACTTACTAAACCATACCCTACCTATGGCAGGGACAAGTGGTAGTACAAAACAAGTATGGGGGTTACTGGAACAAGACTCGATCTATGGTCGAGTCAGGAGGTTAAAGCATTTCCTCCATGATAAGTATAAGAAAAATATTTCACACCAATCAGACAGAATCACCACTCATCATACCTCACCATTCCTTACCGGACATAACCGTCTCGACGAAGAATTAGAGACCAGCTCGTGTCTACCCAAGACAGAGACTTTCCCGGATTCCTCCCGGTAGGCATTGATACGTCTCCAACGTATCTATAATTTTTGATTGCTCCATGCTATATTATCTACTGTTTTGGACTATATTGGGCTTTATTTTCCACTTTTATATTATTTTTGGGACAAACATATTAACCGGAGGCCCAGCCCAGAATTGCTATTTTTTGCCCATTTCAGTGTTTCGAAGAAATGGAATATCAAACGCAGTCCAAACAGAATAAAATCTTTGGGAACGTGATTTTCTCACCGAACGTGATCCAGGAGACTTGGACCCTTCTCCAGGGAACAAAAGAGGCGGTCATGAGTGTGGGGGGGCGCCCCTCCTAGGGTGCGCCCCCCTGCCTCGTGGGCCCCTCGTTGCTCCTCTGGCGTACTTGTTCCTCCTATATATACACACGTACCCCCAAACGATCAGAACAGGAGCCAAAAACCTAATTCCACCGCCGCAACTTTTTGTATCCATGAGATCCCATCTTGGGGCCTGTTCCGGAGCTCCGCCGGAAGAGGGCCGTGATCACAGAGGGCTTCTACATCATCATAGCCTTGCCGATGAAGTGTGAGTAGTTTACCTCAGACCTTCGGGTCCATAGTTAGTAGCTAGATAGATTCTTCTCTCTCTTTGAATCTCAATACAAAGTTCTCCCCCTCTCCTGCGGAGATCTATTCGACGTAATCTTCTTTTTGCGGTGTGTTTGTCGAGACCGATGAACTGTGGGTTTATGATCAAGTCTATCTATGAATAATATTTGGATCTTCTATGAATTCTTTTATGTATGATTGGTTATCTTTGCAAGTCTCTTCGAATTGTCCGTTTGGTTTGGCCAACTAGATTGGTAGTTCTTGCCATGGAAGAAGTGCTTAGCTTTGGGTTCGATCTTGCGGTGTCCTTACCCAGTGAAAGAAGGGGCAGCAAGGCACGTATTCTATCGTTGCCATCGAGGATAACAAGATGGGGTTTATTTCATATTGCATGAATTTATCTCTCTCCATCATGTCATCTTGCTTAAGGCGTTACTCTGTTTTTAACTTAATACTCTAGATGCATGCTGGATAGTTGTCGATGAGAGGAATAATAGTAGTAGATGCAGAATCGTTTCAATCTACTTGTCACGGACATGATGCCTATATACATGATCATGCCTAGATATTCTCATAACTATGCTCAATTCTGTCAATTGCTCAACAGTAATTTGTTCACCCACCATAGAATACTTATGCTCTTGAGAGAAGCCACTAGTGAAACCTATGGCCCCCGGGTCTATTCTCATCATATCAATCTCCATCACTTTAATCTTGCTTTGCCTTTTACTTTGCCTTTACCTTTTACCTTGCATGTTTATACCAAAAATATTATATCTATCAGATCTCACTCTCGTAAGTGACCGTGAAGGGCTTGACAACCCCTAATCGCGTTGGTTGCGAGTAGCTATCGCTTTGTGTAGGTACGAGGGACTTGAGCGTGGGCTCCTACTGTATTGATACCTTGGTTCTCAAAAACTGACGGAAATACTTACGCTACTCTGCTGCATCATCCATTCCTCTTCGGGGAAAACCAACGCAAGCTCAAGACGTAGCAAGAAGGATTTTTGGCACCGTTGCCAGGGAGTCTACGCAAAAAGTCAACATACCAAGTACCCATCACAATCCCTATCTCTCGCATTACATTATTTGCCATTTGCCTCTCGTTTTCCTTTCCCCCCAATTCACCCTTACCGTTTTATTGGCCCTCTCTCTCCCTATCCTCCCTTTCTATTTGCCTCTTTTTGCCCGTTTGCTTTTTGTTTGCTTGTGTGTTAGATCGCTTGTTTGTCGTGATGGCTCAAGATACTACCAAATTGTGTGACTTCAGCAATAATGATGCTCAATCTTACCGATGCTGAATCTTGTGAAATTAATACTGCTTTGTTGAATCTTGTTATGAAAGATCAATTCGTCGGCCTTCCTAGTGAAGATGCCGCTACTCATCTGAATAGCTTCGTTGATTTATGTGATATGCAAAAGAAAAAAGATGTCAATAATGATGTCGTTAAGTTGAAGCTATTTCCTTTTTCGCTTAGAGATTGTGCTAAAGCTTGGTTTTCGTCTTTGCCTAAGAATAGTATTGATTCATGGAACAAGTGCAAAGATGCTTTTATCTCTAAGTATTTTCCTCCCTCTAAGATCATCTCTCTCAGAAACGATATTATGAACTTTAAACAACTTCATCATGAACTTGTTGCACAAGCTTGGGAGAGAATGAAATTAATGATACATAATTGCCCTACTCATGGTTTGAATTTGTGGATGATCATACAAATTTTTTATGCCGGATTGAATTTTGCTTCTAGAAATCTTTTAGATTCGGCCGTGGGAGGCACTTTTATGGAAATCACTTTAGGAGATTCTACTAAACTCCTAGATAATATTATGGTTAATTATTCTCAATGGCATACTAAAAGATCTTCTAATAAAAAAGTGCATGCGATAGAAGAAATTAATGTGTTGAGTGGAAAGATGGATGAACTTATGAAAAATTTTGCTACTAAGAGTGTTTCTTCTGATCCTAATGATATGCCTTTGTCTACTTTGATTGAGAATAACAATGAATCTATGGATGTGAATTTTGTTGGTAGGAATAATTTTGGTAACAACGCTTATAGAGGGAATTTTAATCCTAGGCCATATCCTAGTAATCCTTATAATAATTGTGGTAATTCCTACAACAACTCTTATGGAAATTATAATAAGATGCCCTCAGAATTTGAGATAGTGTTAAGGAGTTTATGAATTCACTAAAGAATTTTAATGCTTTGCTTGAGGAGAAATTGCTTAAAGTTGATGATTTGGCTAGAAACGTTGATAGAATTTCTCTTGAGGTTGATTCTTTAAAGCTTAGATCTATTCCTCCTAAGCATGATATCAATGAGTCTCTCAAAGCCATGAGAATTTCGATTGATGAGTGCAAGGAAAGAACCGCTAGGATGCGTGGTTCCAAAAATGCCTTTATTAAAGCGTGTTCTTCCAATACCTATGAAAATCAAGATGAAGATCTAAAAGTTATTGATGTGTCACCTATTAAATCTTTATTTTGCAAAATGAATCTTGATGAAACTGAATATGATCTTCCTTTACCTAGAAGGCATTCTAAAAATTCGGAGTATTTAGATCTTAATGATGAAATTGATGAAAGTGGGATTGAAAGAAATAAAAATTTAGATGTTGCTAAACCCACTATATTGGATTTCAAGGAATTTAATTATGGAAGTTTTTCTTTAATTGATTGTATTTCCTTGTTGCAATCTGTGCTAAATTCTCCACATGCTTATAGTCAAAATAAAGCCTTCACCGAACATATTGTTGATGCCTTGATGCAATCTTATGAAGAAAAACTTGAGTTGAAAGTTTCTATCCCTAGAAAACTCTATGATGAGTTGGAACCAACTATTAAAATTAAAATTAAAGATCATTAGTTTTATGCTTTGTGTGATTTGGGTGCTAGTGTCCCTACTATTCCCAAGACTTTGTGTGACTTACTAGATTTCCATAATTTTGATGATTGCTCTCTAAACTTGCATATTGCGGATTCCACTATTAAGAAACCTATGGGAAGGATTAATGATGTTCTTATTGTTGCAAATAGCAATTATGTACCCGTAGATTTCATTGTTCTTGATATAGATTGCAATCCTTCTTGCCCTATTATTCTTGGTAGACCTTTCCTTAGAACGGTTGGTGCGATTATTGATATGAAGGAAGGGAATATTAGATTTCAATTTCCATTAAAAAGGGCATGGAACACTTTCCTAGAAAGAAAATAAAATCACCATATTAAACTATCATGAGAGCCACTTATGGATTGCCTACCAAAGATGGCAATACCTAGATCTATCCTCGCTTTTATGCCTAGCTAGGGGCGTTAAACGATAGCGCTTGTTGGGAGGCAACCCAATTTTATTTTTATTCCTTGCCTTTTGCTCCTGTTTAGTAATAAATAAATTATTTAGCCTCTGTTTTGGTTGTGCTTTTTGTGTCTAATTAGTGTTTGTGCCAAGTAGAACCGTTGGGAAGACTTGGGGAAAGTCTTATTGAACTTGCTGTAAAAACAGAAACTTTAGCGCTCACGAGAACTGCTGTCATTTTTATTTGGAGAGTGATATTTAGTTAATTATTTTTGAAGATGATTAATACATAAATTCCTCACGTCCAGCAATTTATTTTAGAATTTTTGGGGTTCCAGATCTTGCGCTAGCTACAGATTACTACAGACTGTCCTGTTTTTGACAGATTCTGTTTTTCGTGTGTTGTTTGCTTATTTTGATGAATCTATGGCTAGTAAAATAGTTTATAATCCATAGAGAAGTTGGAATACAGTAGTTTTAACACCAATATAAATAAAGAATGAGTTCATTACAGTACCTTGAAGTGGTCTTTTGTTTTCTTTCGCTAACGGAGCTCACGAGTTTTCTATTTTGAGTTTTGTGTCGTGAAGTTTTCATGTTTTGGGTGAATTCTTTTGATGGATCATGGAACAAGGAGTGGCAAGAGCCTAAGATTTGGGATGCCCATGGCACCCCCAAGATAATCCAAGGACACCAAAAAGTCAAAGCTTGCGGATGCCCCGGAAGGCATCCCCTCTTTCGTCCACTTCCATCGGTAATTTACTTGGAGCTATATTTTTATTCACCAACATGATATGTGTTTTGCTTGGAGCGTCTTGTATTATTTGTGTATTTGTGTATTAGTATGCCACAATCATCCTTGCTGTACACACACCTTTTTAAAGAGCCATACATGAATTAAAATTTGATAGAATACTCTATGTGCTTCACTTATATCTTTTGAGCGTTATAATTTTGCTCTATGTGCTTCACTTAAATCTTTTAGAGCATGGTGGTGGATTTGTTTTAAAGAAACTATTGATCTCTCATGCTTCACTTAAATCATTTTGAGAATCTCTTAATAGCATGGTAATTTTCTTAATAATAATATGCTTGGTATTCAAGATTTGTGAAACTTTCTTTTGAGTGTGTTGAAGACTAAGAAAAGATTGAAGCATGATAATTGTTTTGAGATATGGAGGTGATAATATTAAAGTCATGCTAGTTGAGTAGTTGTGAATTTAAAGAATACATGTGTTAAAGTTTGTGATTCCCGTAGCATGCATGTATGGTGAACCATTATGTGATGAAGTCGGAGCATGATTTATTTATTGATTGTCTTCCTTATGAGTGGAGGTCAGGGACGAGCGATGGTCTTTTCCTACCAATCTATCCCCCTAGGAGCATGCATGTAATACTTTGCTTTGATAACTTCTAGATTTTTGCAATAAGTATATGAGTTCTTTATGTCTAATGTTGAGTCCATGGATTATACGCACTCTCACCCTTCCACCTTTGCTAGCCTCTCTAATACCGCGCACCTTTCACCGGTATCATACAACTACCATATACCTTCCTCAAAACAGCCACCATACCTACCTATTATGGCATTTCCATAGCCATTCCAAGATATATTGCCATGCAACTTTCCACCATTCCGTTTATCATGACACACTCCATCATTGTCATATTGCATATCCCGGTACACCGCCGAATGCATTCACATAGATTCATATTTTGTTCTAAGTATCGAGTTGTAATTGTTGAGTTATAAGAAAAATAAAAGTGTGATGATCATCATTATTAGAGCATTGTCCCAGTGAGGAAAGAATGATGGAGACTACGATTCCCCCATAAGTCGGGATGAGACTCCGGACGAAAAATAAAATAAATAAAAAAAGGAGAGGCCAAAGAAGCCCAAATAAAAAGAGGCCATAAAAAAAGAGAAAAGGCCCAAATAAAAAAATGAGAGAAAAGGAGAGAAGGGACAATGTTACTATCCTTTTACCACACTAATGCTTCAAAGTAGCACCATGATCTTCATAGTAGAGAGTCTCTCATGTTATCACTTTCATATACTAGTGGGAATTCTACATTATAGAACTTGGCTTGTATATTCCAATGATGGGCTTGCTCAAAAAATTGCCCTAGGTCTTCATGAGCAAGCAAGTTGGATGCACACCCACTTAGTTTCTTTTTGAGCTTTCATATACTTATAGCTCTAGTGCATCCGTTGCATGGCAGTCCCTACTCACTCACATTGCTATCTATTGATGGGCATATCCATAGCCCGTTGATACGCCTAGTTGATGTGAGACCATCTTCTCCTTTTTTTCTTCTCCACCACCACCATTCTATTCCACCTATAGTGCTATATCCATGGCTCACGCTCATGTATTGCGTGAAGATTGAAAATGTTTTGAAAAAGTTAGAGTATGAAACAATTGCTTGGCTTGTCATCGGGGTTGTGCATGATTTAAATACTTTATGTGGTGAAGATGGAGCATAGCCAGACTATATGATTTTGTCGGGATAACTTTCTTTGGCCATGTTATTTTGAGAAGACATAATTGCCTTGTTAGTATGCTTGAAGTATTATTATTTTTTATGTCAATATAAACATTTGTCTTGAATCTTTCTCATCTGAATATTCATACCACAATTAAGAAGATTTGCATTGAAATTATGCCAAGTAGCACTCCACATCAAAAATTCTCTTTTTATCCTTTACCTACTCGAGGACGAGCAGGAATTAAGCTTGGGGATGACTGATATGTCTCCAACGTATCTATAATATTTGATTGCTACATGCTATATTATCTACTGTTTTGGACTATATTGGGCTTTATTTTCCACTTTTATATTATTTTTGGGACTAACCTATTAACCGGAGGCCCAGCCCAGAATTGCTGTTTTTTTGCCTATTTCAGTGTTTCTAAGAAACGAAATATCAAACGCAATCCAAACAGAATAAAATCTTCGGGACCATGATTTTCTCACAGAACATGATCCAGGAGACTTGGACCCTGCTCCAAGGAACAAAAGAGGCGGTCACGAGGGTGGGGGTGCCCCCCTAGGGCGCGCCCCCTGCCTCGTGGGCCCCTCGTTGCTCCTCCGGCGTACTTCCTCCTCCTATATATACACACACGTACCCCCAAACGATCAGAACATGAGCCAAAAACCTAATTCCACCGCCGCAACTTTCTGTATCCACGAGATCCCATCTTGGGGCCTGTGCCGGAGCTCCGCCGGAAGAGAGCCATCATCACGGAGGGCTTCTACATCATCATAGCCTCTCTGATGAAGTGTGAGTAGTTTACCTCAGACCTTCGGGTCCATAGTTAGTAGCTAGATGGATTCTTCTCTCTCTTTGAATCTCAATACAAAGTTCTCCCCCTCTCCTGTGGAGATCTATTCGATGTAATCTTCTTTTTGCGGTGTGTTTGTTGAGACCAATGAATTGTGGGTTTATGATCAAGTCTATCTATGAATAATATTTGAATCTTCTCTGAATTATTTTATGTATGATTGGTTATCTTTGCAAGTCTCTTTGAATTGTCCGTTTGGTTAGGCCAACTAGATTGGTAGTTCTTTCCATGGGAGAAGTGCTTAGCTTTGGGTTCGATCTTGCGGTGTCCTTACCCAGTGATAGAAGAGGCAGCAAGGCACGTATTGTATTATTTCCATCAAGGATAACAAGATGGGGTTTATTTCATATTGCATGAATTTATCTCTCTGCATCATGTCATCTTGCTTAAGGCGTTACTCTGTTTTTAACTTAATACTCTAGATGCATGCTGGGTAGCAGTCGATGAGTGGAGTAATAGTAGTAGATGTAGAATCGTTTCGATCTACTTGTCATGGACGTGATGCCTATATACATGATCATGCCTAGATATTCTCATAACTATGATCAATTCTATCAATTGCTCAACAGTAATTTGTTCACCCACCATAGAATACCTATGCTCTTGAGAGAAGCCACTAGTGAAACCTATGGCCCCTAGGTCTATTCTCATCATATCAATCTCCATCACTTTAATCTTGCTTTGCTTTTTACTTTGCCTTTACTTTTTACTTTGCATCTTTATACCAAAAATATTATATCTATCAGATCTCACTCTCGTAAGTGACCGTGAAGGGCTTGACAAACCCTAATCGCGTTGGTTGCGAGTAGCTATCGCTTTGTGCAGGTACAAGGGACTTGAGCGTGGGCTCCTACTAGATTGATACCTTGGTTCTCAAAAACTGAGGGAAATACTTACGCTACTCTGCTGCATCATCCCTTCCTCTTCGGGGAAAACCAACGCAAGCTCAAGATGTAGCAGGCATGAAAGGCATACGAGGGCGATTACTATCAGAAGCATATCAAAATCCCAATAGCAAGGAATCATCATTATGCACTCATGAATATGATCATCGCACCACATAAAATACTGAATACTTCGCGTCGAGGTGGTGTCGTATTTGTATCAAACAACACACAACAATATTATGCCAGGGTTCAGAATGGTTGCCTTCAAGAGTATGCAAGTGGGGGTGCACTTTTCGAAAGTTGCTTCCCTCTCCAAAAATCCTATTTAAGAAAATTTCAAATTAACACATAGTTTCAAAACAGTACAAAAAAGTTGTTTGTAAAATTTTCAAATAAATATGAAAATAAAATAGACAAAATTTGAGAAACAACAGAAAAAGAATCAAATCAATTGGACTTATATTTAAAAAGTTACAGCCAGTCAAAGTTTAGTCAAAATCTGTTTTTAATAAAAATCAGAAAAAGAAAACGGTTCGGGAAGTAATACGTTTTCGAACAGGAGGAAACGTACTCTGGGTTTTACGCTTCCTCTAAAGCCAGCGTGGGTCGTAACTAGGTCACTAACAGTAGGTCCATCGGGCCCACTAGTCAGGTTTGACCAGTCGCCTGCGCCTTCTTTCTCCTCTGGCCGAGCAGAGGCGGAGCTCCGGTGATTGCCGCCGACGAACGGCGGCTCCCCACGGGATTCCGAGGGTAGGGATGGATCCGCCAGTCCAGGGCGGTCCTCCCAGTGGTCGAGAGGGTCGTGGGGACAAAGGGGGTCGCCGACGGCGATCTCCACGGCGGACGGTGGCCTCTGGTGGATTGGGGTCTCGGGCTACGGTGGCTCCTGATTGTGTTTGAGAGGTGGGGTGGCTCCGTACGGTCGAGGGGAGGAGGATGGGAGCACGGGAGGAGTTAGGGGCCTCGGTCTTGGCCGGATTTTACCGGAACATGGCGATGGTCGGGCCTGCCGGAGATGGGAGAGATGATGGCCTCTAGCCAACTAGGGAGGAGGGGGGCTTCCTACTACTCGAACAGGGTTGCCGACAAGCCTAGGCATGATCGGAAGGGCTATTTATAGCCCGGGGAGGTCGGTCCCCGCGGCTGCAGATAAGAACGCCGGTGAACCGCCGTTCTGTTGCCAGTAGAGCGACGTGGCGGCGACGGGCGCTAGCGGACGGACTCGTGGATGACCTCAGGCTGTTCAGGGGCGAGCTGGCGCGCTGGAGTGGCTCGAGCGGCACCATCCATGGCAGGAGTCTGCTGTGGACGCCGGCGTGCCGCCAATGGAGCTCTGACGCGGTGTTGTAGGGCGCCTGGGGTGGCTTGGAGGGTTCTGGCGAGCGGGTAAGGACAGGGTGTGGCCCTGCGGGCGAGAAAAGGCCAGGGCGCGGGGGTAAGCGAACGCGGCGGCTCGGTTGCGCGTGTGCATGCAAAACGTGCGCTCTGGGTGCGCCCAGAGCACGCACGCCAGGTGCTCAACGAAATGCCAACGTGTGTTAGAGGGCTCGAATGAGGCTGGTAGTCAACAGGTCTAGGTTAGAGGTAGCTAGGAGCTTAGTGGACAAGGTTTTCGGGTCAGGGGATCAAGTTCATAATGCAAACTAAAAACTATGTCAAATCTCTCCATGAACCCAAGGTGCTCGACAGAATGCCATGGGCATCTAGGCATCTCTTTGGGTGGCCAAAATCTCCAGATCAGAGACTCTTTAGATGATAAAGGGGGTGGCAAGGTTAGTTTGATGAAAACAAAAACTCCCTAGTGCAAGTTTTTGAGAAAACGAAATCTGGACATGAAATAAAGGGCATTATTGCATGGACCAAAAATATTCAAATGGTACCCAAATCCTGGACTTAAGGGTTTGGTAGGGTGTACTTCAAGCAGGACAAATCCTAAGGAAACAAGAGCAAGATAAAATATGGTTGCAGTATAAATCACCAAACTGGACCAGAATGAAGATGAGGATGGTTTGCTCACATTTTTCAAAGAACACCAATGGGTTTTTGCATAAAGTTGAATTATACACTACTACTAACATCCACAAATTTTGGTGGAATTTACAAAGAAATATTTAAATAGGTTGTAGTGCAAATTACAAACTGGACCAGATTTGAAAACTTGGGGTAGGGCTCATAATTTCCAAATGACTAAAAAAGATTTTTGCATAAAAGTGATGTGGGAACATCACATGACATCCCCAAATTTTGGTGGGGATTTTAAAGAAGTATTTGAAAGGGTTGTAGTGCAAATGGAACCCTAAAACTTATGAAAAATCATTTATAAAGAAATAAAGCTCAGGGAAAATAATTGTGGAAATAATTCCACTAATAGAAGAAATGTTCTTGGGAAGATATACAAGTCCAACAATATGTTTGAAAGGTTTTTACTTGGGGTGAAAACTCCATAATTAGGAGAAAAGAGTGGTTCTGAATTAAAAGAAAATCCAGAAAATAAAAATTTAATTTATAAATCATGGTTAAATTTTTGGGGTGTTACAATGCGGAGCGAGCGCATGTCATTGCCATTGAGGCTCTCCTGCAGGCGGAACTGGATGTCGTGGATGTGAACCGGGCGGCGGAGGTTAAACTTGACATGGAGCGCGCGGATGCCACTGCCATCGAGGCCCTCCTGCAGGCGGAACCGGGTGTCCTGGACTTGAACTGGGCAACAAAGGCTCAACTCGATGTGGAGCACGTGGATGTCGCTACCATCGAGGCCCTCCTGCAGGCGGAACTAGACGTCCTGGACTTGAACCAGGCGGCGAAGGCTCAACTCGACGCGGAGCGCGCGGATGCGGCTGCCATCGAGGCCCTCCTGTAGGCGGGACCGGACGTCCTAGACTTGAACCGGGAGGTGCTCTCGTTTGTGCAGAGCGCTCGCATGCTCCCCGTGAATGAGTAGCTGGAGGCTGAGGACAACCATGGTGCGGAGACACACGTCGGCAGCCAAAGACGACGAGGCCGTCTCGTTCCGTGAGCAGTGATAGTTTTTCTTTATGTTGTTGTTTTTAGGGATCTTTTGTTGTGTAAAAACATATATTTATGCAAGTCGCCTGACTTTCATCCTTTGGGTCAGTCGACCATTTTAGGCGGTTGGATTAATATCCTACGTCTCCTAACCCTTTTTCCTCACCTCTTCCCCAACAGACCACCGCACGGGCCGTACGGATCTTCCCCAACATGCGGTTGGATAAACATACTATATGAACGAAAATTATGTGTCAGCAGTAGAATGGATGAGTTTGGTTAGATCACAGGCAGTAGCACATGTCAGTGAGGCTGCGTTCCCTTGGTTGGGTTTGTGGCCTGCAGGAGCGACTATGTAAGGGTGTGGTGTGACCGTGGCGTGCAGGAGCGACTGTGTGAGGGTGCAGTGCGACCACGACAGCTGTCCACAAGTGTAACTCCTTTTCATTATGGAAACTTTAGGCAAGCTTGACAAAAATGTGTGGTGAAGTATGGCAATGCAAGGCCTAGACCCAAACATGATACAAGTACGTACATAGGAGTACTAGTGTTAAAAAATAAAGGCGGGGTTTTCCTTCGCGGGATTAATCGATACAAATGCTCATTGAAGTGTCAATTATTGCATATTTTTTTCTTCAAATCCCAAAGAGCTAACCATCTCACTCCTCATCACTTGATTAATGCAGCGCCATGCAAACCAACCTTCTCACTTCCTCATGCATGCAAGGGTATATTAATGTCCTTGGTTGCTAGTATGAGGCAAACCCCATCAATTTTTCCTTGGTTAGTGTTAGTGGCCTTTTGCAAATTGTAATTTTGATATACTGGCCTTGTGTACAAAAAAATGGAGGTAGTAACTATTTGACTTCCTTCCCCATTGCGGTGACATCGACGATATCTCGAACGTTGTGGTTTGGCGAAGTGCGTTCGACGGAGAACACCATTGAGGGAGACCACAGTAAGTCATTCGCAAGTGCCACCTGCAAGCAGAGACAACCGCCTTATTTGCATCCAGGAAGTCCGTTGAACCAAAGGACACATAAATGTAATAGTACTCCTCAATAGCATCGTCCGTCCAGCTTAGTGCGGTGAGGTGGTTTCTCGAAGAAGACGATGGAGAAGCGGAGTTAGCGAAGAGTGAAATGGCGGTTACTTCGTCTGTGCTTTGTGATTTGACGCATCAATGCTTTGTGATTTGTGAAACAAGGGACAGGGGAGTAGACTCTATGCTCTATACCGTACATGCGTCAAGGCACGCGAGAAAGAGGAGAGACGTTGCATTTTTCTATTCCTTCAATCAACCAATCAGGGAGCTTCGGTTCCATATTTTTGGCTTTGGCAACACCATCCACAATGGTTCCCATCAATGCCAAAAGCTATTTCCACATTTGGCTACACATTGTGGATGCCCTTAACCGTACCACTTGGTTTTGCTCCTGTGTGCTATCTATACAAATCTCAATTATATTGATCTAAAAAATCATAGAATCAAGATTAGTAAAAAGGAGGTGATTTTGTCGCGCGGATTTGGCAGGGGAGGTTTCTTATTTTTAGAGGATGTTGGCTTGGTGGTTTTCTAACATGCGGTCCCATTGAGGGAGTCCTGGACTAAGGGGTCCTCAGGCGGCCGGCCTGTTGGAGATGCGCCGGACTATTGGGCCATGAAGATACAAGATAGAAGACTTTCTCCCATGTCCGTATAGGACTCTCCTTTCCGTAGATGGCAAGCTAGGTGGCCGGATGTACTATTTCCTTTCTATGTAACTGACTTTGTACAACCCTAGTCCCCTCCGGTGTATATATAAACCAGAGGGTTTAGTCCGTAGGGACAATCATAATCAGATAGGCTAGACTTCTAGGGGTTTAGCCATTACGATCTAGTGGTAGATCAACTCTTGTAACCCCCATACTCATCAATATTAATCTAGCAGGATGTAGGGTTTTACCTCTATCGAGAGGGCCCGAACCATGGTAAACATTGTGTTCCCTGTCTCCTGTTACCATCAACCTCAGACGCACAGTTCGGGACCCCTACCCGAGATTCGCCGGTTTTGACACCGACATTGGTGCTTTCATTGAGAGTTCCACTATGACGTCGAAGTCAGGGTTGATGGCTCGCCTTGTGATCAAGGACAACATCACCGCCGATGGAGCCCTGGCCTCAGGCCAAACCCTCCGGTTCGGTGGCTTTATCATGACCGCCTGTTCGACCGGTGAGCCGACGATGACTTCTCGGGTCATCAAAAATCGCCTCTGAATTGACTCCGAATTCTCCAAACAAATGGATCCAACAGAATTATCGTCCTTGAACGAACTCCTGGATCGCATTGCCGCCTTGGGGGTCGCTACAGACTACGGTCGGATTGGGCTTAAACCCGATCAGAGAGAAACCAAATCTCCATCAATCACCCATCAGATAGCGGTAGTGGAGGAGCAAAACAACAACTCTCCCTCTATACTGAGGATGAACTATGTTCGGATCTCCGAGCTCAAAGAGCCAGATACCTGTCCACGGAATGACATGCCTTGTCCTCCGAACTTGGAATCAGATGGTAGACCTGAAAATCGGTCGATCTCCCGGAGCCCGAACTATTAAGCTCGGAAATTTCTCAAACTCAGGATCCCAAATTGGGTCAGGGTTCGGATTTAAATCCACCCACCCACCCAGATATACGCGATCTCACATACCTATGGCAGCGGTCTCAGTGTTGGAAATATGCCCTAGAGGCAATAATAAAAGTATTATTATATTTCAATGTTCATGATAAATGTCTTTTATTCATGCTATAACTGTATTATCCGGAAATCGTAATACACGTGTGAATACTTAGACCACAATATGTCCCTGGTGAGCCTCTAGTTGACCAGCTCGTTGTGATCAACAGATAGTCATGGTTTCCTGACTATGGACATTGGATGTCGTTGATAACGGGATCACATCATTAGGAGAATGATGTGATGGACAAGACCCAATCCTAAGCATAGCATAAAAGATCGTGTAGTTCGTTTTGCTAGAGCTTTGCCAATGTCAAGTATCTCTTCCTTAGACCATGAGATCGTGTAACTCCCGGATACTGTAAGAGTGCCTTGGGTGTATCAAACGTCACAACGTAACTGGGTGACTATAAAGGTGCATTACAGGTATCTCCGAAAGTAGCTGTTGGGTTGACACGGATCGAGACTGGGATTTGTCACTCCGTATGACGGAGAGGTATCTCTGGGCCCACTCGGTAATGCATCATCATTATGAGCTCAATGTGACCAAGGTGTTGGACACGGGATCATGCATTATGGTACGAGTAAAGTGACTTGCCGGTAACGAGACTGAACAAGGTATTGGGATACCAACGATCGAGTCTCGGGCAAGTAACGTACCGATTGACAAAGGGAATTGCATACAGGGTTTGATCGAATCCTCGACATAGTGGTTCATCCGATGACAACATCGAGGAGCATGTGGGAGCCATCATGGGTATCCAGATCCCGCTGTTGGTTATTGACTGAGAGCGTCTCGGTCATGTCTGCATGTCTCCCGAACCCGTAGGGTCTACACACTTAAGGTTCGGTGACGCTAGGGTTATTAGGAAGACTAGTATGTGACTACCGAATGTTGTTCGGAGTCCCGGATGGGATCCTGGACGTCACGAGGAGATCCGGAAGGGTCCGGAGGTAAAGATTTATATATGGGAAGTTGTCAAACGGACACCGGGAAGTTTCGGGGTCATACCGGTATTGTACCGGGGCCACCGGAAGGGTTCCGGGGGTCCACCGGGAGGGGCCACCCCTCCCAGGGGGCCACATGGGCTGCATGGGGCAGGGAGCCAGCCCCTGGTGGGCTGGCCGCACCCCCCTCCCTTGGGCCCATGCGCCTAGGGTTGAGGGGGAACCCTAGAGGGGGCGCCCCCCTTG
>NC_041390.1:341314058-341508490 GCF_002162155.2 Triticum dicoccoides | reverse complement strand
CCCCCTATAAATAGAGGGGTGAGGGGAGGGCAGCCGCACCACCCTCCAAGGCGCAGCCCTCCCCTCCCCAACACCTCTCCTCCTCCGTTGTGTGCTTGGCGAAGCCCTGTCGGAGTACTGCCTCTCCACCATCACCACGCCGTCGTGCTGCCGGTGGAGCTGTCTTCCTCAACCTCTCCTTCCCCTTGCTGGATCAAGAAGGAGGAGACGTCTCCCGTCCCGTACATGTGTTGAACGCGGAGGTGCTGTCCGTTCAGCACTTGGTCATCGGTGATTCGAATCACGTCGAGTACGACTACATCATCACCTTGCAAGCTTCCGCACGCGATCTACAAGTGGTATGTAGATGCAAACTCTCTCCCTTGACTCGTGGCTTAGATGAACTCATAGATGGATCTTGGTGAAACCGTAGGAAAAATTTTAATTTTCTGCAACGTTCCCCAACACTCAGGAAACAGTCCATCACTTTTGGGCCAGATTCCTCCTGGTCAAGAACAAGATCAAAGATTGCCGCGACGAAAACGTGATCTCAATATTCCACAGTAATTGTACGGACAAAGGAATCCTCAATGCTATCAACCGCCGTTATGTACTACACTTCGCCGACTTGGCAACCATAGTACAAAAGTACTGCGCAATGGAAAGCACCTGGAAAACTCAGGCAGCTCGTTGGGAACCACCAGCTCCAACTCAACCTTTCCTCCAGACAAAAAGAATGCACCCTCACGGGGCGGCCAACACAGCAGTAAAGAGATCCAAACCCATGACGGGGCGCAGAACCGTTCTGAAGGGATGGCTCGATAGGCCAGGCAAAATACACACAACACCGGATACCATACCTACCCACAGCCTTGGAGCATGTTGGATACTCCGGCAAGTGGCCAAGAGTGGCGAGGATATCCTCACAAAAAATACCTTGGAACAACTCCCCCTGGAACACGACGACCGTAGAGTATTGATGGTCTTCGAGACTTTCACTTCAAACAATCGACGCAAAAGGGCACTCTGCGACCTCGCCGAAGTCTGTCAAGTCGCAACAATAAATCCTTGGAACGACATGGTCATAACTTTCAATGCCAATGATGAACCAAAAACCCGGTTAGTCCGAGCACCAGCCGCCTTGGTCCTCAATCCAATTGTGGACGGCTTTCGACTCACAATGGTGCTCATAGACGGCGGCAGTGGATTAAACCTCATCTACGAGGATACACTCAGTAAAATGGAAATAGATAGGAGCCATATCGAGCAAAGTAGCACAACCTTCCGAGGAATTATTCCCAATTGGGAGGCAGGATGCGCGGGAAAAATCACACTTGACGTGGTATTCGGCACGCCGGAGAACTATCGGCCCGAAGAGATAACCTTCTAAGTGGCCCCTTTCAACAATGGATACCACGCCCTATTGGGGCGTGATACGTCTCCAACGTATCTATAATTTTTGATTGCTCCATGCTATATTATCTACCGTTTTGGATGTTTAAGGGCTTTATTATACACTTCTATATCATTTTTGGGACTAACCTATTAACCCAGAGCCCAGTGCCAGTTTTTGTTTTTACCTTGTTTTAGAATATCACAGAAAAGAAAAACCAAACGGAGTCCAATTGACCCGAAACTTGACGGAACTTATTTTTGGATCAGAAGAAGCCCAGAAGACATGGAGTTCATGTCAGGGGATCTACGTGGAGGCCACGAGGCAGGGGGCGCGCCCACCCCCCTGGGCGTGCCCTCCACCCTCGTGGGCCCCTCGTGGCCCCCTGACGTACTTCTTCCGCCTATATATCTCCATATACCTTAAAAACATCCGGGAGCACAATAGTTCGGGAGTTCCGCCGCCAGAAGCCTCCATAGCCACCGAAAACCAATCTAGACCCATTCTGGCACCCTGCCAGAGGGGGGAATCCCTCTCCGGTGGCCATCTTCATCATCCCGGTGCTCTCCATGATGAGGAGGGAGTAGTTCTCCCTCAGGGCTGAGGGTATGTACCAGTAGCTATGTGTTTGATCTCTCTCTCTCTCTCGTGTTCTTGAGGTGATACAATCTTGATGTATCGCGAGCTTTGCTATTATAGTTGGATCTTATGATGTTTTCTCCCCCCTCTACTCTCTTGTAATGGATTGAGTTTTCCCTTTGAAGTTATCTTATCGGATTGAGTCTTTAAAGATTTGAGAATACTTGATGTATGTCTTTCCGTGCGTATCTGTGGTGACAATGGGATATCACATGACTCACTTGATGTATGTTTTGGTGATCAACTTGCGGGTTCCACCCATGAACCTATGCATAGGGATTGGCACATGTTTTCGTCGTAATTCTCCGGTAGAAACTTTGGGGCACTCTTTGAGGTTCTATGTGTTGGTTGAATAGATGAATCTAAGATTGTGTGATGCATATCGTATAATCATACCCGTGGATACTTGAGGTGACATTGGAGTATCTAGGTGACATTAGGATTTTGGTTGATTTGTGTCTTAAGGTGTTATTCTAGTACGAACTCTAGGGCTGTTTGTGACACTTATATGAATAGCCCAACGGATTGATTGGAAAGAATAACTTTGAGGTGGTTTCGTACCCTACCATAATCTATTCGTTTGTTCTCCGCTATTAGTGACTTTGAGTGACTCTTTGTTGCATGTTGAGGCATAGTTATGTGATCCAATTATGTTATTATTGTTGAGGGAACTTGCACTAGTGAAAGTATGAACCCTAGGCCTTGTTTCAGCACATTGCAATACCGTTTGTGCTCATTTTTATCATTAGTTACCTTGCTGTTTTTATAATTTCATATTACAAAAACCTTTATCTACTATCCATATACCACTTGTATCACCATCTCTTCGCCGAACAAGTGCACCTATACAATTTACCATTGTATTGGGTGTGTTGGGGACACAAGAGACTCTTTGTTATTTTGTTGCAGGGTTTCTTGAGAGAGACCATCTTCATCCTATGCCTCCTACGGATTGATAAACCTTAGGTCATCCACTTGAGGGAAATTTGCTACTGTCCTACAAACCTCTGCACTTGGAGGCCCAACAACGTCTACAAGAAGAGGGTTGTGTAGTAGACATCAGGGCGAGATGCATCCACACGCTTTCAAGCCATACCTCATTCTGGGTATATGAAGCTCAAAATGATCGGGCCCAACAGTATTATCACTCTCGCTAGTGATCCAGATATAGCCCTCCGTGATGAAAACAAAACAGCCTCCCTGGCCCTTGAGGCATTCTCTGAGGCCCTTGCGGCCGAAGAGTTAATTGCGCTACACTCAGCGGTGGATAGGGACGACGTAATTCTCGACAAGCGCTCCAAATCCACCTCCTTCAAACCAACAGATGAAATAGTCAAATTTCAAGTCCACCTGACGGACCCAAAGAAGACATCCTCCATCGGTGCATAGGTGGATTCCATGGTGGACGCCGCACTATGAGCATTCCTACGCGAGAACTGGGACATATTCGCCTGGAACCCTTCTGATATGCCAGGAATCACACGGAGGTTGGCTGAGCACAGCCTCAATATATTGAAGGGATACAAGAAAGTTAAGAAAACACTACGGCGCTTTTCCGAACCCAAATGACAAGCTATGGGGGGGAGCTTGCCAAGCTAATTGAGGCTGGATTCATCAAAGAAATAAAACATCCGGACTGGCTAGCAAACCTGGTGATGGTGCCAAAGAAGGATAAATCTTGGCGCTTATGCGTCAATTTCAAAGACCTCAACAAAGCTTGTCCTAAGGATCCATTCCCCCTCCCCGCATCGATCTAATTATTGATGCCACTTCAGGGGACGACTCACTGTGTTTCCCCGACGCGTATTCCAGATACCATCAAATTAAAATGAAGGAATCCGACCAAGCCGCAACGGCATTTATTACCCCATACGGGCCTTTCTGCTTCAACACTATGCCCTTTGGGCTCAAAAACTTTGGCGCCACCTACCAACGCATGATTTAAACATGCTTGGAGAAACAAATCTGCAAGATAGTTGAAGCATATGTGGACGACGTCGTCATCAAGACTAAGCGCGTCGATTCATTAATAGATGACTTATGTCTCACATTCGACAATCTCCGGACATATGACATTAAGCTCAATCTGGAAAAATGTGTTTTTGGCGTTCCCTCTAGAAAACTATTGGGCTTCATTGTTTCTAGTAGAAGAATCGAGGCAAATCTAGCCAAAATCCGAGCTTTATCACAATTGGCTACACCAACAGACCTTAAACAGGTCCAAAAATTAGCTAGATGCGTGGCAGCTTTAAGCCGCTTTATCTCCAGACTAGGAGAAAAAGTATTGCTACTTTATCGACTTCTCCGACACACCGATCACTTCGAGTGGACAGATGCAACAACGGCCAGATTGGAAGAAATAAAAGTTCTTTTAGCAAGCAACCCAATCCTAGACGCGTCAAGCGTTAGCGAACCAATGTTATTATACATATCTGCAACACACCAGGTGGTGAGCAGTACTCGTCGTCGAACGATGGAGACAAATTCCCGCTCCAGAAGCCGGTATACTACGTATCCACTGTCCTAACTCCATGCAAATCCCGATACCCTTATTATCAAAATATAGCATACGCGGTCTTCATGGCATCGCGGAAGCTACGACACTATTTCCAAGAGTGCTCAATCACGGTGGCTTCCGAAGTTCCACTGAACGACATAATAAACAATCGCGATGCCACGGGCCGGGTTGCCAAGTGGTCCATTGAGCTCCTCCCATTCGATATAACATATAAGCCACGCCGGGCCATCAAATCCCAAGTACTTGCAGACTTCGTCGCTGAACGGACAGAAGCCGAACTCCCTAAAGAGTACGACACATATTCCAACTGGGTCATGCACTTCGGTGGTTCCAAAATGCTAGTGGGCTTAGGGGCGGGCGTTTTCTTAACATCCCCCACTGGAGATACGGTTCAGTATGTACTCCAAATATTATACACAGACTGCAACAATGCAGCCGAATACGAGGCCGTATTGCATGGTCTTCGGATGGCTGTCTCCATGGGCATACAACGCATGGAAGTGCGCGGGGACTTGAACCTCGCAATATCTCAAATAAATGGAGATTTCGATGCCAAGGACCCAAAGATGGCGGCCTACCGTAATGCCGTTCTCAAAATGTCGGCTCGGTTCGAGGGGCTCGAGTTTCACCATGTGGCTCGAGAAAGTAATCAAGCGGTGGATGTCCTTGCTCGCATCGGTGCCAAGCGCGACCCCGTCCAACCTAACATCTTTTTGGAAAGGCTTTTCAAGCCATCCCTGGTGTGGCAAGGGGAGAGCAGCAACATCAGTCCGGATCCGACCATAAACCCAGACTCCGAACATACCAATATCATCGGAGGCTCAGCCACCGAAATAACACCGTCGGCCCATCTTATCATGGCAGTCATTGCCCCAAGGACCGAACCCTTCTTGGCCTACCTCAATAGGTGAGAGCTCCCTGAGGATCAGAATGAGGCTTGCTGCATTGTTCGGCACTCGAAAGCCTATAAGGTCCACGAAGGAGAACTCTACAAGAAAAGCGCTACCGGAGTACTTCAAAGATGTATCTCCGAGGAAGAGGGGCGGCAACTCTTGGCTGAAATTCATGTCGGTCTCGGCGGTAACCACGCCGCAGCTTGTGCCCTTGTAACCAAGGCCTTCCGTACAGGTTTGTACTGGCCGACAGCCCAAGCAGATCCACAGGACCTTGTCCAATGTTGCGTCGGATGCCAACTTTTCGCCAACCAAAGCCATATGCCACCCAGTGCTCTACAAACAATCCCCATCACTTGGCCTTTTGCAGTCTGGGGGCTTGACATGGTTGGACTCCTTAAAGGAGGCAGCCATAAGAAAAAATATTTGCTAGTCATGGTACATAAGTTCACTAAGTGGATAGAGGCCAAACTAGTTAAAACGGCCGAAGTTGGACTAGTGATAGACTTTATATCCGGTGTTGTGCACCGTTACGGTGTCCAACACAACATCATCACCGACAACGACTCTAATTTTAAAGACGATGACATGAAAGCCTAGTGTGTGAATCTAGGCATTAAGGTCGATTACGCCTCCGTCTATCATCCGCAAACAAATGGTCAAGTTGAACGAGCCGATGGTGTTATGATGAGCGGCATCAAACCCATGCTAGTGCGGTCTTTCAAAGAATCAGACAAGCACTGGGTTGAGGAGATGGACTCCGTACTCTGGGGGCTGCGGACCACGCCCAATCGCACTACCGGATATACACCTTTCTTCATGGTGTACAGCGCAGAGGTTGTGTTACCCTGTGACATTATTCATGACTCACCTCGAGTGCGCATGTATGAAGAGAGAGAGGCCGAGCTTGATCGGTAGGACAACTTAGATGCCCTGGAGGAGGAGCGCGACATTGCGAAAGCCCGTTCCGCATTTTATCAACAGCAGGCCCGCAGATATCAAAGCAGAGAAGTACGGGCCAAGACTTACAATGTTGGCGAAAACTTTCTACGCTTGCCAGAGAAGAAAAATGACAAACTCAAGCCCAAGTGGGAGGGTCCCTTCATCATTGACGAAGTTCTCACTGGAGGAGCGTACCGCCTGCGTGATGCATCAGACAACCGCCTAGAACCGAACCCCTGGAATGCGGCCAAAATCCGAAGATTCTATGCCTAGCGCAGAACCCTTCGTTTGCTTCCTCCACCCTATTGTTTACATTATTTTTTATCATCTCTTTTCGCCCTCTTTTATTAGCCTTAAAGCTTTTGTGCAGCTAAACCATACACCTATGACGTACACATTCTCAAATGTGTACGTCCATTATGCCTGGGGGCTTCTTGCACAGAAGCTTATTATTGTTATTTTTCGAGCATCAAGCTCATCACATATGCGTTTTTTCCTCACATGTACCTTTTCTTCGCCATTATATGCATCGATATGACTTAAGTTTTGGCCAAGCTCGGTTCCCTGGCTCCTTTGCTTATGCCCTACGTTTTCGTTAGTTCAGCTAGGGCATAAAGGGAGCACCTTTGCGATTGTTACTACCGGTTCATCCGGATGTGTACCTCAGACTGGGTGAAACTGAAAGCTAGCGTTCTTAAGGGAATATTCGGTTGGCGGACTAAAGATGTTTTACATTTCTTACACTATGAACCCACAGATGTTACTTATACTATGATGTTTTTAATCACAGTTTGGACATGCATATTAACGCATGCACACCCAGGGAAAGTGAAGCGCAGCTAATATGGCTACTAAGCTATCTCTTGGATTAGGGGGTCTCCGGACAGCCGGACTATATCCTTTGGCCGGACGTTGGATAATGAAGATACAAGATTGAATACTTCGTCCCGTGTCCGGATGGGACTCTCCTTGGCGTGGAAGGCAAGCTTGGCGATACAGATGTGTAGATCTCCTTCCTTGTAACCGACTTTGTGCAACCCTAGCCCACTTCGGTGTCTATATAAACCGGAGGGTTTAGTCCGTAGGACAACAACAATCATACCATAGGCTAGCTTCTAGGGTTTAGCCTCTACAATATCGTGGTAGATAAACTCTTGTAATACTCATATTATCAAGAGCAATCAAGCAGGACGTAGGGTATTACCTCCATTGAGAGGGACCGAACCTGGGTAAACATCGTGTCCCCTGCCTCCTATTACCATCCGCCTTAGACGCACAGTTCGGGACCCCCTACCCGAGATCCGCTGGTTTTCACACCGACATTGGTGCTTTCATTGAGAGTTCCACTGTGCCGTCACCATAAGGCTCGATGGCCCCTTCGATCATCGGTAACGATGCGGTCCAGGGTGAGGTTTTCCTCCCTGGACAGATCTTCATATTCGGCGGCTTCGCACTGCGGGCCAACTCGCTTGGCCATCCGGAGCAGATCGAGAGCTACGCCCCTGGCCATCAGGTCAGGTTCGGAAACCTAAACTACACTGCCGAAATCAGCGGAGATTTGATCTTTGACCAATTCGAGCCCATGTCAGGTGCGCCGCACGATCACGACGAGCATGATTTAACTCTGCCGTCGGACAGTGTTCAGGAGATCACACCTACAACTACTCCGGCCTTCAATCCGGAGCAAATTGAGCCATCCGAGGACAGAGGGATATACCCCGCCACGGAGGCCGCAATCTCAGTGGTGGCGGAGCCGGATACTGACTTCACCCCTTACGAGAGCCGTGTGGCCGAACCACTGGATCCGTCTCCGGCCACGGACTCCGAGCCGCCTGCATCCGTGCCTATCGAATCCGATTGGGTGCCGATCATGGAGTTCACCTCCGCGGATATCTTTGAGCACTCACCTTTCGGCGACATGCTAAATCCATTAAGGTCTCTCTCCTTGTCAAGAGATCCTTGGACGAACTATGTCCGACTAGAATGGAATGCGGATGACGAAGAAATTCGCTGCCCACCCACCACCCACTTAGTAGCCCCCGTCGATGATTTAACCAACATGCTCGATTTCGACTCCGCAAACATCGACGGCATGGACGGCGATGCAGGAGAGGAACAGGAACTAGTGCCCACAGGACACTGGACAACCTCTTCATCACATGGCATATACATGGTGGATACACCCAAAGAAAATGATGACGAGGAACGGGAGAAGACAGTGGAGGATGACCCCTCTAGGAAGCAAACAAAGCGTCGGGGTAGGCGCCGCTCCAAATCCCGCCTCGGCAAAAACAGCAATAATAGTGCAAGAGAAAATAACACTCCGGTCGACTCTAGAGGAAACGACGACCACATTACCCCGGCGACAGAGCACGATGAAGCTGCAAACGGCGAACATAGTACGGATCCAACGTCAGAACACGGCAATGCCGAGGATAAACCTCATCAAACCCCCTCTGGGGAGGAAAATATACCGGACGAAGATGCACACATCATCCCGGAAACACACTTGGAGCAAGAGAACCTCCGCAGAAGGCTTATTGCCACAGCGAGGAGTCTGAAGAAGTAGAAGCAAAGGCTTAAAGCCGAACAAAATACGCTCAACAACAGGTGGAAGAAAGTGCTCGACAACGAAGAAAAGTATGGTGGAGGTTACCACACAAAGAGCTTTCCAAAGCGCATGCTATTACCCGAATTCGACGATGAGGCCTTAGACCCCATACAGCTGAAAAATAAAACGGCCAACCGGCCGGATCAACCACCTTGTGACCGCGATAGAGTGGCTAACAAGGTCGCACATAAGTCAACACACGATCTACGTGAGGACTTGCGCCAAAAATCCAGTATGACCAGCGTGCTCCGGCACAAAATCAAAACCGAATACTACAACCGTCTAAACGCCATGATACATCCAAATATAGGGGCGTGGCACACCCCCTATGTTTCACCCATGAGGTGCTGGACCATGAATTCCCAGAAGGATTCAAACCAGTGAACATAGAGGCGTACGACGGGACCACAGGCCCTGGGGTCTGGATTGAGGACTTTATCCTCCATATCTATATGGCTCGTGGAGAAGATCTCCATGCCATCAAGTACTTTCCCCACAAGCTTAAAGGACTAGCTCGACACTGGCTGAAAAGCCTCCCCAAAAACTCAATTGGAAGTTGGGAGGAGCTCGAGGATGCTTTTCGGGCTAATTTTCAATGGACCTATGTCCGACCTACGGATGCAGACGATTTAAGTCATAATTCAACAGCCCGGAGAGTCAGCCCGAAAGCTTTGGAACAGGTTTCTCACTAAGAAGAACCAAATCGTCAATTGTCCGGATGCCGAAGCCTTAGCAGCTTTCAAGCACAGCGTCCGAGACGAATGGCTCACCAGACACCTCGGCCAAGCAAAACCGAGAACAATGGTAGCCCTGACAAGCCTCATGACCCGCTTTTGTGCGGGCGAACATAGCCGGTTAGCCCGCAGTAGCACCAGCGACCCAAGCACATCCGAAGTTAGGGATGGCAATGGAAAACCACGACGCAGTAAAAACAAGCGTCGAAATAAAGAAGACAACCCAGATAATATGGCGGTCAACGCCGGATTCAGGAGCTCTCGACCAGGTCAGCGGAAAAAGCCTTTCAAAGGCAGCAGAGATGGACCGTCTAGCCTAAACAAGATTCTCAACAAACTATGTCAGATTCATGGCACCCCCGATAAACCTGCAAATCACACCCACAGAGAATGCTGGGTCTTCAAGCAGGCCAGTAAGCTAAACGCCGAACACAAGGGGGGGAGACACCAAGCGAAGACAGGGATGAACCTCGCCAACAAAGCACTGGAGGACAGAAAAAAATCCCACCAGAGTCTAAAACAGTAAACATGATCCATGTGACGAAGAGGAGAAGCAAACATGCACTCCGAGACATACGCGCCATAGAGCCCGTCACCCCTAAGTTCAACCCCTGGTTGGCCTGCCTGATCACTTTTGATCGCGGGGATCATGTGACAAGCATCCGGCATGAAGGATTGGCTGCCTTGGTGTTCGACCCAATAATAAATGGATACCACCTCACACGAGTCCTTATGGACGGCGGCAGTGGTCTAAATCTGATATATCAGGACACAGTCTGCAAAATGGGGATAGACCCGACAAAAATAAGCCACAGTAATACTACCTTCAAGGGAGTAATACCAGGCCCAGAGGCTCGCTGTACGGGCTCTCTATTACTAGAGGTTGTATTCGGTTCTCCCGACAACTTCCGAAGCGAAAAGTTAACTTTCTACATCACTCAATTCCGAAGTGGCTATCAAGCACTACTCGGAAGAGCGGCTTTCGCTCATTTTAATGCAGTACTGCATTACGCTTCTCTAAAGCTTAAGATGCCCGGTCCACGTGGCACCATCACAGTTAGCGGAAATATTGAGCATTCTCTACATGCGGAAGAATGTGCGGCGGCCCTAACAGCCGAGCACTAGACGGCCTCACCAACCAGAATAAATGACAGGTCGTCAAGACCATGGACATGGTTAGATGAGTCCGGCACATCACTACATATACATGAGATTGGTTTGATGGTTAAACCCTCATAGATGGTACCAGGGGCTTCCCGCGTGTAATCAGGGCTAGTTCGGCTCAACTTGACTTATCTTGAATTTCAATGGTTTATTGATAACAACCAATTTTCTAGCACGACAACTTTGACCTAAGTTCTTCTCTTTTACAGATGACAATCGTGCTACACCCGTCCAGGACACGTGCAGTAGGGACCCGCTCAAAGTTTTCTTTTTAGATAAAGACCCTGCATAAACCTTTTTTACCGTCTCTTGTTTTTCACATCCTCCAGATACTCAATACAACCGAGAAGGATGCTGACGTTATTGGCATGTGGCCACATCAGGATATTGCATGTACCTAGACACTCGGGGTTTATTATTAAGGCCATTGTTCTGCTGGGAATATGTTATAAAGACTGAATACCTTAGGGAGTTTTCGGCGTCGCGAGTTTGGCCTTATATGCATCAGCTCCGAATCATGTCTTTGGTCAAATGTTGGGTTTGCCCAGCTCCCATGTTTTGGTACCTTATGTTCCGCTATATCGGCTAAGGTAGCACTGGGAGAACTACTGCGATTGTGCCTTGGTTCATCCAGATGAGCACCTCAGTAGAGAAAGCCGAAAACTGACTGTCATGATAAAGCGCGAGATTGGTCAACCACTTGATGACTTAGCCGAATCTTCAGGATTCCTCCGCATTAACGAAGGGCCGTTCCCTGGTCATGTACGTACGCGCCCCGTATTCAGACGAGTGCGGAGGTACCAGGGGTTATCTAGTAGTCCCGCCGTCAGACTCCTATGGCTAAGTGAAAGTGTTAAAGCAATATAGTCTGATTGCCTCGTTCGCTGCGCTACCACCTCCTTTACGGACCAAGACATTGATCAAGTGTGAATACGCGTTTTTTTGCGAACACCCCTGCATTATACGCGTGGGGGCTGAAGCCGGCGACAACAAACTTTCAGGTTATATTCATATATACATAAACGGCCGCATAGGAGGCATCATAATACTTTGAGGCAAAAGTATAAACACAACCTTTATAATTCAATAAAACATTGTTTTTACAATGGGAATACATGTCACTAGAACATAATATTCTTCGAGCATTGAGCCTCTATCGAACGAGCGCCTTCAAGGCCTTCTTCAAAGTAGTGCTCGGCAGCTACTCGGCCCACGGCCGAACCTGTGCAGCAATAGTGGTGGCCTCCATCTTTGACCAGTATGTCTTGACACGGGCAAGTGCCATCCGTGCACCCTCTATGCACGGCGACCTCTTCATAGCGTCAATGTGCGGCACAACACCAAGGAATTGTTGCACTAAACTAAAGTAACTATTCGGCCTTGGCCCTTCAGGCCATAGATGATCCACAAAAGACATCATGGCAAGTCCGGACAACCTATGGAGCTCGGCCCACTCGGCCATTCACTCATTCAACAGTAGCGGACACACTGGAGCATGGAACTGTGACCAGAACAACTTTTCCACTTCACGATCATTTTGATCCTTGAAGTACTCGGCCGCATCAGCAACACTTGCTGCCAAATCCATGTATGCATCTGCAGAACTCCGTAGTTGATCAAGAGGGGCATACTTCGGATCTCCGAACTTAGTCCGCAACAAAAAGGGCTTCCTAGCCGCGATATCTCTAGCTTGACGCAGCTCCTCCTTCATCGCTCTGATTTTAGAGCGGGCTTCCTTGGCTGCTACCATGGCCTTCTCCTGGTCCGTCGCCTTCGCTCGGCTTTCTTTTTCAAGAAGCTGGTAACAGCCAGTGGCATCTTTCAACTCAACGGGCATCTTGGCTATTCTTTCCTTGCTTTGGCAATGCGCGGCCTGTTCGGCCCTAAGCTCTTCGACCGCCTTTAGAGCGGCCGCATCGCTATTTCTGGCTTGTTCCTTGGCTCGGGAAAGTTCCACCCGAAGGGTCTCCATGGTGGCAGCTCTATCTGCAGTCACAACATATTAAAGATACTAGCATCATGCTCCTCTTACTATGTGCTTATCACCGGAGAAATCACATACCCTGTGCCTCGTCAAGCCGCTTGTTCACAAGCACAATGTCGGCATCTGCCGCATCAAGTTGCCGCTTTAGCTCGGCAAACTCATCAGTCTGGCTAGCCACCGGACCTTCAGCCACCTGCACATGAAGGCGGACTGATTATTACCTGGGACTATGATCCTCTGTTTGCCGCCGTTCTCGACGGCAACCAGACTCTCAGGGGCTACTATCTGCATAGGGCACACCTAACGTGTGTGGTACTCTCAAAAACATACACTATTTCACGTACCTCAAAGCCTTTCAGTAGACTCGTAAAATCTTCATGCAACCCAATTTCGGCGGATGCAATCCTTTCAATCACCGTACCCATTAGCGTACGATGCGCTTTTGAGATGGATGCTTGCTCCAGAAGATCCTTCGGTGCGTCCGACCGCACACTGTACGGTTCTGGACTCTTTCTGTTGCTCTCTTTAGGAGCCTAATACTGGGAACTTCGGGTGGCCAAAGGATTACCCTCTGGCCTTGGAGGATTAGGAGAAACCCTCTGCGACGACACTTCAGGGTCGCCCGCCTCATGAGGCGGGGTGGCAGGGGGAGGTGTTTCGCTCTCCATCATCTCCGGAAGAAGGTCCCCCAAAGACGAACTCTGTCGAGAAGGGCTACGATCTGAACTGCAAGATATATGCTTTGATTTTTACTATTAAGTACTTTTTGTTTACTTACAGCTCGGTAGAGGGCTGATCCCGTTGCGGACACTGTGCGGCAAGAGTACCCTCCGAGGCAGGACCCTCTGGCAGAGATTTCTTCCCCCGTTTGGAAACCTTTGTTTCCGGGTCTTCCGAGGTGGTCCTCTTCCTTCCTTGGGGAGAGGGAATTTCAGATTCTTCTCCCTGGCTATCCTCCTTCGTGGAGGCGCTAACTCCCCCGGTTTGGACGAATAGTGAGGGAGGCCTGCTTTTAGCCTCTTTATTCCCCCCTTTATCTTCCTCTGAGGGCGCCTGATAAGGCGCCAGCTCGAGCATTCTGTCTAGTACTGGATTGGCAGAGCCTTTGGGAAGGGGGGCCAAACACCTGATCATCTTTGCCTTTGTTATCCAGTCCTGGTCAAAGAGCGACTTTTCATAATTATGTTATGATAAATAGAAAGACAGCGTGTTCAGCCATGGGATTACTTACTTGGGTATCGGGGCGATTACAGCTCAGACCCGCATCCTCGGTGGTGTCTGGACACTCTATTTGGGGTCCGAAGAACAATTTGTACATCTCTTCGAGCGTCATGCCGAGGAAGTGTTGAATAGTTTGCGGTCCTTCCGGGTTGAATTCCCGCATATGGAGGAGTCGACGTTTGCAAGGCTGGACTTGACGAACTAGCATGACTTGCATTACCATGACCAGGCTGATATCTCTCTCAAGGAGATCTCGGATGCGACTCTGCAATATCGGCACATCATTTACTGGCCCCCAGTTCAGCCCCTTATTGATCCATGACGTCAGTTGTGGTGGAGAGCCCGAGCGAAAGGCAGGGGTGGCTACCCACTAGGCACTTCGGGTACCTGTGATATAAAACCACTCCCGTTGCCATAAATCGGGCACCTCTGGGAAGGAACCCTCTGGCCTCGGAACATCAGCACTTTTACTTATTGCGGCACCTCCGCACTCTGCGTGACACCCCTCGATCATCTTCGGCTTCACATTGCAAGTCTTGAGCCACAGGCTGAAGTGTGGGGTAATGCGAAGGAAGGCCTCACACACGACGATGAACGACAAGATGTGGAGGGAGTCCGGGGCCAAATCATGGAAATCCAGCCCATAATAGAACATGAGCTCCCTAACAAAGGGATCCAGAGCAAGGCCTAGCCCATGAAGGAAGTGAGAGATGAACACAACACTCTCGTTGGGTTCGGGAGTGGGGATGACCTGCCCTCGGGCAGGCAGCCTGTGCAAGATTTCGGCGGTCAGATACCTGGCCTCTCTCAGCTTCTTGATGTCCTCCTCTATGACAGAGGAAGGCATCCACCGACCTTGGAGGTTGGATCCGGACATGGTTGAAGGTCCGAAGCGCCTGACCTGATCCTTGGGTGTTGGAACTCGAGGCGAGGGAAGGATTCGATTGAGCACGAGAGGGAAAAAGGACAGGCCTTGGCCTCTTTATAAAGAGGGTGAATATCAAGCGTCCTCCTCATGGCCGTTTGGGACTTGCCTAAAATCGAGGAGTCATACCAACAGGCACGATTGGGTTACCCATGTCCGTATTGATGAGAATCCCGTAATAAGGGGAACACGATCTCTGCTTTGACAAGACATATCAAGAAAACCACCTCGCGATATGTGCAATGCTGGTTGAGAAAAATGGTCGAACAAAGACCGGGCCATGGCATAATGTCATGTTCCTAAACGTGTCAGAAGGTTAGATTTGTGGAAATATTATTCTCTCTACGGCGGAATGCGGAACTTGTTTTGCAGAGCCGGACACTATCCTTGTGTTCAAAATCTTCTATGGAATATTCAGAAGAAGAACCCGCCTTGCAATGCCGAAGACAAAACTGCACTCCAGACTGATCGTCATTGAAGCCTGGTTCAAGGGCTACTGAGGGAGTCCTGGAGTAGGGGGTCTCCGGATGGCCAGACTATATCCTTCGGCCGGACTATTGGATAATGAATATACAAGATTGAAGACTTCGTCCTGTGTCCGGATGGGACTCTCCTTGGCGTGGAAGGCAAGCTTGGCGATACGGATGTATAGATCTCCTTCCTTGTAACCGACTTTGTGTAACCCTAGCCTCCTCCGGTGTCTATATAAACCGGAGGGTTTAGTCCGTAGGACAACAACAATCATACCATAGGCTAGCTTCTAGGGTTTAGCCTTTATGATCTCGTGGTAGATCAACTCTTGTAATACTCATATTATCAAGATCAATCAAGCAGGGCGTAGGGTGTTACCTCCATCGAGAGGGCCCGAACCTGGGTAAACATCGTGTCCCCTCCCTGCTGTTACCATCCTCCTTAGACGCACAGTTCGGGACCCCCTACCCGAGATCCGCTGGTTTTCACACCGATAGAAAGGAACCCTTAACAAAACTATTTTCTCTAGAAGATGTTTCTTACAATCACAATGTAATATAACATACTTAGCCGGATACAACTTGTCTGTTCAAGAAACTATGACCCCTACGCCTAGTTTCCACGCATACCCCGGTCTATTTTACCGCTCGAGTATTTGGAAACACTCCGCACCTTCGGGTCTAGAGGTCGAAGCGAAAAGGTCGGCCATGACAATCGTTTTACAATCCGGCTAGGAACAAATATATTAAGGAAAGTACATAGTCACTTGGACTCAAAAACTTCCTCCTCTATACGGTTCAACAGGCTGTCTAGCTTACAATCCTGTTGGGAATATTTGGCAGCTACTTCTACTTGGTCATATACCAAATTAACAGGAATTTCTTTCCCATCTGACCCTAGCGGTCCAACCCGGGCCATATGATTCAGATCAAGATTGGTATACCATGTTTTTACCATGGCCCAGGCCTCTCGCGCACCTTCCTGGCAGGCTGATATCTTCCATAATAGAATACGCCTTCGTGCCCCTTTGAACAACTCCACGAGCTCCGCCATACCTCCTGGAGGAGAGGCGGATGGCCATAAAGCCTTGGCAACACTACGCATTGCCTGCCGAACTCGCTCGTGCATCTGGGACAGCTCTTGTAGCAGGTCGCCTTGAGATTCGGACATTTCTTCCTCGGGACAGCCAGGCAGCATACCTGCAGACATAAATATGTCAGTTCCGACCCTCGCCGAATTATAGGGAGGCAAGTTTGAAAAGCATACTGAATATGCCGCCTTGTAGCCTCTTATTCTCCTTGACGGCGTCAGCTAGTTGGGCTCGAACATCTTTTAGTTCTTCGCCCAGTTGGGTATGGGAATCATGCAGCTTGTTCCTCTCATCCCTGACCTGCGTCAGCACACATTCGCCTACCGCATGTTGCCTTTTGGCATCTTGTTCACCAGCCTGGGCGTCCTTCAGTTTCCCTCTCAGTTGCTCTACTACTTCTGTCAGCAGAAACACAACAATGTTAATATAGCTGGTATATGATTATACTTCTTTCCGCTGGGGAGAAACATTACCAGGTGGTGCCTCCTTGGATTTTTTTTCAATTTGGTGGTAGCCGCAGTTAGTTGAGTCTGACATTTTTCCAGCTCTTGAGACAATAGGCTATTCTTCTCCATAAGTGCCTGATTATACAATGATCCTTAAATCAGTTGTATCACCTGCTTTAAGTCTTGGGGGCTATTGGTGTATGATTATTAAATCTACACTTACCCGCATATCTTTTAGATGCTGGTCCATGGCTCTAGCAAGCCCATCCCGAGCAGCTCGGATGTACGCATCGACCAAGATAAAGGCATCGAATGCCTCCTTTGAAAAGCCGAGGTCACGGAGAACAGCCCTCCGACGACGATGATTCATGGCGCTCTCCACTTCAGAGTTCGTGACGGACATATCGTCTAAATCCTCTGTGGAAGGACAGTTCGGCGCCACTCCCATGTCAGGCCCCGTCCTTAGGGCAGGGTCTGGAACCTGACTAGTGGAGGCACGACCGGCAGGATCCCCGGACATAGTTCGTCGGACACTTTTCCTGATAGAATGCGGCGAATGGCATCACGATTTGATGTGGCGATCAGGAGATGTATTCTTGAAAAGAAAGCCTTACCTCTTTGATGAAGGTTCCGCCTGTAACGCCCCGGATGTAACTTACCATATTTGTACTCCGACTCTTGCCATTTCTGGCTCTAAGTTATGAGATTTCCCCGTGGTTGGGTTTTGTCTTCGTTTTGCATTTTGTCCATGTCATGCATCTCATGTCATGTCATCATGTGCATCGCATTTGCATACGTGTTCGTCTCAAGCATCCGAGCATTTTCCCCGTTGTCCGTTTTGCAATCCGGCACTCCTATGTCCTCCGGCGCCCCCTTTTGCCTCTTTTCGTGAGCGGTGTTAAACATTCTCGGAATGGGACGAGATTTGCCAAGCAGCCTTGGTACACCACTGGTAGACCGCCTGTCAAATTTCGTGCCATTTGGAGTCCGTTTGATACTCCAACGGTTAACCGGGAACCGTAAAGGCCTCATGTGTGTTGCAGTCCAACACCCCTCCAAAACTGCCCAATAACCCATCCAAATCCCCTCCATCCTCTCGGCTGTTCGATCACGATCGCGTGGCCGAAAACCGCACTCCATTTGGACTCTCCTAGCTCCCTCTACCTATAAAAACACCTCCCCCTCTGAAATCCGGGTCGAAACCCTAGCTCCCCCCTCCTGCTCGCCGGACATGTCTGCGCGCCGCCGGACAGATTCCGCCGCCGCCCCGCACCAATCGTGAGCCACCACGTGTCCCACGCGCCCACCTCCGCCGCCGGCCCGGCGAGCCCACAGCGGGTTCGCCCGGCCCGACCCGCCGCGCTCCTTCGCCCGTTCGCCCCGACGCTGCACGTCGCCCCAACGTCGTGCCGGACCTCGCCGGCGCCGCCCCGCGCCATCTCCGGACTCCGTCGCGCCGCCCCGCTCCTTCCTCCGCGCCGGCGACCACACCGACCACCGCGCAGCCCAGCTCTGACCCGGTGAACTCCTCCTCCGACAAGTCCAACTCCGGCGTCCAACGTCTTCCCTTTTCTCCAGCGAGAGCTCCGGTGAACCTCGGGTTCCGCGCGCGCTAGATCTGGATCTGGAAAACCCTAGGGTTAACTTCAAAATTCCTCTAAGTCATTTTATATTGCATTTTCAGCCCATGTTCATTGCATCATAACTCTGTGACCGTATCTCCGTTTTGTGCGTGCAATATATCAAAATGTTTATCACGTTGTGTTCTTCATTTTGTTCCATTGTGCCATGCTTGTTTGAGTCCATCTTGATGCCCAAATTTCTGATGCAAGAGTGCAATAAAATGTTAGTTCCTGTTACTTAACAGATTAGGAGCATTTGTCATTTTTGCCACATTTATTGTGTGCTGCATATGGACATGAGTTCTCCATGTGTTTTGGGCTATGTCATGCCAAGTTTACAGGGGTGTATGCCATGTATTTTTTGATCAATGTGGTGACTAGCACAAGCATGCAAAGTAGCTCTCGTGATATTGCTGATTTCAGAGACTTAGAATTCCACTAAGTCATTGCTCTGCTGTTATTTTTATGCTATGTGTTCATGTTGCTACAGAGGGATCCATGCTTCTTTTGAGTATGATCAGTAAGGATGATTTTGACATATGGTTATGCTCTATGCATCCATGCCCCTGTTTGCAATTATGGAGTGCCCTAGCATGACTTAATATTGCTCTAATTTAGTTATAAAATGTTCTTGGCAGATTGTTTACGTGTTAATCAATTTTGCCAAGGTTGTTGTAGTTGAACCATGGATGCTATGAGCTTGTTCTTGCATGATCATGTCTTAATATTGCTCTACTTTGGTTAGCTTCATGATCATGTCTTCTTGCTGTTAGTATGCTTAGCTTGTCATGCAAGGCTTTGTGATGAGTGAATCGAGCTCGCAAAGATGCCTTCATAATTCTGTTTTTGCCATGTCCAGTTTTCTGCTAAGTCTGAATCTGTTAAAGAAACTTGCTATGTTTACATGGGTACCATCATATCTTCTGATCCTTTTTGGCTTATGGTCAGTAAGGGACTTTTGTTATATGCTTCGAGCAGATTCATGCCAAGCCTTGTTTTGCTATGTTCTGTTCCCCTAGCATGATGATATCTTGCTCTAAACTTTGCTTCCTGGTGTTAATTCCTGGCATGTTAGTATTTTCACCAAGTCTGTGATGCTGATATCTTTTGCACTTTTGCCATGCTTGTTTGAACCTGCTCTTGTGTTATTTAGCCATAGCTCAGTGTTCATCTTTTGTCAAGCATCTTGAGTAGATTACTGCCATGTGCTTTGTTGCTATGTTGGAGTACAGTAGCTTAGTTTCTTGTTGCATACTAGATGGCATCATGTTGTTAATCGCATAATTGTGCTATTCTTGTTTTGCTTGCCATTTGCAAACCATGCATCCGATTCTGTTGATCTTTATATCGTTTTCGACCAAAATCAACTCATCTTTCCAGCGGCGTATTTTTTGCCAAGTTGAGGCCTGGTTCGATCTTTTCCTTCCGGAGCACGCATATGCATTGCATATCACATCCCGCATATCATGCCATGTTTTGCATCATGTTGCTTGCGCATTGCACCGTGGTTGATTGTTGTTTCCTTTGCTTGTGTTCTTGCTTTGGGTAGATCCAGGAGACGATTGTGTGATCGAGGAACCCGTTGAGTACGCTTACGAGGATCAAGCTTACGTCAACTCAGAGAACTTTGCGGGCAAGATGACCATACCCTCGAAATCTCTTCTATCTTTGCTTGCTAGTTGTTCGCTCTATTGCTATGCCGCGATACCTACCACTTGCTATATCATTCCTCCCATATTGCCATGTCAAACGTCTAACCCACCTTGTCCTAGCAAACCGTTGTTTGGCTATGTTACCGCTTTGCTCAGCCCCTCTTATAGCGTTGCTAGTTGCATGTGAAGATGGAGTTTGTTCCTTGTTGGAACATGCTTATTGTTGGGATATTATTATTATATCTTGTTTAATTTAATGCACCTATACACTTGGTAAAGGGTGGAAGGCTCGGCCTTATGCCTGGTGTTTTGTTCCACTCTTGCCGCCCTAGTTTCCATCATACCGGTGTTATGTTCCTTGATTTTGCGTCCCTTACGCGGTGGGTTATAATGGGAACCCATTGAAAGTTTGCCTTGAATAAAACTCCTCCAGCAAGGCCCAACCTTGGTTTTACCATTTGCCACCTAAGCCTTTTTCCCTTGGGTTTCGTGGACTCAAGGGTCATATTTATTTTAAACCTCCGGACCAGTGCTCCTCTGAGTGTTGGTCCAAACTAGAGCACCGTGCAGGGTCATCCCTTGGCAACTTGGGTTACGTTGGCTCCTGTACGCTTAGCTTATCCGGCGTGCCTTGAGAACGAGATATGTGCAGCTCCTACTGGGATTTGTCGGCACAGCGGGTGATCTTGCTGGTCTTGTTTTACCATTGTCGAAATGTCTTGTAACCGGGATTCCGAGTCTGATCGGGTCTTCATGGGAGAAGGAATATCCTTCGTTGACCGTGAGAGCTTGCGATGGGCTAAGTTGGGACACCCCTGCAGGGTTTTGAACATTCAAAAGTTGTGCCCACGGTTATGGGAAGATGGGAATTTGTTAATATCCAGTTGTAGAAAACCTGACACTTAACTTAATTAAAATGAGTCAACAGCGTGCGTAGCCGTGATGGTCTCTTTTCGGCGAAGTCTGCGAAGAGAACACGGTCTCGTGTTATGCTTGAAAGTAAGTAGTTTCAGGATCACTTCTTGATCTTTATAGCTTCTCGAACGTGCTTTGCTTCTCTTCTCGCTCTCTTTTGCGTAAGATAGCCACCATATATGCTAGTGCTTGTTGCAGCTCCACCTCACTACCTTTTCCTACCCATAAGCTTAAATTGATCGCGAGGGTGTGAGATTGTTGAGTCCCCGTGACTCACAGATTACTTCCAAAACCAGATGCAGGTGCCGATGATGCCAGTGCAGGGGACGCTACTGAACTCAAGTGGGAGTTCGATGAGGATTCAGGACGTTACTATGTTTCCTTTCCGAACGATCGGTAGTGGAGCCCAGTTGGGGCAATCAGGAATCTATGCATTTGGGGTTGTCTTTATTTATGTTGGTTCCATAGTCGGACCTTGATTGTATTCTGGATGATGTAATGCTATATTTATGTATTGTGTGAAGTGGCGATTGTAAGCCAACTCTTTATCCCTATCTTATTCAGTACATGGGACGTGTAAAGCTTACCCCTCTTGCGACATGCCTACTATGCGGTGATGCCTCTAAGTTGTGCTCCAACACATGGGAGATATAGCCGCATCGTGGGTGTTACAAGTTGGTAATCAGAGCCTTCCCCGACTTAGGAGCCCCCTTCTTGATAAAATCGCTGACGTTGTTGAGTCTAGAAAAATGTTTTGAGTCTTATAAGTTTATATATATCGGAGAGTAGGATTCTTTTTACTCCTCAGTCCCTTCGTCGCTCTGGTGAGGCCTCCTGACATAGAGTTTTCACTCTTCTCTCCTCAAATTTCACTAAAAAAATTTAGGATCACGCGGGTATCTTGGAATCGTTCCGATGGTTTTGTGATGAGAACATTGTTCTTGGTGCCTCCTAACATTTAGGGGATGTGGCAGTGTCCCGGGGAGTTGAGCTCCGAGGTGTTGTCGTCACAATTTTATCATTACAGTTCTGGAATACCTGAGTTCGCCGACATCGAAAATCCCCTTTATGCAGTTGTTGGGGAGATAACCTCGACGCCACCCAGTACTGGGGCGGTAGTTCAGGAGTATTTCCATAACTCGTATAACGGATTCTTTTCGAAGGTTGAGGTAAATGATTTCCGAAGGTTTCTTGGTTATGTGTTGAAGGATGGATACAGCTGGATGTAGGATTTGCTAGTTTTGGGTGAGATATTATGCTTCCCTTGTATCCCCAACACCCGATTGCATAACCAGAAAGTTTCGGGAGTTTCATAGGTGGGAATTCATGTAGCTCTAGTATTTCTTCCCGCAGATATTTGGTTTGTGATTGGGTAATCCTTACCAATTATTTGTTCATATTCGTACCCTGTTCATTTTATTCTTCTACCTTTATCTAAGTGGCTTCTCAACTTTATGGAAGTGTGATCATTTACTTTGGAATTCATTCATTCATTCTTGTTCGGATGTTAAGGCTATATGTTGCAATTTCGATCCATTGATTCACCTTGAATATATGTCTTTCAAGATGCTAACGGATGTCACCCTCTTCAGGATGGCTCCTCCAACGCGTCAGAATCCGGAACCTCCGCCACCACCTCCACCTCCGGAGGCATGGCAAGCTGTCATGGCCGCCACCAAACGCCAACACGCAGATGCTCTTCAGTTGTTGAAATGCCTTCTACTTAGTTTACACATCATAGCTATGAATATGCAATGTTGTCCTTTTTTTACACATTCAATCGTCCTATCATGCGGTCGCCTTACATTAAAGTAGTGCTCGTTAGCATCCTGCATCAATGAGTTCTTAAAAGCGAATGTTATTCATTTTCTTGTGGGTTTGACTTGAAAAGGCAATAAAACTAAGAAGAAGGAAGGAAAAAATAAGGCAGGGATTGATGGCGGTCTTCCGGCAAAATCGGCATCCCAGGTGCTTTCTCTAGCTTGGCAGTGTGATATTGTCTTGCATGTTGCATACGGTGTCTACCTTGCATTGCTTCTTACTTGTTGAAATGGCTTCTACTTAGTTTACACAAACAGTTCTGAATATGACATGCTATCCTATTTTTCGTATATATTCCATCCTCGTATCATGTGTTTGCCTTACATCTCGCATTCTTTTCTAGTTTGTACTACTTCTAATTTGTTGAAATGGCATTTATGACGAGACAGTTTTAACTTGGTAGAGTGATATTCGTTGCATCTTTCATATGGTGTCTAGCTTTCATTGCTTCTAATTTGTTGAAATGCTTACTGCTTAGTTTACACATCATAAGCTATGAATATGCAATGGCACTAATGACGAGAGACCTTTAACTTGGTAGTGTGATGTTGTTTGCATCTTTCATATGATTTATTTCCTGTACTGCTTCACATTTGCTTAAACGCCAATTATGACAAGACACTGTTAACTTGGCAGAGCGATATTTGTAGCATCTTTCATATCGTGTCTACCTTCCATTGCATTGCTTCTAATTTAGTGAAATGTCTTCTACTTAGTTTACACATCATAGTTCCGATTATCTCATGTCATCCTGTTTTTCGTACATATTACATCCTCCTATCATGTGGTTGTCTAATATCAAAGTTCAGTTTGTCTATATCACGCATCAATTTGTTCTGAAGAACTAAATTTTTATTCCTTTTTCTTGTCGGCTTGACTTAACATGGCACAGAGAAAGAGGAAGGAACACAAAATAACAGGGGATGGTGTTAGTACTAAGGACACACGGAAACGGAAGCAGAATAATCATGTAGATTCTGCTGGTACTGATGGTGCAATAGAAGGTCAAAGTCGAGTGGAAAATTGTACAAACGGGGTATCCCGTGCTACACGAGCTGCAGAACAAGCCAAATAGAAAACCAATAGCTGCCACCTAACAAGCAGAGACAACCCTAGTTGTTGCAACACCTTCCACAATATCACCAGCTACCTGAGTTACTCGTTCGACAACTCAGCTAGCAGCATGTTCCCAAGATCCCTTGCCACCTGACACTACTTCCGAAGCACTCTTGACACAAGACGAGTTGGCAAGATCAGATGAACTTTGTGAGGTTCAATAGCAAGAAGGTAGTTGCTGGAGACAAGTTACATTTGCATGCTTATTTATATGTAGTCTCGCAGTTTGATGTACACAAACACTTCCTATGTTTGTTGTTGGACTAGCACCTAGGCGCAAGAGGAAACAAACATCAAGGATAATGCTGGATAGGTTAACTAAATCTAGAGGAGGAAGAATGGAGATCCGTTTTGAGGTTGGTTTAAAAAGGCCACGTGATGCTACAGAGTGAGCCAAGTTAGTATCAGAGGTGGCGGTTGCCATTAGGTGTCATGTACGTATCCTCCCAACATGGATTCAGTACAGGAATGACAAAGACGAAACCCAGTTCAACACCTTCCTCGACCATTTATCTGTAAGTATGGTTATGTATGGAAACTAGTAATATCGTCTTGCTCTGTCCCATACTTTCTAGATTGCCGATAATGAGACTCCCATAATTTTCCACATACGAGGTTCAAGTTGGATAGCCAAGATGATGCAACCAGACATGCTTTCACCCATGTTTTCAAGTCTGCCCTACGACACTATCGGTATAACTTGAGGAAAACTCACTTTGAAGGAAAGGCTAATAGTGAACTTTCCCAAACATCTCCAGTGGAAATATATCGGATGAAGACTCGAGAGGCCTCGTTAAACACTGGTCTAATGCAAAGGATCAGGTACATTATATATATGTGATCAGATGACATGCTGAACTGCTATTTACGCATTTGCCTCACAAATCTATCTTCTTGTAGGTGAATTGCTCAAAGAACAAGGCCAACCATACAAAAGTGAAATTCCAACAGACGACAGGATCTCATAGCTATATTCCACACTGCGAGGCTCATGTAATTAGATGTTGTTTCACTCTTTTCGTTGTAACATATTATCAGATCTATATTGAGTTATTCCACATGCAGAGGAAAGCCCACGGTGACCAAAAAGTACCTGAACCAAATGATGTGGAAATATTCAAGGACTGTCACACCAGCAAGACGAAGGGCATGACTACACTAGTCAAAGCCGCTGTTGTAAGTCCTTAATCCTCATGCCTTTTAACTACTACTTACTCTGACTTGTGCATTGAACTGTATGGTTTGCAGCCAATGTCTATTACTCTCTTCAGTTTTATACACAATTGTCTTAGCGTATCATTGCACCTTACAAGGTTTAAAAGAGAGGACTGATGTTCCTTTGATCTTGATCTGTAATCTAGTTCCGTGCTGGACTTTCCCACACAACGTTACAATTGCCTGTTTGTCCGTTCTCGGTTGTTTTGTGATATGAATGTCAATACAATGTAAAACTCTGTCTATCCTTAGCTGTCAATACAATGTGAAGAAATAGACAATACATTAGCCATGGTACATGGTCATATGTTTGGAACCTAGTTTTATTATGTACTTTGTAGTAAAATACAACTAATATTTTACATGGGTTCACCAGAATAAGTTTTGTATATAGACCAAAGCTATTATGTTTGGTTTTGCTGCCTCCTTAATATCTTCTGTTCTGGCACTACTAATGTAAAAACTCAACTTTTCAGCAAGCTATGGAAAAAATGGTGGATCTGCCACCTTCTGAAGGTGAAGAGGCAACTATAACCACAATGTCACCTCTTACTGCAGTGGGTCAGTACCTGTCCACTAACAGTTCCAAAAGCACATTCCTGCGTAATACTGGATTGGTTGTTAAGGCAATATTGTCCAAAATGCCTCATGATCAAGATATGAAAGCTCAAAACAATGTTATATCTGCGCTCCAGACACAAGTCCATTCCCTAATAGAGACCCTTTGTGAAACAAGGACAGCCATTGTTCGATGTCGTCAAGATATGCATGGTTTTGAAACCAGACTATCAGACCTTTGCTATGTTGTTCAGGAGCTTAGGAGAAATGAAGGCGAAGGTTATGGTGCTCCATCGGACAATACAGCATGAAAACGTAACAGTTAGGTCAAATGAACTGAGCTTCTGAACTTCTAGTTGTGCATTTATCTGCTAGACTATTAACTTTTATGCCAACCTTCCTTTTGTTTTATGGTTGTAATTTGTTTTGTTGCGATACAAAATTTGTTCTTAACATGCAGCCACCGGCTAAAGAAAATAGCAAGCCATTTTTGTATAGTGTAGGGTGTTTCCTATATTTGCACTGGTGGCGAATTTGATGCCCAATGGATGTAATCTGTGCAATCACCTTAATAGCCTAGCGTTAGTTTCAGGCTTATTTATTTCCTAGTCTTCTTTTTCCCTGGTTTGCTAGTGGCCGCAACAACCATGGGCCATATACGGACCATGGTAACCTTGACCCTGCTACGGGCCGAAGGATCCATGGGCCTCCTATGGGCCATCGGATAAATGTGCCTCCAACGGGCCATAGAATCAGTGGCCCTCGGGCCATCGGATAAATGGGTCCACATGGGCCGTAAACGGGCTTAATTGGTATCAGCCCAGCATGGTAACGGGCCGTTAACAGGTCGGAGGATAGCAAAGGCTTAATTTTGTCACAGGCATAACGGGTCATTAATGGACCAGATATAGGACGGGTTGGAAACGGTGCAACGGGTTAACAGACCACAAACGAGCCGAAAGTAACAGGCCGGAAGTAATCGAGGGTCGGAAAGGAGCCCAAGAACGTATGGGCCGTCAGTAGGCCGAAAGCTAACATGGGTTGGAAACAGCCCATGTGAATCATGGGCCGTTAATGGGTACAAAGAAATTTACTGTTCATTATGGGCTAGAGTCGCCGTGGGCCACTAAAGGGCCTAAAGATACGAAAGGCCTCATATGGGCCGAAAGACGTCGTGGGCCATACATGGGCCAAAAGTGAAATGGGCTCGTGTTATATTCGATGGCCCACATGACGTTGTTGGGCCGATTTCGGGAAGGCCCTAATGGGCCGTTAGTTACTAGGCTGTAAAATGGGCTATTTCCGAACACACTGTCAATTGGCTTTTCATGGGCCGACCCGCTAAATTTTGACCAAGTCAAACAGGCCGGCCTTTGTAAGCTAAATGGGCCAGTGGTGGGCCATCGCACATGTCGACATATCATAGGCGCCTATCTGACCCAATGACGAGCTGACACGTGTTTCCTTCGGCCAATAAGAATTTTACACGTGGAAAATCCCCATTGGTCTGGGCTGTTAATGGATTATCAGATCCAAAAACGAACCCGATAGCTTAACGACGACCCGTTACGGTGGATGCCACGTGTTGGTTACCCTTGACGAAAGCACTTCCATGATGCATCATTTATCGTCATGGAAGTGAACACTTCCGTGATGATAATTTTGGTATGGTCATGGAACACTTGTACGACATCACATGTATGACTATCTTGATTCTGTCATAAAATCGCCATGGATGTCCATACATGACAGAAAAAGGTGACCTACTGTAAGAAACACATATCATCCTCAGTAGTAATCATCACACGCTGAGATTTGCATTCTCTTGCATAATGACCTATTCCCTTACAACAACGACAAATAATATCACTTGTGTGCCCTGTTGATGCCATGGAAGAAGAGCTCTGTACAGGCCCGGCAGGTGTGTTCTTGGTAGATAGTGGTGGTTGTGCCTGCTTTCTTGTATCATGATTGCAGGTGGCAGCTGATGGAGGTGCCGATGCAGTAGAATGTGTGGAAGTAGAGGATGCACACGGTGTCCATGAGGAAGGTCGACCTGCAGAATAGTTAGTTTGTGCCAATGCCTGTCGATCCTGCACTTCACGTTCCACTTTACAAGCAAGATGGAATAAATGAGTGATATTATTATACTCCTTATACTCTAGAATGGTTTGAATCTCTCTGTTTAATACACCCATAAAATGTGTGAGCATACCTTCATTATCCTCAACAATACCACATCTAATCATGCCAGTTTGTAATTCCTGATAATATTCCTCTACAAAAAAAATTCCTTGTCTTAAACGCTGCAATTTTTGAAGTAATTCACGTTGATAATATGGTGGAACCCAACGAGTATGCGTAGCCGTTTACAAAGCAGCCCAGTAGTTGGAATATTATTCGGATATAATCTACGATGTTCAGACCACCACACACAAGCAAAACTAGTGAAAGCACAAAGTGTAGCAGCAACACATTTCTCCTCGGGATATTCTAAACATGTAAAACGTTGTTCGGTTTCTAACTCCCAAGTAAGATATATATCAGGAACGTATCTACCCTCAGGTGGTGGAATATTCAATTTCAGTTTAGGGAGATGGTCATGATCTCGTACCTGAGGGGGAGCCCTACCATTGCCATTATTTGCATGTGGAAGACCTGGTGGTTGTGGTGCTGGTGGTTGCACGTAGTTCTGATTTTGATCAACCTCATCCTCGTAATCTCCTGCATAATCATCCTCCTCCTCATCAGCAGCAGGAGCCACAGAAGTATCAACAGCAGCACCAACAGTTTGGCCAGGCTCAAGAGGGACAGGGCTCGCTCGGTGGAGGGCTGTTTCGTGATGTGGAGGTAGTCGTTGTTGTTGTTGTTGTTGCCGAGGTGCGGTAGGTGCAGCCGGTGGTGGTTGTGGAAGATGCGCAAGCAGTTCATTAAAAGAATTATCAAGCTTTGTTTGGAATTTCTTCTCAAAGCCAGTTATCTTATCCATGGCCTCATCAAAATTGTTCAACACATCTTGCACCTGTTCAGTCATCATTTGTTGAAATTTATCATGCAACTCCTTATTCGTCATGTTCTCCCAGTCAGTCTCATCGACTTGTGATCTTGCCATGGTTAGCAGCAATAGAAACACACAAGAATATGATCCTACAGACTGCTAGAAAATGGTGGTGGTGGGGCATCACAAATCCATCAATCAAATCTCAAATTCTTACTAGTTCTTACCCAAGAGCAGGAGGTGTTCGGCAACCGTCATAGTCAAAACTCTCAAAACTCTGATAGAGCGATTACCAGGGAGAGTCAAACACATGACATAGATGTATGTGGAGCTGGGAAGGCTTATAATATGGTAGCAAAAAGGTCAGCAATAATCAATTTAGAGATGCAAAGTTGAATAAATGCTTAACGACAGTACTGTGCTGGTCCTAGGCGAGACCGTGCTACAGACGCGATCCTAGAATACTAACAAAATCACGGCGTTGCACGTAAACAATGGAGGAGCACACTCTGGATTTTCTTTTTCTTTTTTTTGCACTTTCTTTCACTCTTTTTTTGCTCCACAACATTTTTTTCTAAAAAGTCTATAAATGCTCTAAAAACTGCCTAGCCAGAATTTTCCAGACTTAGTTTTTTTTTAAAGGAACTATTTTTCTACTGCGGGTATCACGAAAGCTCGGGAGTCCTGCTCTGTCACGACTCGGAATATGGCGTGATCTGGAAATCCAAAACAGAGTAACAAAATACTAGACTTGGACTAGGACTGGTGGTGGATATGAATCTGGTGGAACTCGGACTAGTGGCGGCGATGAATCTGGTGGAACTCGGACTGGTGGCAGATATATGTTGTAGGTGGACTCGGATTGGCGTGATGGCGGCGGATAGGTGGTGGCGTATATGGACTCGGATTCGTGGTGAATATGTGGTGGTGGTATATGGCAGCGGCGATGAAGTTGGTGCGGTGGTGGTATACGGCAGCAGCGATGATGATGATGCAGTGGTGATATATGGCAGCGGCGACGTGAAAACCTGTGAACAAGACTTGAAACTCTAAAGGACTAGATGCTAAGACCAGCAACTTGACACGACGATGCAACATCAAATTCAACAAAGCAAATATGGAAAAGATTATGCAAAGGCTCAGATTGGTTCGGATATGATGAACTAACCCTATTTTTTTGATTTTTCGTGGACTATAGGTATGAAGAACATACTCGATCTAAACTACGAAAAAAATGTAAAATCTCACCGAGCAACCCAGAAATCTGATAACACTTGATAGAGGCAAAGGTGTCCCGATGTTTCGATGAGATGGTGGCTATCGTTTTCTGCGGGAGTCGACTTTGACGATCCAACTATGAACGTGCGAGACGTCGCGCCTTAGCAATCGCTAAACCAACATCCGAGGGGTTATTGACCACACCAGAGCACGATCAACCTAACCACGAGGGTCTGTTTCCTGCGAGCAAACAAAGAACAAGCAAGAAACTGAGATTGCAATCTGGATATTGCGAATATAAGAGGAAAGCTTTATTAATGTAGGTGCGGTTTTGTGACGCCTTTGTCTGGTCGTTGAACACAAACAAAGTACGCAAAGTTGCAACTATGGTGAACTTTAATCTAAACAAAACCCAAAGTCTAAATGACGCCCTAAGGGTTGTATATATGGAGGAAGAGGGGGGAAATTTCGTGGCCCTTGGAGGAGGGGTCTGAAACCAACCCTAACTCTTGTTTCCCCACACATACAGACTCTAAAAACAGCCTATACTCAAGTATTTCGAAATTACATGGGCTTGGCCCAATAATAAGGTGACGCAGCACCTATAATAGCCTCTGGACGAAATTTATGAAGTGGCATCTTGTATATTTCATCCAAGGCTTCACGCACTCATTATGGTGGCTTTAGAGTCCTGAAATCATCACTTGTAACTCTGTTCTTGTTCCCCTTGCACATGCCATCATCTCCATGCTTGATCTTGCTCCAATGATCATCCTTCTTGTCCAAGCTAGGCCCTTCATTTGTAAGTAAGACAAATGTATCCAATTTAGGCAGCATCATATTCTCACGAACATTAGAATCACTACCAAGAAACGAAAGTACCTAGTAATTTAATTGGTCCTATACACGTATCAGTAGGGGCTGTGGGTGTAACTTTGTTAGTGATGTCCTCATCAGAGAGGGTGATGGCAGTATCTAAGGGAGTAACAACACGGTCTTTAGAAAATATAGTGTTAACAGTTGATGCAGATAGAACCACGGTTGTACTTGCCCAAGAACCAGCCCCACCACACATAACCCAGACTCTCGCAGATTGTACCCCTACCTAGTTGGACAGAGAACCAGCTACACCCCTTCTAGCCCCAACCCCAGCTGATAGTAACCTAGTTCAAGTTGACACAACACTGTCTCCACCATAGAGCACCCAAACACGAGCAGTTAGTAAGGAAACTGCAGTGCCCAAAGCATGAGGACCACCACTCAGAATCCCAACTCAACGCTTAAAGAAGAAGAAGAATTGTTCTTAGGTCAGGTTCTGTAGCTATGGCTCATACTCCTTTGCTCTTGCATCACTGTATTTACTCATACCAACTATTTTCAAATTTTAAGGCCGGAATTGAAACTCCAATGGTGCAACAAGTATGTTTTAAACTTGTTTCTTTAACTGGTTTGCTGTTTTAACTTGCTCTATCTTGATTTCAGTTTCAATTGAATAAAAATTTATGTGCTCATGTCATGCACATTACAAGTATTGTTATTGCTCTGTAGTTTCCCGCACTTATATTCTGTCTATTATGCGTTGTGTTGAACAAATATTATTTGAACTGTGTCACTATCTTGATTTGGCAACAAAAACTAGAATGATATAGACCATAAAGTGACCATGGTACGTAGATATATGTTTGTTTCATGCTGTTATCCTGTCCACTTTACTACTGAATTGATTTACCAAAATGAGTTTCATATACACATGGTAAACATGTGATGTGTCTGTTTGTTTCTCTTTTGGAATGCGAACAAAATATTGGAGAACAGTACCCCGTTATGCAATGGTAAAGGAAGTAATGCAGATAAGGTTCAAGACAGTGAGACATCCCTGTTGGTCTCCAAGAAAGATGATAAAAACTATCTTGACGACAGTGAGACAACCCAAAAGTCATGTCTTGATGTAGTGTCCGAGTTACTGGCCACTACTGTTGGCACAAGCTCTTCGAACTCACTGCGTGAATCAGTTTGTCTTCTTGAGTCTCAACTTCAAGTTGAAAGACATCGATCAGATGTGCTATGACAGGCAGCTAAAGGACTGAGGAAGTCCCTGTAGAATTCAGATGCATACTTTCTGGTGCAACAGCAAGCGCTGGAGGATTTAAGCGCCAAACAAGAGAAAGTTAATAAGCTTGCTAACCATCTTGCTAGCATTATGGGTACCCAAGATATTGTTTCTTGAGCTCTTCTAAAGTGGATTCAGTTCTGGACTTGTTTTGCTGTGGCGTTTATTTGCACTATTCGCCAACTTTGACAACCAGTGTACATGATATGCCACTTTGTTCCCTATATGTGCACTAGTGGAGAACTTTGATGCCCAGTGGATGTAATATTTGTAATAGCCGTGAGAGCCTAGCGTAAGTTGCTTGCTTATTTATTTCCTTGTTGTCATGTTTATTTGTCTGCTTGTAGTCAGTGCAGTTCTTTTTCCGCGGTTTGCTAGTGGCTGCAATAACCTATTTTTTAAAACTAGGCCACAATAACAATGGGCTACATATTTACTGTAGTTACCAAGGGCCTCCTACGGGCCATAGAAACAATGGGCCTTCCAAGGGCCATAGAAATATTGGGCCTTCTACGGGCCATAAAATCAATGGGCCTTCTACGGGCCATAGCATCAATGGGCCTTCTATGGGCCGTATGATCGATCGGTCAAACATGGGCCAATAATAGGCCACATTATGGGCCGTAAATGGGCTAGATTTGGAATCATCCGTTCATGGGCCGGCCATAACGGGTCGTCGTTAATCGGCCGTATTTGATGATGCTATGAAAATGGCCCAACAGATTAATGGGCCGCAAATAGGTCTATTGTAACCACGGGCTGAATTTGGCCCACAAGCAGAAAAGGCCAGTAACGGGTGTAAGTAACCGAATGCTGGAAATTATCCCAAGAATAAATGGGCCTTGAGAAGGTAGAAAGACAACACGGGTTGGAAGTAGCCCAATGGAATAATGGGCCGTTAATGGGTATAAAGTGGTACACTAATCATTACGGGCCAAATTCACCACGGGTCGTTAATGGGCCAAGAGTTACAAAGGGCCTCATATGGGCCAAAAGACATCATGGGCCATACATGGACCGGAAGTTACAATGGGCTGGAATCATATTGTATGGCCCAAATGAAGCTACTGGGCTTAATTCCGATAGGTCGTAACAGGCCGTGAGTTAGCGGGCCGTAAATGGGCTATGTACGAACAGGCCGTTAATAGGCTTTCCGTGGGCCGCCCATTACCTATTGACCAAGTCAAACGGGCCGGCCTTTTCACCGGAATGGGCCTCTGTTAGGTCGTGCCATGTGTCGATGTATCATAGGCACCTCCTGTCTAATGACGGGATGACATCTGTCCCAACGGTGAGCCAACATCTGTTTCCTCCGGCCAATGAGAATTTTACACGTGGAAAATCCCCATTGGTCGAGGTTGTTAATGTGTTATCGGATCCAAAACTGGATCCGATAGCTTAACAATGACCTGTTATGGTGGATGCCACATGTCGGTTACCCTTGACGAAAACACTTCCATGGCGCGCCATTTATCGTCTTGGAAGTGGACACTTTCGTGATGATAATTTTGGTAATGTCATGGAACACTTCTACGACAGCACAAGTATGACTATCTTGATTTTGTCATAAAATCGTCATGGATGTACATGCATGACAGAAAACGTGACCTAATGTGACAAACACATATCATCACGGAAATGTATTTTTTTAGTGTTGCCAGCCATGGAGCTTGTCGGGCCTTCGCCTTGCCGGCTCGGCCTCGCTGGCAAGGACTGCTTCTAGCGTTCTTTCTGTTCTTCTCCTTAACCAAGTAGGTCAACTTAGCTTTGAATCTTGGTCCTCTTCATGTGCTCCTTGATCTCTCAAAGAGTGGCTTCTCTGGCTTGGAAGCCTTCTTCATGTTTTTATGTTTAGACTTCGTTCTTCTCTGCAAACCCAGTTACGTGGGAGCTGCCATTGCATATGCATAATTCTGGGGTACTAAGGACCCTATTCTTAGTGCACTGACAAAGACAATCTTATCAGATATTATTAACCCCACTCATAGTGCTTTTGTGCCTATCAGAATGATTACAGACAATATTTTAGTGGCATATGAGTGTTTTCACACAATGAAGAAACAAAGCAGGCAAGGAGGGTCTGTGTGCTATTAAACTGGACATGCACAAAGCATACGACCGAGTTGAGTGATCTTTCTTAAAGGAAATCATGTTGATACTCGGATTTCAAAAGGAGTGGGTGAACTTAATGTAACGACCGAACCTGATAAGATTGATTCTCTATGCTCCCTCTGCTAGTCCCTGGATTAATAGCTAGCACACACAATACAAGATGTAATATCAAGAATAAACCACCTGTCATAATATTACATCATAGATCCAGTATTTAATATAATACATACCTACGTAGCTCAAGCTAGCATACACACAAAATGTAGTAGAAAAGCAAATAAAATCTCCATGAAGCCCATCAACATCACAGGCAAATGTCGAGTATAGACATCATAACCCTACATCGTATCACTCACTCATCGTCTAAAATCTACAACATGAAACGTTGCAGCCATGAAGGGTCAATACTTTGAATGTATTGGAAAGTCACACAAGGAAAGATATAACAGACCTACATCTATATGCAACGTATATCAAGAGGATAGTGTAGTGGTTGTTTTGAAGAAAAGCTAATTTTCCCTAATATCTATATAATAGAAAAAAATTAATTTTGTCTTGCTACATATAATACAAAAGGTTGAATTGGGCGCTCCAATTCCAACCTATCACAATTATTAAGTTTCCGACACTGTTTTTATTAAGGTATGATTTGTTAAGATCATCCAACAACTATAATGGTCTAGCTGCTCAATTTTTTCCATAACCGGGGACACGACTAATCATGATTAGTTTATACACTCTACAGAGGTCTATACACTTTACCCACTGGACTCAACCCGAAGATTGAGACGAAGTCTTTCAGAAGGAGTCTCCTAGTCCCAAAGGAGGCCCATCCCAACTATTATAACAACATCTTCTGGCACATCCGGGTAAGGCTTTCGCAACTGATCAACTAAGCTAGAGCCCATAGAGCCAGTGGTTGTACATCGAAGCTACTAGTCACTAAGTTTGTCTGATCTTTTTGAGACTGGATGGCACCCACTTATATTCAGAGTGTATAAACCATGATGTTCTTGAAACCACCCAGCAATACCATTTTGGTGCACTTAGCCATGGACCATGTCCTTTTAAAAGGAACAAGAAATTCCATGATGTAACCCTGTCCGTCCAGAGGTGAATTCTATATTAATTTTCTACTCAAGTTATTTTCTAGTCCTCACATAATCTCGATTCATACACGAACCAATCCCTGTCTACATAGCATAGCCAGAATACACTACCACATCTACAATAAGGCCATACTAACTGCATCTCAATAGCAATAGCGTACTACCATAATATTCCTACACATGCATAATACGGTATTGTGATATAGAACTACATGCATAGAAAAATAATGGGATAAAGGATGATCAAGGTGTAGCTTGCCTGGTACGTTGGATGAAGTTCATCGCACTCACAATTCCGGATAATTCTACTCATCATGCTCCGAGAAATCTATCGTAAATGAAAGAATCCAAACCAATAACCATGCCATGAATAAGAACCAAAAGAACAACAACAAAATATGGCAAGGTTAAACAAAATCAATATAGATGCTTAATACTATAATATAGGTCTCGATGTGCTATAAGGGACAACTGAAGAAATCAACTCACAAGAGTCAATGCATGATCAAGATGATATATAAGATTATATCGGAGATAGTATGGAACATGGTCAAAAGTATTTGAAATTTGGGTTTACAGGATTTGACCAGCAAGTATTTGGTACAAAGGTTCACACGCAAAAGGAATCACTTGAATAGGATATACAGTTTGCAAGATATGGCCTTCAGAAGGACGAATTAAAATTGGAATAGTTCAAACGTGTGAAATTTTGGTTCTACCATATTCTGATGGTCACTACAAGTACATAGGAAAAGGAATCGATGAATTTCGATATACATACCAAGAGATCTAGCTAATTGAATTTAAGTGAAAAATCTCTAGAAACAAATGACAAAAAGAAACTCTGTTTTTTCCTGCTGCATCGGCTACTGTAGCACCCTGCCACATGTCCTGCTTGGATTGGCCGAAGGGGTTTGTGCACACGTGCTCATCATGTACAGGGGAAGACAGTGGCGGTCTCGGTCGTGAGTGGCGGTGCTCCTTTGACGGTTCTCTGACAAAGCCGGGGTGATGGGCTGTCACGACATTCAACGGCGGTGACGATGCTGTGATCAATGGCGATGGGACCATCCTCTACTGGTAATGCAGTGGCATTGGAGCTCTGGCATCGGCGGTGATCTTTGGTTCGAGGTCTTTACGCTCGGTTCGGTGCCCCCTGTGTGAGATACTGGGTCAATGTGATAGAGGAGATCAAGGCAAAGAGGACAACGGGTAAAAGAGGTTCAAGGACCCTCTCTAGGCGACGGAAACGACGATGGTGGAAGTCAGCAGCGGCAGAACTCCGACAAGATTGAGACGGCTCTGTAGGGTATAGGAGACCTAGAGTTTAGCAAAAATCGAACCTGATCAAGGTGGTGGATCGATATGAGCTGTCGGGTGTGGTCAAGGAGAGATAGATCGATCAAATCGATCGCATTTGGATCGGGATCCGGTCTCCAGGAAGAACACGACCCAAGCCAGAAGATGACATGCAGGCCAGGGCGGTCTGTTAGGGACACACTAAGGATCTCTCGATTACTCACTAAACATAGAGGACTTGATTACAAAATAGCCATTACAAGGAACTGAGAAAGAGGAAGGGAGAGAACTGGAGGTAGGAGAAGAGTCGCCGCCGGGTTTCGTTGATCCACTAGATACTTAGCTCATGGCCTCCTCCAAGGTATATATAGCTTGCAACCAGGCCATTGTGTTGGTCTGACGATGGGCCTATAGGTGGGCTGGTTAGGAAAGGGACCTAACACCCCCCCTCCTTGAAATGCGGCTTGACCCCAAGACGACGCCTACCCGGATCCCATTGCACTCGATACTCTTCGACTTGGTCGAGTTGCCGATGGAGACACGATCGAGGGAGAGGCAGAGGAAGTAGTCATGGTCCACAGGGCCTTGGTCGAAGCCAAGATAATACTTGTGGTCAACCGAACCTTGCACGAAGTCGTCAGTGATAGTGAACGTGATGACATCCCCCGCTCCTTCAAAATGTTCTTGATCAGAGTTGGCAGAGAATGCCATACCATCCATAGCTTCCACTCCCTTGCTAGCTGCCTACCATCAATATTAGAGTCTTGGACCAATGAATGTAAGAAGCCGGTAGGATGAAGTCTCCGGGTCCCATGATTTATGCACTTCGCTAATAGAGTACTAAACCCGAGTAGCGACAAAGGAATTGGAAGGAGCACCTGAGTAATGACAATGTAAGGAGTACCAGTTCAGGAACTTCACATGATGGGCATCCAAATATGATGAGTTGAGTGGCCAGCTGGACTGTTCTCTTTAAACTCTTTCTTCAATGCTTATATTCATGGCCCCAGCAACAAACTCCCTCCCTAAAGATAATGGGCACTCACACACCAACGCCACCACCACAATCAGGTACAGACTGCTCATACATTGCAATATAGGCTTGCTCAGGTCAGGAATATCTCTTGGTACTATGGGGCAACAGCAAGCAAACTTTTCCAGATAAAATTCAATGAAAGCATAAAGACGAGTGTTGGTGTCAAAAACGGCGGATGTCGGGTAGGGGGTCCCGAACTGTGCGTCTGAGGTTGATGGTAACAAGATACAGGGAACACAATGTTTACCCAGGTTCGGGCCCTCTCGATGGAGGTAAAACCCTATGTCCTGCTAGATTAATATTGATGAGTATGGGGGTTACAAGAGTTGATCTACCACAAGATCGTAATGGCTAAAACCCTAGAAGTCTAGCCTGTATGACTATGAGTATGAGTCTCTGTCTCTATGGACTAAGCCCTTCGATTTATATAGACACCGGGGGGACTACAGTTGTACAAAGTCGGTTACAGAGAAAGGAATCTTCATATTGGGATGCCAAGCTTGCCTTCTACTCCAAGGAGAGTCCCATCCGGACATGGGTGAGAGTATTCAGTCTTGCATCTTCACAGTCCATCAGTCTGGCCCACGTACCATAGTCTGGACACCCCAGGACCCCCTAATCCAGGACTCCCTCAGTAGCCCCTGAACCAGGCTTCAATGATGAGGTGTCCGGCGCAAAATTGTTTTCGGCATTGCAAGGCGGGTTCCTTCTCCGAACACTCCAACACAGTCTGCGAACGCAACGCGGCTATGCAAAACAAATACCACACACCACCATAGAGGAAATAATATTTTGCGAGTCCAACCTACTGACAATTTTTCTGTGATGTGATATCACGTCACCACCTGGTTATTATATCGAACCGATTTTTTTCGCTTGCCGTTCCATGCTCCGAGACGCGGTTTCATTGGCACGTCTTGTCGAAGCAGAGATCGTGTCCCCTTATTGCGGGATCCTCATCAACACGGGCATGGGTATTCCAACCATCCGGTTGGCATGATTCCTTAAGAATAGGCAGGTTTGAAGGTCGAAGAGGAGGCGTTCGATAGTTACTACATTTATAAGGGACTAAGGCCCGTCTAGCTTGTTTACGCCAACCCTTTCCTCATCCTCTCCAACCTCGAGCTCCAGCGCCCAAGGTTTTGATTGTTTCAAGCTTCTCGTCATGGCCGGCCCCAGTCCTCAAGGTCGGTGGGTGCCCTCCTCCGTCACGGAGGAGGACATCACGAAGCTCCGGTCGGCCAGATACCTGACTAAGGAAATCCCCCACAGGATCTGCTCAAGGGCAAGTTATTACTACTCCCAGATCCAGCGAGAGGGTCGTATTCATCTCCCACTTCCTCCAAGGGCTAGGGTTCGCCCTCCACCCCTTTGTTCGAGGGCTTATGCTCTATTACAGGCTATATTTTCACGATCTAACTCCGAACTCCTTCCTTCATTTCTCGCTGTTCATTATCACGTGTGAGGCTTTCCTCTGTATTCCCCCACACTTCGACTTGTGGCTTAAGACCTTTAATGTGCAGCCGAAGGTAGTCGATGGGGGACGAGCAGAGTGCGATGGTGCTATAGTGGGCAATCTTATCAACGCTCCCTGGCTAAAAGGATCCTTCACAGAATCTTCCGTCTTATGGTAGCGGGAGTGGTTTTACATCACTGAACCCTATGGCACCAAGTGGGCAGCTATACCTGCGTTCCGATATGGCCTCCAATTCAGCTTGTATCATGGGTCAATAAGGGGTTGTACTGGGGATGAACCGATGAAGTGCAGACTCTACAAAGCCGCATCCGGAGTCTCCTTGAGAAGAACACCGAACTCATCGACGTGATTCAAGTAATGCTAGTCCGTCGGGTCCTCCCATGCCAAAGATGGCTCCTCCGTATGTGGGAGTTTAATCCAGAAGGACCACAAACCTTTCAGCACTTCTTCGGTGCGACACACAGAGGAATGTGGAAGTTAGTTTTTGGGAAACGGAAACAGTGGTCGGATACTATAGAGGACGTCGGCCCTGACTTCAACCATCCGGATACCTTGGTAAGCACTTGACTCTCGAATACATCTTAGATACGCACCTCATAATAAGATGCTGAGAAAACCATCTTCTTCCAGGGCTGGATAAAGAAGGCGGAGCAAATTAGGTGTTCGGCTCCTCTTCCCGAAGACTCAGCTAGTCCCGTACTAACAAGGATGTTGGTCCCGGCGCCATACCAGGCGCCGGTGGAAGAGGAGAATGAGGAGAGCGGGGGAGCCAAAGGTGGCTTCCATCCTGGAGGCAAACCACACACTATGTCCGGGGAGACTAGGGCTCCCTCTTCCGAAGACAAAAGAGAAGGAGAAGCTGACATCCCTTCTTCCTATGGTAAGAAAAGGGCCGCCTCCGAGAGTTGGGAGGTAAGGGCTCCTAAGTGGGGCAAAACGCCCCTGTCGGGTCGTTTAGGCTCGGAAGGTGTCGTTGTCGCACAATCCCTTCGTAAGGACAAGCCTCCAGCCGAATCGTAAGTGAACAAAGATATTTTAAACATAGCCCGTTCCTTTTCTCTTTGCAAAGGTAACATCAAGAATATGCGTTTTGTAGTCTGGCACACAGTCTTCCTCAACAATCCTCCTCCTCGGGGGACCTTCTACCAGAGATGATGGAAAGCGAAAAGCCTCCACAAGCTTCCTCGCCCAACAGGGCGGATGACGTCGGGGTGTCGTCCCGGAGGGTCTCTCCCGATTAGGGGATAATGGAGCCAGCACTCCAAGGTGAGACTTCGGTCGCCCAGGGTCCGAAGTGTACGGTCCCTACAAGGGTTAACAATAAAGGCTCTGGACTATCCGGTTTACAGCCGGAGACGACTCTAGGGTCGAGTAAACATACCCTTTCAAAGGGAGTCTGTACTGTCACAGCTGCTTCCGGGAATCCGAATGTGCCCGATACACTGATGGACATGTTACGGTATTTGTCAATCTCAGAGAAGCATCATACCTTGATGGGTATGGTGGTTGAGAGGATTCTATCCACGAAAAGTGGATTGAATGAAGCTTTCATGGGCCTGCTAAGAGGCTTTAAGGTATGTAATGTTATATTTTCGATTATGCTCTATACGCAAAATGCACCTGTGTATAGAGAGTAGCCCCTGAGACTCTGGTTAGCGCCCAAAGGTAGGCAATCAGAGTACCGAAAAATATGTCCTCAGGTAATAATCTAATGACTGGAAACACAGGCTGTTACCTCCATAACGAATGCCCACGCTACAGAGGTTGCAGGTTCGGAGCATAAGCTTGATGTGGCGGATAACGACATCACGCTTATTAACAGGCGCCTTGACGAGGCACAAGGTATGTGTTAGAGTATGTATAGTAACATGAGCACGAAGCTAGAATTATGTTCTGAGACATGCATATCTGCAGATGGTGCTGCCGCAGTTGAGACCCTTCGGGTTGAACTTGCCCGAGCCAAGGAGCAAGCCCAGATAAGTAATGTGGCTGCCAAGAAGGCAGCTAATGAGTTAGAAGCCGGACAGGCTGCTTAGCGCTAGTGTGAGGAGAGAATGGACACTATGGCATGCGAGCTGAAGGAAGCCACTGTCCGGTGCGAATTCCTCGAGAAGGATAACAAGGCCAAAGGAGCCGATCTTGACAAGTCATTACAAGAGGCAAGAGAAGCATGGTCTGAGTCTAGAGCGGCTCGGGAAGAGATCCGGCAAGTTGGGGAGATAGCGGCCGGTAAGCCTTTCTTATTATAGACTAAGTTCGGCGATCCAAAGTATGCCCCGCTTAATCAAATGTGGAGCTCCCCAAACACCTTTTTGGACTTGCCGAAGAGTGCCTCCGATGCAGCGCAGTTTTATGAAGCGCGGGAAGGGAATGCAATGAAGAAGCTTTTCTGGTCACAATTCGGCACACCGATGAACGAACAGATGGCCCAGTGGGCCGAGCTCCACAAGATATCCAGTTCTGCCATGAAGGACGTCGTAGTCCGGTTGTGGCCGACTGAGCCAGTTCCGAAGAGTTATTTTGGTTTGGTATGGCGACTAGGTGATGCGGTGCCGCGTATCGACGCTGTTAAGCTATTCACGTGCATTGAAGGTGCACGGATGGCCCTTGCCCGTGTGAAGATGTACTGGGCGAAGATGAAGGCCACCGATGTTGCAGCGAAAAGTCCACCCAAGGGAAGGGAGCATCACATGCCAGAGTATTATTTTGAGGATGTCTTAGAGGGTGCCCGCTTGATAGAGGGTCAGTGCTCGAAAGAGATGATGTTCGAGTGAAATGTATTGAAATTGTAAAAACAATATTATTATATTTTAAGATTATGCCTAGAAGTTGTGGCTCCTCCTGTGCGGCCGTTTTTGTATAATCTGGAAGTTTTCCAGTCGTCGGCTTCAGCCCCTCGCATAAAATACGGGGGTGTTCGGAAAAGCACTTGATCACTCTTGATCCAACGTCTTGGTCCGTGAAGGAGGTGTCAATGCGGCGAACTAGGCAACACGACTATAGGGCTTTAGCACTTTCACTTAGCCATAGGAGTTCGACGATGGGTCTATGATATAGCCCCTGGTACGTACGCCGTTATCCGAATACGGTGCGTTACATGAGTGACTAGAAGAACGGTCCTTCGTGCAATACGGAAGGAATTGCGAAAGATTATAATAAGTCATCGAGTGGTTGACCAGCTCTCGCCGCATCATGACAGTCAGTTTTCGGCTTTCTCTACTGAGGTGCTCATCCAGATAAACCAGGACACAATTGCAGTAGTTCTCCCTTTACTACCCTAGCCGATATAGCGGAATGTAAGGTAGTAAGCACAGGGTCCGGGCAACCCAACTATTGACCAAAGACATGATTCGGAGCTGATGCATATAAGGCCAAACTCGTGACGCTGAAGTGTGCTATAAAGTTGTTCGGACTTGTCGGCAATTCATTTGTTCCCATATCGAGCCCCTGGCAACCTGTGCCGAGGTGCGAGTGTGAAACAACCGGAGAAATTCAGCTTTTTTAGAAAAAGTGAATACTGGATATGGATTTATGTTTATTGGGATCTGATCGATATGTCAATTGCCATTTTACAAATAATAATGCCTCGACCCAGGCTATTTGACATGTCGTGGTCAAAGGTTGAGGGAGAAGGCACTTTAGAGGCTCAAAATAGAGAGTGCGGTCTACAAAATTATTTGGACCTCCTGTCGCACGTCTCCGCCGCCTTGCCTTGGTTAACGGATTCATTTAACAGGAACAACCTTGGGGTAAGTGTATGAAGCCGAACTCCGAAAGAGTCTGTGAGATGACCAATATTTTGCATCACCTGTGATAAGATAAAAAGATATACTTAAAAATGAAAAGGAGGAAATGGGAGTGCTTGTAGGCTTGCCCGTATTGTGCCTCCGGCGATGGCCAGGGTATTTTAAGTGCATAATTATGCATGCGCGGTATAAACTTCGCGTGATTGTGAGGCGAATGACGGTGGCTGAACTGCTAATCCTGCTCTGAGACAGATTGGTTCCATTTAATGGAAACCAGCGGCTTAATGGCTGATGAGTTGTGCCGCTTGACGAGGCCGCTTTGTGCTTCGGCTGTAATGGCCGTAGTACAATCCCCTATACGGAAGGAGTGTCCCGTATTTCCGTTTATTGTTACGACGCTGCACGGACCGGGCATTTTATGTTTTGTGAGGGCATAGAGTGGGACCGCATTAAATCGAGCAAAATCGGTATGCCCCAGAAGTGTGTGGTAGCCACTGTGGAACGGGGCAATATCAAAGGTCAAGCCCTCGCTTCGGAAGTTGTTTGGCGAACCGAAAATGACTTCCAGTGTGACGGAGCCCGTGCAGTGAGCTTCTACGCCGGTTACTACTCCTTTGAGGATTGTTGTGGTGGGTTTGATTCTAGAAGGATCAATGCCCATTTTGTGGACAGTGCCTTGGTACAGTAAATTAAGGCTACTGCCGCCGTCCATAAGGACTTTCATGATGTGGAACCCATCAATGATTGGATCGATGATCAGAGTTGCTGATCCTTCAGGACGGGTATGACTAATTTTTGGGGGAACCCGCTCTATGGCGTATGTGTCCCGTAGTGCGCGCGTGTGCTCCCCTGTAGGGGTGTGCGTCGCATATACCATATTTACGGTTTTCACTTCAGGGGGGATTGCTTCTGAACCCCGGTATTCGGCTGGCGAGTCTCTTCATCATTGCTGTCACTGGGCGGCCCCTTTCCCTTGTGTTCGGCTTTTAGCTTGCCGGCTTGTTTGAAGATCCAGCATCTTCTGTTAGTATGAGTAGCTAGTTTATCGGGGGTGCCATGAATCTAGCAGGGACGATCCAATATCTTATCGAGGTTGGATGATCCGTCTCTATTTGCCTTGGATGGCTTTTTCCGTTGACGGGGCCTGGACCTGCTGAATCCGGCATTAACTGTTGTGTCTTGTGTTATTCCATCATTATTACAATGCTTGTGTTTATTGCGTTGTGGCTTTCCATTGCCGTCTCGGACTTCGGAAGTGCCCGGGTCGCTGGCGCCATTGCTCCTACGAGCGAGCCAGTTGTCTTCTCCTGCGCAAAAGCGGGTCATCAGAGCGGTAAGGGCTATCATGGATTTTGGTTTTTCTTGACCGAGGTGGCGAGCGAGCCATTCATCTCGGACACTGTGTTTGAAGGCCGCGAGGGCTTCGGCGTCCGGACCACTGTTCAAGATATCTTCCGATATTTCGATAAATCTGCCGATTTATCGCTTACCGGTGTCTGATCGATAAGATAAATTGGCTGATAAATCATCTGATATGGCAATAAATTGGCCGATATACCGATAAACTGTCCGATTTACCCGTTATCATGGGTTGGCCAATAAGTTCCCGATAAGCGATATCCCCAACATTGGTCTGGACAATCTACAATTTGGTTCTTTTTAATTAAGAACCTAGTCCAGAGCTTTCTTGAGCCATCGTGACAAGCAAGCAATCCAACACACAAGCAAACAAGAAACAAGCAAAAAGAGACGAACTAGAGAAGAGAAGGGGAACGGAAGAAGAGTGCGAATAAAACGGCAAGGGTGAAGTGGAGGAGAGGAAAACGAGAGGCAAATGGCAAATAATGTAATGCGAGGGATAAGAGTTTGTGATGGGTACTTGGTATGTCTTGACTTGTGCGTAGACTCCCCGGCAACGGCGCCAGAATCCTTCTTGCTACCTCTTGAGCACTGCGTTGGTTTTCCCTTGAAGAGGAAAGGGTGATGCAGCAAAGTAGCGTAAGTATATCCCTCGGTTTTTGAGAACCAAGGTATCAATCCATTAGGAGGCCACACGCAAGTCCCTCGTACCTACACAAACAAATAAGAACCTCGCAACCAACACGATAAAGGGGTTGTCAATCCCTTCATGGTCACTTACGAGAGTGAGATCTAATAGAGATGATAAGATATTATTTTTGGTATTTTTATGATAAAGATTAAAAGTAAAGATTGCAAAATAAAAGGTAATAGAAATAGCTTGTTGATGGAAGATTAATATAATGGAGAATAGACCCGGGGGCCATAGGTTTTACTTGTGGCTTCTCTCAAGATAGCATAAGTATTACGGTGGGTGAACAAATTACTGTTGAGCAATTGATAGAAAAGCGAATAATTATGAGAATATCTAGGCATGATCATGTATATAGGCATCGCGTCCTGCCTGCATCTACTACTATTACTCCACACATTGACCGCTATCCAGCATGCATCTAGAGTATTATGTTCATAAGAACAGAGTAACACATTAGGTAAGATGACATGATGTAGAGGGATAAACTCAAGAAATATGATATAAACCCCATCTTTTTATCCTCGATGGCAACAATACAATACGTGTCATTTCCCTTTCTGTCACTGGGATCGAGCACCGCAAGATTGAACCCAAAGCTAAGCACTTCTCCTATTGCAAGAAAGATCAATCTAGTAGGCCAAACCAAACTGATAATTCGAAAAGACTTGCAAAGATAACCAATCATACATAAAAGATTTCAGAGAGGAATCAAATATTGTTCATAGATAGACTTTATCATAAACCCACAATTCATCGGATCTCGACAAACACACCGCAAAAAGAGTTACATCGAATAGATCTCCAAGAAGATCGAGGAGAACTTTGTATTGAGATCCAAAGGGAGAGAAGAAGCCATCTAGCTAATAACTATGGACCCGAAGGTCTGAAGTAAACTAATCACACATCATCGGAGGGGCCATGGAGTTGATGTAGAGGCCCTCCGTGATTGATGCCCCCTCCGGTGGAGCTTCGGAAAAGGCCCCAAGATGGGATCTCTTGGGTACAGAAGGTTGCGGCCATGGAAATAGGGTTTCATGGTGCTCCTGGATGTTTTTAGGGTATATGAGTATATATAGGAGGAAGAAGTAGGTCGGTTGAGCCATGATGGGCCCACGAGGGGGGCACCTAGGGGGTAGGCGCGCCCCCTGCCTCGTGGCCTCCTTGGTTGTTTCTTGACGTCCAGTCCAAGTCCTCTGGATCACGTTTGTTCCAAAAATCACGTTCCCGAAGGTTTCATTCCGTTTGTACTCCGTTTGATATTCCTTTTCTGCGAAACACTGAAATAGGAAAAAAACAATTTGCACCGGGCCTTGGGTTAATAGGTTAGTCCCAAAAATAATATAAAAGTGTATAATAAAGCCCATTAAACATCCAAAACAGAATATATAATAGCATGGAACAATCAAAAATTATAGATACGTTGGAGACGTATCAAGCATCCCCAAGCTTAATTCGTACTCGTCCTCGAGTAGGTAAATGATAAAAACAGAGTTTTTGATGTGTAATGCTTTCTAGCATTTTCTTCGATGTAATTTTCTCTATTGTGGCATGAATGTTCAGATCCAAAAGATTCAAGATAAAAGTTTAATGTTGACATACAAATAATAATACTCCAAGTATGCTAACCAAGCAATTATGTCTTATCAAAATAACATAGCCAAAGAAAGCTTATCCCTACAAAATCATATAGTTTGGCCATGCTTCATTTTCGTCACACAAAATGCTATCATCATGCACAACCCCGATGACAAGCCAAGCAATTATTTCATACTTAGCCTTTTCAAACTCTTTCAACTTTTACACAATATATGAGCGCGAGCCATGGACATAGCACTATGGGTGGAATAGAATATAATGATTGAGGTTGTGTGAGAAGACAAAAGGGAGAAAGTCTCACATTGACATGGCTAATCAATGGGCTATGGAGATGCTCACCGATTGATGTCAATGCAAGGAGTAGGGATTGCCATGCAACGGATGCACTAGAGCTATAAACATATGAAAGCACATCAAAGAAACTAAGTGGGTGTGCATCCAACTTGCTTGCTCACGAAGACCTAGGGCATTTGAGGAAGCCTATCATTGGAATATACAAGCCAAGTTCTATAATGAAAAATTCCCACTAGTATATGAAAGTGACAAAATAAGAGACTCTCTATCATGAAGATCATGGTGCTACTTTGAAGCACAAGTGTGGAAAAAGGATAGTAACATTGTCACTTCTCTCTTTTTCTCTCATTTTTTTACTTGGGCCTTCCTTTCTCTTTTTTATGGCCTATTTTTCCGTCCGGAGTCTCATCTCGACTTGTGGGGGAATCATAGTCTCCATCATCCTTTCCTCACATGGGACAATGCTCTAATGATGATCATCACACTTTTATTTATTTACAACTCAAGAATTACAACTCGATACTTAGAACAAAATATGACTCTATGTGAATGCCTCCGGTGGTGTACCGGGATTGCGATGAATCAAGAGTGACATGTATGAAAAAATAAGCATGGTGGCTTTGCCACAAATACGATGTCAACTACATGATCATGCAAGGCAATATGACAATGATGATGCGTGTCATAGTAAACGGAACAGTGGAAAGTTGCATGGCAATATATCTCGGAATGGCTATGGAAATGCCATAATAGGTAGGTATGGTGGCTGTTTTGATGAAGATATAAGGAGGCTTATGTGTGATAGAGTGTATCATATCGCAGGGTTTGGATGCACCGGCGAAGTTTGCACCAACTCTCAAGGTGGGAAAGGGTAATGCACGGCATCGAAGAGGCTAGCAATGATGGAAGGGTGAGAGTGCGTATATTCCATGGACTCAACTTTAGTCATAAAGAACTCACATACTTACTGCAAAAATGTACAAGTCATCAAAACCAAGCACTACGCGCATGCTCCTAGGGGGATAGATTGGTAGGAAAAGACCATCGCTCGTCCCCGACCGCCACTCATAAGGAAAGCAATCAAAGAACACCTCATTCTTCAAATTTTTCACACAACATTTACCATACGTGCATGCTACGGGACTTGCAAACTTCAACACAAGTATTTCTCAATTTCACAATTACTCAACTAGCACACCTCTAATATTACCACATTTATATCTCAAAACAACTATCAAGCATCCAACTTCTCTTAGTACTTAAAATTTATAACCAAAGCAAATTACCATGCTGTTCTAAAGGAATCTCAAAATAATATAAGTGAATCATGAGAGATCAATTATTTCTATAAAATAGAACCACCGCCATGCTCTAAAAGATATAAGCGAAGCACTAGAGCAAAATTATCCAACTCAAAAGATATAAGTGAAGCACATAGAGTATTCTAATAAATTCCAATTCATGTGTGTCTCTCCCAAAAGGTGTGTACATTAAGGATGATTGTGGTAAACTAAAAAGCAAAGATTCAAATCATACAAGACGCACCAAGCGAAACACATATCATGTGGTGAATAAAAATATAGCTCCAAGTAAAGTTACCGATGTGGTAAACTAAAAGGTGTGTACATTAAGGATGATTGTGGTAAACTAAAAAGCAAAGATTCAAATCATACAAGACGCACCAAGCGAAACACATATCATGTGGTGAATAAAAATATAGCTCCAAGTAAAGTTACCAATGGATGAAGATGAAAGAGGGGATGCCTTCCGGGGCATCCCCAAGCTTAGGGTTTTGGTTGTACTTGGATTTTACCTTGGGGTGCCTTGGGCATCACCAATCTTAGGCTCTTGCCTCTCCTTGTTCCATAATACATCAAATCTTTACCCAAAACTTGAAAACTTCACAACACAAAACATAAAAGAAAATCTCATGAGCTCCGTTAGTAACAGAAAACAAACCACCACTTAAAGGTACTGTAATTGACTTATTCTTTATTTATATTGGTGTTAAACCTACTATATTCCAACTTTTATATGGTTCATAAACTCTATTACTAACCATAGATGCATCAAAATAAGCAAACAACACACGAAAAACAGAATCTGTCAAAAACAGAACAGTATGTAGTAATATGTAGGTTTTGAATACTTATGGAACCCCAAAAATTCTAAAATAAATTTCTGTACGTGAGGAATTTATCTATTAATCGTCTGCAAAAAGAATTAACTAAATATCACTCTCCAGTAAAAAATGGCAGCAAATCTCGTGAGCGCTAAAGTTTCTGTTTTTAAAAGCAAGATCGCAAAGACTTTCCCCAAGTCTTCCCAAAGGTTCTACTTGGCACAAACACTAACTAAAAGCATAAAACCACATATAAACAGAGGCTAGATGAATTATTTATTACTAAACATAATAAAAAAGCAAGAAACAAAAATAAATTGGGTTGCCTCCCAACAAGCGCTATCATTTAACGCCCCTAGCTAGCCATAAAAGCAAGGATAGATCTAGGTATTATCATCTTTGGTATGCAATCCATAAGTGGCTCTCATAATAGATTCATAAGGTAATTTAATTTTCTTTCTAGGAAATTGTTCCTTGCCCTTCTTTAAAGGAAATTGGAATCTAATATTCCATAGTTTCATATCAATAATTGCACCAATCGTTCTAAGGAAAGGTCTACCAAGAATAATAGGACATGAAGGATTGGAATCTATATCAAGAACAATGAAATCTACGGGAACATAATTCCTACTTGCAACAATAAGAGAATCATTAATTCTTCCCATAGGTTTCTTAATGGTGGAATCCGCAAGATGCAAGTTTAAAGAACAATCATCGAATTCACGGAAACCTAGCAAATCACACAAAGTTTTAGGAATCATGGAAACACTAGCACCCAAATCACATAAAGCATAGCATTCATGATCTTTAATCCTAATTTTAATAGTAGGTTCCCACTCATCAGGAAGTTTTATAGGAATAGAAACTTCCAATTCAAGCTTTTATTCATACGATTGCATTAAAGCATCAACGATATGTTTAGTAAAAGCTTTGTTTTGACTATAAGCATGCGGAGAATTTAGCATGGATTGCAACAAGGAAATACAATCTATCAAAGAACAATCATCATAATTAAATTCCTTGAAATCCAAGATAGTGGGTTCATTGCTATTTAAAGTTTTGACCTCTCCCATCCCACTTTTATCAATTTTTGCATTAAGATCTAAAAACTCCGAATCATTGGGACGCCTTCTAACTAAAGTTGACTCATCTCCAGTCCCGTCATTATCAAGATTCATATTGCAAAACAAAGATTTAATGGGGGACACGTCAATAACTTTTAGATCTTCATCTTTATTATCATGGAAACTAGAAGAACACGCTTTCACAAAGCAATCTTTTTTAGCACGCATCCTAGCGGTTCTTTCTTAGCACTCATCAATGGAAATTATCATAGCTTTGAGAGACTCATTGATATCATGCTTAGGTGGAATAGATCTAAGTTTCAAAGAATCAACATCAAGAGAAATTCTATCCACATTCCTAGCCAACTCATCAATATTAGACAACTTTTCTTCAATCAAAGCATTGAAACTCTTTTGCCAACTAATAAATTCTTTAATATTAGATTCAAAATTAGAGGGCGTATTATTATAATTTCCATAAGAATTGTTATAGGAATTATCATAATTATTAGAGGAATTGCTAGGAAACGGCCTAGGATTAAAATTATCTCTATGCGCGTTATTACCAAAATTGTTCCTACCAACAAAATTCACATCCACAGATTCATTATTATTCTCAACCAAGGTAGACAAAGGCATATCATTAGGATCAGAAGAAACACTCTTATTAGCAAATAATTTCATAAGTTAATCAATCTTTCCACTCAAAACATTGATTTATTCTATAGCATGCACCTTTTTATTAGTAGATCTTTCAGTATGCCATTGAGAATAATTAACCATAATATTATCTAGGAGTTTAGTAGCTTCTCCTAAAGTTATTTCCATAAAAGTGCCTCCCACAGCCGAGTCTAAAAGATTTCTAGAAGCAAAATTCAATCCGGCATAACAAAATTGTATAATCTTCCAAAGATTCAAACCATGTGTAGGGCAATTACATATCATTAATTTCATCCTCTCCCAAGCTTGTGCAACATGTTCATGATCAAGTTGCTTAAAATTCATAATATCATTTCTAAGAGTGATGATCTTAGCGGTAAGAAAATACTTACAGATAAAAGCATCTTTGCACTTATTCGATGAATCGATACTATTTTTAGGCAAAGACGAAAACCAAGTTTTAGCACAATCTCTAAGAGAAAAGGGGAATAGCTTTAGTTTAACAATGTCATTATCCACATCTTTCTTCTTTTGCATATCACACAAATCAACAAAGTCGTTTAGATGGGTAGCGGCATCTTCACTAGGAAGGTCGGAAAACGGATCTTTCATGACAAGATTCAGCAAAGCAGCATTAATTTCACAAGATTCAGCATCGGTAAGAGGAGCAATCGAAGTGAAAATCACACAATTTAGTATTGTTTTGAGCCATCGTGACAAGCAAGCAATCCAACACACAAGCAAACAAGAAACAAGCAAAAAGAGACGAACTAGAGAAGAGAAGGGGAACGGAAGAAGAGTGCGATTAAAACGGAAAGGGTGAAGTGGGGGAGAGGAAAACAAGAGGCAAATGGCAAATAATGTAATGTGAGGGATAAGACTTTGTGATGGGTACTTGGTATGTCTTGACTTGTGCGTAGACTCCCCGGCAACGGCGCCAGAAGTCCTTCTTGCTACCTCTTGAGCACTGCATTGGTTTTCCCTTGAAGAGGAAAGGGTGATGCAGCAAAGTAGCGTAAGTATTTCCCTCATTTTTTGAGAACCAAGGTATCAATCCAGTAGGAGGCCACACGCAAGTCCCTCGTACCTACACAAAAAATAAGAACCTCCCAACCAACGCGATAAAGGGGTTGTCAATCCCTTCACTGTCACTTACGAGAGTGAGATCTGATAGAGATGATAAGATAATATTGTTGGTATTTTTATGATAAAGATTAAAAGTAAAGATTGCAAAATAGAAGGTAATAGAAATAGCTTGTTGACGGAAGATTAATATAATGGAGAATAGACCCGGGGGCCATAGGTTTCACTAGTGGCTTCTCTCAAGATAGCGTAAGTATTACGGTGGGTGAACAAATTACTATCGAGCAATTGATAGAAAAGCAAATAATTACGAGAATATCTAGGCATGATCATGTATATAGGCATCATGTCCGTGACAAGTAGACCGACTCCTGCCTGCATCTACTACTATTACTCCACACATCGACCGCTATCCAGCATGCATCTAGAGTATTATGTTCATAAGAACAGAGTAACACAAGGTAAGATGACATGATGTAGAGGGATAAACTCAAGCAATATGATATAAACCCCATATTTTTATCCTCGATGGCAACAATACAATACGTGTCGTTTCCCTGTCTGTCACTGGGATCGAGCACCACAAGATTGAACCCAAAGCTAAGCACTTCTCCTATTGCAAGAAAGATCAATATAGTAGAACAAACCAAACTGATAATTTGAAGAGACTTGCAAAGATAACCAATCATACATAAAAGATATCAGAGAAGAATCAAGTATTTTTCATAGATAGACTTGATAATAAACCCACAATTCATCGGATCTCGACAAACACACTGCAAAAAGAGTTACATCGAATAGATCTCCAAGAAGATCGTGGAGAACTTTGTATTGAGATCCAAAGAGAGAGAAGAAGCCATCTAGCTAATAACTATGGACCAGAAGGTCTGAAGTGAACTACTCACGCATCATCGGAGGGGCCATGGAGTTGATGTAGAGGCACTCCATGATCAATGCCCCCTCTGGTGGAGCTTCGAAAAAGGCCCCAAGATGGGATCTCTTGGGTACATAAGGTTGCGGCGGTGGAAATAGGGTTTCGTGTTTCTCCTGGATGTTTTCAGGGTATCTGAGTATACATAGGAGTAAGAAGTAGGTCGGTTGAGCCACGAGGGGCCCATGAGGGGGGAGGGCGCGCCCCCTGCCTCGTGTCCTCCTCGTTTGTTTCTTGATGTCTACTCCAAGTCCTCTGGATCACGTTTGTTCCAAAAATCACGTTCCCGAAGGTTTCATTCCATTTGGACTCCGTTTGATATTCCTTTTCTACGAAACACTGAAAAAGGCAAAAAAAATAGCATTTTCACTAGGCCTTCGGTTAATAGGTTAGTCCCGAAAATAATATAAAAGTGTATAATAATGCCCATTAAACATCCAAAACAGAATATATAATAGCATGGAACAATAAAAAATTATAGATATGTTGGGGACGTATCAGGTTCTGGTAACACAGATCTCACTTGAGGTTGGGTGTGTGTGTGGCTCCAACCCCGCTGGTTCTGCGGCCTCCGTGGCGGGGTTGAGCCTCCCGTCCTTGGATGGCGTGATCTGCTCCGGATCTAGAGCCGAAGCAGTTGCAGTTTCTATCTCCTGGGTGTGGTTTGATGATAGATTTAAGTCATGTTCATCGTGGTGACAGGGAGCGGCTACTACCGCGGTCTCGAATCCGTCGAAGATAAAGTCTCCATGGATGTCCGTGACATAGTTCAAGCTTCCAAATCTGACCTGATGCCAAGGGGCGTAGCTATCGATCTGCTCTAGATGGCCAGGCGAGTTCGTCCGTAGTTCTGTCCGGGGAGGAAAGTTTCTCCTTGGGCAATGTTGTTGTAGATGATTGACGGGGCCATCGAACCTCTTGACGACGACACAGCAGAACTCTCAATGAAAGCACCAATGTCGGTGTCAAAACCGGCGGATCTCGGGTAGGGGGTCCTGAACCGTGCATCTGAGGTTGATGGTAACAGGAGACAAGGAACACAATGTTTACCCAGGTTCGGGCCCTCTCAATGGAGGTAAAACCCTATGTCCTGCTAGATTAATATTGATGAGTATGAGGGTTACAAGAGTTGATCTACCATGAGATCGTAATGGCTAAAACCCTAGAAGTCTAGCCTATATGAGTATGAGTATGATTCTCTGCCTCTATGGACTAAGCCCTCCGGTGTATATAGACACCGGGGGGGCTAGGGTTGTACAAAGTCGGTTACAGAGAAAGGAATCTTCATATTGGGACACTAAGCTTGCCTTCCACGACAAGGAGAGTCCCATCTAGACACGGGTGAGAGTCTTCGGTCTTGCATCTTCAGAGTCCATCAGTTCAGCCCACGTACCATAGTTCGGACGCCCGAGGACCCCCTAATCTAGGACTCCCTCAATGAGCACACCATTCAACCACTTCCTGTGATTGCACTGTGCAACACGACTCCTCCTGATAACTTGCATCCAAATGAAACTTGAAAGACGGCCATGGTGAAAGTGCAACTATCCCTGGGTGGTTTTGGTAATTCCTAACAGCATATAGCTCATTGAACTGATGCTATTTGAAGATGATCATTTTAGAAAGTTCAATGATTGGCATGGCATGGACTAGGAATGTGGACCCCTCAAAATGCTAAGGACACATATTGGCTCAAGCTCAAGACACTACATTTTCATTTTAGTGATCCAAGATCGCATTGAGTCCATAGGAAAAGCCAATACTATTAAAAGGGGATGAGGTGTCTCTTAATGGCTTGCTTGCTCGAAATGTTTAGTGATATGCTCCAAAAGCCCTCAACCACTTTCTTATATCCACATATGTCCCAAACCAAAAGTGAAACTCGGCCCCACCAAAATTATCTATCCGGCACGGCCGAGTTCATTTGACATAGCCACTGCCAGAAACCCTAGTCACTTCGGTCTCACAGATAGGGATATCAATCTCACCGAGATGGGATTGTAAACTCTCTGTTTCCCTTCGTAACGTTTTGGTCCAACCGAGATGAGCGATCGGTCCCACCGAGTTCGCAATGCAAACTCTTTGTTTCCCTTCCTTAACATTTTGGTCTAACTAAAATGAGCTATTTCGTCCCACCGAGTTTGCCTGACCAACTCTCTATTTGCCTATTACAAAAATCGGTCTCACCGAGTTTATGTGATCAGTCTCACCGAGATTACGTTATGCTCTAACACTAATGAAATCAGTCCCACCGAGTTGACATGTCGGTCCGATCGAAAATCCTAACGTTCACATTTTGAACTAAATCGGTCTGACCGAGTTTTATGATTCGGTCGCACCGAGTTTGGTAAATTGTGTGCAATGGTTAGATTTTGTGTGGAGGCTATAAATACCCCTCTACACACTCTTCATTCATGGAGAGGGCCATCAGAATGTGCCTACACTTCCAGCATACATTTTCTGAGAGAGAACCACCTACTCATGTGTTGAGACCAAGATATTCCATTCCAACCACAAGAATCTTAATCTCTAGCCTTCGCCAAGTTGCTTTCCACTCAAATCATCTTTCTACCAAATCCAAATCCGTGAGAGAGAGTTGAGTGTTGGGGAGACTATCATTTGAAGCACAAGAGCAAGGAGTTCATTATCAACACACCATCTTTTGCCTTTTAGAGAGTGGTGTCTCCTAGATTGATTAGGTGTCACTTGGGAGCCTCCGTCAAGATTGTGGAGTTGAACCAAGGAGTTTTTACGGGCAAGGAGATCGCCTACTTCGTGAAGATCTACCCTAGTGAGGCAAGTCCTTCATGGGTGATGGCCATGGTGGGATAGACAAGGTTGCTTTTTCATGGACACTTCGTGGGTGGAGCCCTCCGTGGATTCGCGCAGCCGTTACCCTTCATGGGATGAAGTCTCCATCAACGTGGATGTACGATAGAAATAGCTATAGGAACCACGCCAAAAATCTCCGTGTCTACATTACGTTTGCTCCCTCCAAACTCCTCCCTTTACCTTCATGTGCAATGATTTACATTCCGCTGCTATACTCTTAGAATTGCATGTGTAGGTTGATTGCTTGACTCGTACTAAGTTGCCAAAATCTACCAAGACTTAAAATTGGGAAAAGGATAGATTTTTATTTTGTCAAGTAGTCTAATCACGCCCCTCTAGACATACTTTCGATCCTAGAAGTGGTATCAGAGCTTTGGTCTCCATTTTCCTTGATTTCGATTGCTTTGGTGATCATAGCCTTGGTTTCACAACCTAGGAGAGTATGGCATCTAGAGAGGGAATTTACCACTTTAGAGGTCCTTACTTTGATGGTACTAATTTTTCTAGTTGGAAGCATAAGATGAAAATGCATATACTTGGAAAAAAAAACCGCCGTTTGGGTTATTGTGTGTATTGGCTTGCAAGGTGAATTCTTTGATTGGAGAGAACCAAACCATGAAGCTACCGTGGAAGAGTTTAAGATGTTGCAATACAACGCTCAAGCTTGCGATATCCTCTTCAATGGATTGTGCCCCGAAGGATTCAAAAAAATCAGCCGTCTTGAGAATGCAAAGGAAATTTGGGATACTTTGATTGATATGCATGAAGGTACCAACTCCATCAAGGAATCCAAATTGGATGCACTTCAAAGTCAACTTGACAAGTTAAAAATGAAGGATGGTGAAGGTGTCGCTAAAATGTACTCTAGGCTTGCTCTCATCACAAATGAGATTGTCGGCTTAGGAAGTGAAGAGATGACCGATAGATTCATCATCAAGAAGATCCTAAGAGCCTTGGATGGAAAATATGATACCGTGTGCACATTGATCCAAATGATGCCCAATTACAAAGATCTCAAGACAACGGAAGTGATTGGAAGAATTGTTGCTCATGAGATGTCACTCAAGGATAAAGAAGAGCTTCACAATAAGTCTAGTGGTGGTTAAAAAGCCTCATGTGATGCTCCTACATCATCAAGGGAGAAACAAACCTGCAATGAGGAATTGAGCCTAATGGTGAAGAACTTCAACAAGTTCTACAAGAGTAGAAACAAGGAAAGAAGTTCCAAGTCAAGGTCCTACAATGACAAAAGATCTTTGAGTCATGAGCGTTATTGCTATAATTGTGGAAGACCCAGACACTACTCAAATGACTATACGACCCCTACAAAAGAAGAGAAGATTCACCCAAGAGGAGAAGTAGAAGAGAAGAATCACCTCTAAGAGAGAGAAGGAGTAGAGATGATCGTTATGAACGAAGAACATCTCAGAGAAGCAAGGATTCGGAAAGGAAGGAGAAGTCATCAAGGAGCTACACAAAACGAAGACATCAAGCTCATGTTGGTGAACGGGTATCCGGTTCCGACTCTGACAATCACTCCGAGAGAAGTTATCACTCTGACTCTGAATATACTCAAGATGAAGGTGTTGCCGGTCTAGCACTTGTGTCAACCAACTCCTATTACATATTTGACTCAACAAATGAAGGAATTGGAAGATGCTTCATGGCTAAAGGCCCAAAGGTATCACACCCCGAGTATGTTGATTTCAATAGTGATGAAGATGATTTGCTAGGTGATGATGATTTACTTGTTGACAACTCTAGTGATGAAAACTATGATGGAATTGCTATTAATCATGCTAATCAAGATAAAATGAATGGTGATGATAAGAAGGAGATTGAGCATCTAACTAAAGAACTAAACACTCTTAAGTTAGCTCATGAAACTACCTTGGAAGACCATCGAGAACTTTTAAAGACTCATGAGAAGCTATGCTTTGAAAAGCTCAACCTTGAGCAATATCATGGGTTCTTAAAAGCAATCAATGACGATCTTCACAAGAAAAGTTCTTCTTACATTGCCAAGCATTTACTCTTGTCTACTTACATGCCACAAGTAAAAACTAGCAACAAGAGTAAGAAAGATTCTTCCTCTAGTAGTAACAATAATCATGTTAAATCCAATATTGTTGCTTCTAGTAGTTCTATTGATTCCACTAATGATTCTCTTAGCCAAGTTACACTTGAGCTAGAAAATAGCTTATTAAACAGAATTATAGAGGAAGGTGTTACAAGAGCCTTGTCGGGAGTAAGCAATTTGAGGAAATTCTACACAAGGAAGGAAGGCACCGGAAGAATCAAGGTGTTGGTTTTGAACAAAAGTTCAATGACAATGGAGTTGAGTGGGAAGAAGATCAATACCCTAAGACGAAGTTTGTTCCTCAACAAGAGAAGTATGATCCGACTTCTTTCAAGGGGACACAAGCTCAAGATGATCTTCCACCACAAGATCACAAGCAAAAAGGCAAGGACAAGCTTCAAGAGGAGATTGATGCATTTGAAAAATCTCCCAAGGCCTTGGTCAAGTGGGTTCCCAAGACTACACCAAGTTCTACCTCATCAAGTACGACTACAACTCCAAGGATTCCCATCAAGATGATGTGGATCCCAAAGAAGAAGAACTAGAGAGTTCTTGAGTGTGACTCTGCCAACATACTTCACTCATATCATTTTGGCGAGGACAAGTGCAAACAACTTCCACATCTTGCACTAGTTCAAGGAGTCACAAACCCTCTTGTTGGTAATACAAGGGACAAGGTAACCTAATGCTTTCATGGACATCATCTTGTGTGAAATTCATTCTATGTCCATGGATATGTTTGTTTGTTCCTTGTGGGACTAACCATGTAGGTATTGGAAGTGCAACTCACTACAATGGATTTCTCCAAATGATCTACATCAACTTTGAGCATCCACATGTTCAACAACTACATGAAGTCATCATCGACAAAACCCAAGGTTAGTTCATCCCTCTTAGGGGGATATCACATCTAGGGGGAGCTTTACTCTAAAAATTGAGCTAAATCAACTCTAATGGTGTGAACACAACAATGCTTTATGTAAAAGTGGTAACCCCACTTGTGCTTAAATGATGAGTATGACCTATGATCAAATGTTCTCATTTGACTCTTCAGTCAATATATAGTCATTGACAATTGCTTGATAGATGCTAGAGTATTTGTGCATGCTTTGCCACATATTTCATTTGCCATTTTATTGTGTGAGCATGTTGATTGCATATTTTACTCATTCGAGGACATCCATTTGTTGCTTTGATTGTTTGGTGCTTTTTCTTTTGCCAAATGGATGGACAAGAATGCCTAAGAACTTCCACTAGCTATCTATGCTTTTCTCGTCTCAAACTCTATTCATGCTACATCACAAAGTTTGATCAAGTCAGATTCGAACCACTCTGTGTGAGGAGCACTCGGAGTCCCGATTCGTCATAGACTTAAACTTCCAAAACCTCTCTGTGCATTTCGGTCTGACCGATCCATCCACTTCGGTCACACCGAGTTCACTGAGTTGATCTAGGTTTTCAATCTCGGTGCAACCGATTAGAACTTTTCGGTCACATCGAGTTGTAGTAACCGCTTGCGATTCTGCCTCTCGGTGCCACCGAGTTGTTCCACTTGGTCACACCGACAGGGTGAGGATATATATACCAACGGGTGAGATTTTGGAAATTTCTTCAAAACCCCTCAGCCCGCGCGTGTCCTGCTCTTCCGCCTCAGGTCTCCGGATCGTCTTCTCATCACCAGTGATCTCCCACCGCTAGTTTCCATCACCGTCAACGGATTTCAACGCTGTCGTTGCCACCGTAGCAAACTCACTGCCGAACTAGGGTATGAGTTTGACCCCTTGTGCATTATTTTTACCTCCGATTCTAAGCACAAGGTCAATGTCATGTTTCTTAGCACATTTGAGATCATCCCGTCCAGCAGAACATCCCATAGATTAGATTTGATTCAAAAATTTAGGGTTAGGTTTCACCCGAACTCATCTCGGACCGACCGAGTTGTAGAAATCGGTCTAACCGATTTGGCTTAGGCCATAGCACTTGCACTTTTTGGTCTGACCAAAAGTTCCAAATCGGTGTGACCGAGTTCAACTCTCAGTGAAACCCTAGCAATCTCGGAGTCACCAAAATATGTCTCGGTCTGACCAATTTCACTAGTTTAGACTCCAAAAGTTGCTTCAGTGTCACCAAGTTTAACAAATCGGTAGCTCCAAAATTCTTTCTGGGAAAACTAAAACTAACTTTTTGACACATTTGTGTTGCAAAACCTCTGCACTTTGTGATGCTCATCCACTCTACCTCATCTATATCTATTCACAGGGTCTGCTGTCAGTTTGCTTTGCCAGTATGTCTGATCAGAGTGATAGCCAGAACAAGTCAGAAGAGCAAGTGAACATTAGTGAGGGCACTAGTCCCTCTAGCAGCTATGATGATGGTAGAAGGAGCACTCCAAGCAATTTGCCCAAAGCAGCTACTAGGCAGAGAAAGAAGAGGAATTCTAACTCAAAGGATGAGGAATATGTGGCTGCTAAGGAGGAAGTGAGCTCCAATAATAAAGTGTTGAAGAAGGAATATGGAACTGTTGCTGCAACAAAACCTGGTTTGCACAAGAAGGCACCATCCAAGAGGATTCCCATGTCAAAATCCAGAGCCACCACTCATGAGACCTCTAAGTTAACTGAAGAGGCTGCTGGTGAAGGCAGGAAAAGGAAAGAGCGGGTCAAGAAGACCATTGCCAAAGTTATTGGCAGATCATCTATGATGAGAGATCCAGCTGAAGATGACGAAGAGGAATAGTATGCTGCACCAGCATCCAAGTCTCAAAAGCTGATGGGGGATGCCATCAAGTCTGGGGCTGCCCCTTCCAAGCCCAAGACTGCCCCCAAAGCTTCTGCTCAAGATTCAAAGACTTCAAAGCCCAAGAGGAGCACAAGGAACATTCTAGCTGCTGAAAAGAACAAGGACCCGGTGCCTGAGATGGATGAAGAAGAAGATGTTGAAGCCCAAGTGCTTAGGAAGCTCAAACCAAAAATTCTAGATCATGATGACAGCCATCCAGTGGAAGAACATATGAGCATCAAGAAGGATGCAGGTCTCAGACTTTGGAGACAAAGTGACCCTTATGTTGTGAGGAGAAAGACTGATGTGGACTACAGGTTCCATACCAAAGAGCAGCAACATTTCTATGAAACCATATTGCTTGACAAGAAGCCCATAGTTTCTGATATGAAATGGGCTGATTTGGAGTACATCGATGAGAATAGGGATCATTTTCTAGGAGTGCATGAAAGTTTCAAGTCTTGTGGAGTAGATGACTTTGTGGGTCAGAAACTCACTAAGTGGAATGATGAAGATATTATGCAACTCTACTCCATAGCACACTTCTATCCAGATGGAAGAATAGTTTGGATGTTTGAAGGTACAAGGTACCAATCTACTGTTGATGAGTGGGCCAAATTGATCAATGCCCCTGAAGAGCATGAAGATGACTTGGATCTCTATGCCAAGAAGAAGAAAGACCAAAACTCAATGGTGAACATATACAAGGGGATTCCAGACAAAGCTTTGGAAACTCATAAGATTTGGTCTATTCACTATTTGTTGTCTGGATTAGCTACAATCAACACCATTCTAAGGCATACTTTATTGCCAAAATTTGGAGATCACAAGATGATGAGAGGCCATTCATTTAACTTGCTACAACTATTTGATGTGCCCCAAAAGTTTAAAGTTGTGAGCCTGATTGTGGAAACAATCAAGTGGACAGCTGCAGATCAGAAGAGATCTTGTGGGTATGCTCCACATATTCAGGTGCTCATCAACTCCAAGATGGGCACATGCACATGTCTTTTGGAGAATGAGCATCTACCCTCGAGACCAAATTTTCAGGACAACACGGTTGTCATGAATGAAGAATAATCCACTTCTGTGAAAGCAGAAGAAAAGAGAGAGAAGGCAAAATCTAGGAAGGTTGCAAAGATGCCAAGTGTAGAAGAGGCATATCAAGTGTTCCTAAAGTCAAAACAAGATCAGCCTGCTTATCTAATTCAAGCAAATTCGAGGATTGAGAAGGTCTTGGCCACCCTGACTCTAAATCAGGAGAGCTTGGAGAGGATAATTGAGACAAAGTTCTATGACCTTGATCTTAAAGTGACTGAGATACAGACATCTGTTGAGCAGCTCCAAGAAGAAGCTGAGGAGAGGAAAGGGCAGGCTACCACAGATGCTTTTCAAAGAGTGCCCAGAGGTTAGAGGTCTGCTGTAGTGCCCATGGCTGACACCAGAGCTACCACATCAGCACCAGTAGCCACAGCTTCAATGCCACCTCCAGTTGCCACTCCACTGGCTCCAACAACTTCTACAGATGCTTTCATCCTTGGAGTCCTCTCAACACTACCTTCTGAAGATCAAGCCTAGAGAGACACATAGCACTATGCATTTTCAAACTTTTTGGTAACTTGTTGCCAAAGGGGGAGAAATGTATAGATCATAGGTTTCGAGAGAGTGTGTTTTTGCTTCGTGTTTTTGCTTCTTTTATCTCTCTTTCTATTTGGTTGATACTCTTGTGTGTGCTTGTTTGATACTTTATGTCTGTGTGTGGGATATTTGTATGATCATGTGTTTGATCATATTCTACCTTAATGCTTGCTTGGATGATATTATCTTTTATATCTCTTGTATGATCATTCACTTTGCTTGGTGATGAGTGCATGTTTTTACTTTCGATCATTTTGAGCGCTCCACCAAGATGTATGTGACATGGAAGAGTAACCCATGATCCTAATCGGTTGTGCATTTGCATTCAAAAGAAAAATTTTAATAATGCACAAATTTAGGGGGAGCTCTTGCTTATCACATACTTCTCAAAGCGATGATGCATTTAAAACTTATTATCATTTGTCGAAGCTTTGATCTATATGTTGTCATCAATTACCAAAAAGGGGGAGATTGAAAGTGCAACTGTCCCTGGGTGGTTTTGGTAATTCCTAACAACATATAGCTCATTGAACTAATGCTACTTCAAGATGATCATTTCAGAAAGTTCAATGATTGGCATGGCATGGACTAGGAATGTGGACCCCTCAAAATACTAAGGACACATATTGGCTCAAGCTCAAGACTCTACATTTTCATTTTAGTGATCCAAGATCACATTGAGTCCATAGGAAAAGCCAATACTATTAAAAGGGGAGGAGGTGTCGCTTAATGGCTTGCTTGCTCAAAATGCTTAGTGATATGCTCCAAAATCCCTTAACCACTTTCTCATATCCACATATGTCCCAAACCAAAAGTCAAACTCGACCCCACCGAAATTATCTATCCGGCACTACCGAGTTCATTTGACATAGCCACTGCTAGAAACCCTAGTCACTTTGGTCTCACCAATAGGGATCTCGGTCTCAGTGAGATGGGATTGCAAACTCTCCGTTTCCCTTCGTAACGTTTCGGTCCAACCGAGATGAGCGATCGGTCCCACCGAGTTCTCAATGCAAACTCTCTGTTTCCCTTTCGTAACATCTCAGTCTCACTGAAATGAGCGATTCGGTCCCACCGAGTTTGCCTAACCAACTCTCTATTTGCCTATTACAGAAATCGGTCCCATCGAGTTTATGTGATCGGTCTCACCGAGATTACATTATGCCCTAACCCGAATGAAATCGGTCCACCGAGTTGACATGTCGGTCCCACCGACAATCCTAACGTTCACATTTTGAACTAAATCGGTTTGAACAAGTTTTATGATTCGATCCCACCGAGTTTAGTAAATTGTGTGTAATGGTTAGATTTTGTGTGGAGGCTATAAATACCCCTCCACCCACTCTTCATTCATGGAGAGAGCCATCAGAACGTGCCTACGCTTCCAGCATACATTTTCTGAGAGAGAGAACCACCTACTTATGTGTTGAGACCAAGATATTCCATTCCAACCACAAGAATCTTAATATCTAGCCTTCCCCAAGTTGCTTTCCACTCAAATCATCTTTCTACCAAATCCAAATCTGTGAGAGAGAGTTGAGTGTTGGGCAGACTATCATTTGAAGAACAGAAGAAAGGAGTTCATCATCAACACACCATCTATTACCTTTTGGAGAGTGGTGTCTCCTAGATTGGTTAGGTGCCACTTGGGAGCCTCCGTCAAGATTGTGGAGTTGAACCAATGAGTTTGTACGGGCACGGAGATCGCCTACTTCGTGAAGATCTACCCTAGTGAGGCAAGTCCTTCGTGGGCGATGGCCATGGTGGGATATACAAGGTTGCTTCTTCGTGGACCCTTCGTGGGTGGAGCCCTCCGTGAACTCGCCCATCCGTTACCCTTCGTGGGTTGAAGTCTCCATCGACATGGATGTACGATAGCACCACCTATCAGAACCACGCCAAAAATCTCCGTGTCTGCATTGCGTTTGCTCCCTCCAAACTCCTCCCTTTACCTTCATGTGCAATGATTTACATTCCGCTGCTACACTCTTAGAATTGCATGTGTAGGTTGATTGCTTGACTTGTGCTAAGTTTCTAAAATCTGCCAAGACTAAAATTGGGAAAAGGCTAGATTTTTATTTGGTCAAGTAGTCTAATCACCCCCCCCCTCTCTAGACATACTTTCGATCCTACACATGGTCTAGGCCTGAACATGTGTCTGATGCATCTGTTCCTCACTCGCACATGTGACGCACACTCATATGGCATAGCTCCACGCACGACAAGGGTACTGGACCACATGTTTGTTCCTCCATACCAAGGAGCATCCTTGAGTTTCCATTGTAAGAGACAGTAAACATTTACATCTTGCTGGTTCCCAGCCTCCAATTACAATTTGCCAAATAAGCATGAGGCACTACCACACAAATACTTGCGCTGAGTGCCCCCCCTTATATATGTCAACATAGGTGGAAGTCATCCGGTGTTGTACTAAATTATCTTCATCTACTTTCAGATATGTTGGACCAGAACCAACTTCAAAGTAATCCCAGAATTTTTGAAACTCCTCGGTTGATATAAGATGTTGACACTCACAAGTTCCTGAAGCTTCACTGCTAGACATATGTAGTTTCATAGTGCTGAAATTGCCATTCCTACTGGCTCCCAGTTGTTGCACCATATAGCAGGAATACATATGTAGTGTCATAGTTGTAACGCCCCAAGACCGGAGCTGCAGATGCCTTCCTTGTTTTTCCGAGTTTCGCCGTGGGTTTCATTTGTGCTTGCTCTTTTATTTTTTGCATTGCATCATGTCATCATGCCATCACTCTGTGCAACTCAAATAAATAAACCGTATGGATATTTAATCCATTTAAATCGAGGGAATTCACTTGTGATTTATCTTTATAACATATTAAAGCCTCTCAATACTATTAGGGAGCTATGATAAAAATTATTCCTTTATTTTGGAATTCACCTTCACACACTTGCAAAATCCCAATGCTTTAGTCATCACGACTCTTGGCCTCTAACTTTGCCATATGTCCTTTCGTCATTTTCCGGAGCTCCACCTAAATTCTCAACATTTTTGGGCACTTTGAAAAACATGTCCCAGTTCAAACCTTTTGAATTAAATTCAAAGGAATTTGAATTTAATCTTTCAAACTTGACCTTTTCTACTTTCCCAGACCGTGCACATTTTTCCGAGTCCATGGAAATTATCCCCGTGCCCAAATTCTTCCTCTAACCTTCTCTTCTCTCTTTTCCCTTCTCTTATTTTCTTTGTTTTTGTAAAGGGAAAGAGATGGGAGAGAGAAGAGCCCGGCTGGGCCTCCCAGCCCAGCTGCAACCTGCCAAGCCGGCTCCATCCGTGCTGGTCCATTTGGCCCAAGGCCTCCCGCAGCGCACTGCAAATCTAGGCCTCCCACGCCCCTCAAAAAAAAAAAATCTAGGCCTCCCACTCGATCCCCTGCGCCCGTCCTCCTCATTCCCTCGCGCCGCCAGGGAACCGCTCTTCCCGATCCCCTTTCTCCCTCTCGATTCTTTCCCTCGCTCGCTACCTCTCCTCTCCCTCTCTCTGGCACCCGCGCCCGATCCATCACCTTCCATCGCGCGCCACCGCCTGGAGTTTCACCGCCGCCAAGCGCTGCCAGCTCCTCCTCCACCTCGACCTCCTCCCTGAGCTGGAGCCTCTCCTCCGTCCCTCTGTGCCGCCTCCCTTGCAGCGCCCATCTCCTCGAGCTGCTTCATCGCCAGCGTGCCCCCGTTGCCCGGTCGCCGGACCTCACCGGCGCCGTCCTCCGAGCGCCACCCCTGCCCCGTGCTCTACCTCCTCCCTCTGCTCCATGTCCGCTGCACCACCCTGGGTCTCCGTCGGTGTTGGCCTCTTGCGTCGCCGGTCTGCCTCCCCATCCTTGCCAGAGCAAGCTCACCGTCCGCCACCTCACGCCCAAGGACACACCATCCTCGACCTCCTCCTAGCACCCGCCGACCACCTCTGCTCCGTTCCCTCCACTGCACCGCGGCCGGCCCTGCCTCCTTGTCGAGATGCCGGAGCGGTAGTCGCCCGAGCTCTCCCTCGAGCGTGCCTCGCTCCATCGATTCTTCTGCCCGAGCCCCATTGCCTACTATCACGGGATCGTCAAGATGCAGGTCAACCCCGTCAAGATCCGGCTAGCCTCCGCTGCCCTTGCCCTTTCCCGGCCGGTTCTGACCCCGGCGACCCATCCCCGTCGGAGTTGACGTCCACCACCAAGTACCACGACGTACGGTGCCCGAACGTCAACAGCAACGGCGCCAAGTTCCACCACCGACCACCGTTTTGGATACGTCAAGACCCGGACTGACAAGTAACCCAACGTCATGTGTACAACGACCGTCGCCGAAGACCCGGGTAGCAAAAACATCAAGTACCTATGACCGAAGAACGTCAAGTACCTCTCCGAAAAAACGAACATGTACCACTACGTACGGAGGCATCGGATCCGTCGAGTCCAACAACAAATGTGTACAACTATCGGTGACCCCGAACGACTACGAAACGTGAACCTCTACTTCCCCTCCAAAACGTGTCCCACTACCGTCGCCGTGATCGTGAGAACCTCTACCGTCGAACCTAGAGCATGCGAGAACGACTACTTCCTCTACTTCCTCTGCGAACCCGAACCGCTTCAAGAATGCACCTGGAAGGTATAACCGCCGAGACGATGAACCGTGGACGAAAGCATGTGTTGTACGAGATGCATGTTTAGTTGTGTGTTTTCGCCCGTGAACGTTAGTGGTTCCTCCTTGTTGCCATGCCGTCGCTGACTCGTGGGAACCCTATAACCGGGATCACCCCACCCTCTTTTGCACGCTCCCGCCACACTTTCTTTTGCACCGACGTCTCAATGAGTTGTCGGAACCGGAACGTTGCCGTGGCACCGTTTCGTTATCATCATCGTGGCACCCCTTTCTTTCTACCACGGTGACAAATGCTTCTTAATGCTCTTGTCAACTTTTAATAAAAACTGCATAAACTTGAACATGTCATCCGCATCATGTTAACAACTTTAAGATGTTTAAAATTGTTGTTTGCTTCAAATTGCTAAATAACATTGGGGATTTTCCGGAATTTTATTTGTTATTTCTGGCCTCATTTAAACTTGCCTAGATAGGTAGTTTTCATTTGCTCCACCCTCTTGCCATGTTAACCAACATTTAATATTGTTGAGTACCTAACCAGGAGTGAACTAAATAATTGATGTGGTGTTCCGTCAATATGCAACTCGTTGCATATTGGGCTCCACTTAACTTGTAGTTTTGTTTGTGCACTTTGCCATACCATGCCTCATTAAACCGGACATGCATCATACTCGGTTGTGCATCATGCCATGTTTATGTGTTGGTTGTTTACTATGTTGTGTGCTTCTTTCCGGTGTTGCTTCTTCGGGTTGGGTCCGATAATGTCGCGTTTGTGAGGATTCGTTCGACTACGTCTGTTTGTCTTCATCTTGGACTCGTTCTTCTTCCTTGCGGGATCTAACCCACCTTGCATGCTAGTTGCTCGCTCTTTTGATATGCCTATGCTGCAATACCTACCACTTGCTACATCATGCCTCCCATATTGCTAAGCCAAGCCTCTAACCCACCTTGTCCTAGCAAACCATTGTTTGGCTATGTTACCGCTTTGCTCAGCCCCTCTTATAGTGTTGTTAGTTGCAGGTGAAGATTGGAGTTTATTCCAGGTTGGAACATGATTATTGTTGGGATATCACAATATATCTTATTTACCTAATGCATCCATATACTTGGTAAAGGGTCGAAGGCTCGGCCGTATGCCTGGTGTTTTGTTCCACTCTTGCCACCCTAGTTTCCGTCATACCGGTGTTATGTTCCTTGATTTTGCGTTCCTTACACGGTTTGGTTATAATGGGAACCCCTTGACAGTTCGCCTTGAATAAAACTCCTCCAGCAAGGCTCAACATTGGTTTTACCATTTTCCACCTAGCCTTTTCTTTCCCTTGGGTTCTGCAGACTCAAGGGTCATCTTTATTTAAACCCCTGGGCCAGTGCTCCTCTGAGTGTTGGTCCAAACTAGAGCACTGTGCAGGGTCATCCGTTGGCAACTTGGGTTACATCGGCTCCTGTACGCTTAGCTTATCCGGTGTGCCCTAAGAACAAGATATGTGCAGCTCCTATCGGGATTTGTTGGCATAGCGGGTGGTCTTGCTGGACTTGTTTTACCATTGTCGAAATGTCTTGTAACCGGGATTCCGAGCCTGATCTGGTCTTCCTGGGAGAAGGAATATCTTTCGTTGACCGTGAGAGCTTGTGATGGGCTAAGTTGGGACACCCCTGTAGGGATTTGAACTTTCAAAAGTCATGCCCGCGGTTATGGGCAGATGGGAATTTGTTAATGTCCAGTTGTAGAAAACCTGAAACTTATCTTAATTAAAATGCATCAACCGCGTGTGTAGCCGTGATGGTCCCTTCTCGGCGGGGTCCGGGAAGTGAACACGGTGTTGGAGTTATGCTTGACATAAGTTGATCTAGGATCACTTCTTGATCATAGTTTATCAAACGTGCTTTGCCTTCTCTTCTCGCCCTCTTTTGCGTATCTTAGCCCCCATATATGCTAGTGCTTGCTGCAGCTCCACCTCATACCTTTTCCCTACCTATAAGCTTAAATAGTCTTGATCGCAAGGGTGTGAGATTGCTGAGTCCCCGTGACTCACAGATACTTCCAAAACCAGCTTGCAGGTGCCGATGATATCGTGCAAGTGACGCAACAGAGCTCAAGGAGGAGCTCAATGAAGATTGTGTTTGTTATGTTGTTCCGTTTCCAGTTGATCAGGAGTGGAGCCCAGTTGGGACGATCGGGGATCTGTGTAGCATTTGGGGTAGTCTTCTTTTATTTTGGTTCCGTAGTCAGATCTTGATTGTATCTAGATGATGTAATGCTATATTCATGTATTGTGTGAAGTGGCGATTGTAAGCCAACTCTGTACCTCTTTTCCTTATTCCTTACATGGGTTGTGTGAAGATTACATCACTTGCGACATTGCTTACAATGCGGTTATGCCTCTAAGTCGTGCACACGTGGGAGATATATCCGCATCGTGGGCGTTACAAGTTGGTAATCAGAGCCTTCCCCGACTTAGGAGCCCCCTGCTTGATCGAATCGCTGGCGTTGTTGAGTCTACAAAAATGTTTTGAGTCTTTTAGGATTATATATATGAGAGAGTAAGATTCTTTTTACTCCTCGGTCCCTTCGTCGCTCTGGTGAGGCATCCTGACGTAGAGTTTTGACTCTTCTCTTCTCAAATTTCACTAAAAAAAATTAGGATCATGCGGGTATCTTGGAATCGTTCCGATGGTTTCGTTACGAGAACATTGTTCTTGGTGCCTCCTGGCATTTAGGGGTTGTGGCAGTGTCCTGGGGAGTTGAGCTCTGAGGTGTTGTCGTCACAATTTTATCGTTGCAGTTCTGTAATACCTGAGTTTCGCCGACATCGAAAATCTCTTTTATGCAGTTGTTGGTGAGATAACCTCGATGCCACCAAGTACTGGGGCGGGAGTTCGGGAGTATTGCCATAACTCGTATGACGGATGCTTTTCGAAGGTTAAGGTAAATGATTTCCGAAGGTTTTTGGTTATGTGTTGAAGGATGGATACAGATGGATGTAGGATTTGCTAGTTTTGGGTGAGATATTATGCTTCCCCTGTATCCCCAACACCTGATTGGATAAACCGGAAAGTTTCAGGAGTTTATAAGTGGGAATTCAAGTAGCTACTAGGATATCTTTCCGACAGATGTATGATATGAAATTGGGGTTCGACGTCTAGTGGTCCGGCTATCCACGATTGGTTTTACAGTGGTCTCGTTGTGTCTTAAAGAGTCCTTGGCTATGCTGACTCAGGGACGCTTCGTATGTGATGTGCACTGCCTTGTACATGATGGTGATTTACGATCGAGCCCGTGTAGGCCCCACCATGAAAACTTCAGACGAAATCTCAATCATATGTTTGTTCCAGCTTATTCTGCAAGTCAATCCTTTGTTTTGTTTTCAGTTGTGGTATTCGAGTTGCTTCGAAGTCAAATGTTGATTCCATACCTTTCCTAAATGGTGTTCTCATATTCCTATGTGAATACTAATCCTTCTGGATCATCGAGATTGTCATGTTAATTCTTTTTCAACCAGTGTGCTTCTCTTCAAGCGAATCCGTTCATTTTCAACATCTGCAAGATTCAATCTCAGCCTTCTCAATGGTGTTACCTTCATCCGTTCCAAGTTGACTTTATTTTTCCCACCCTCCCATCCCTTTTTATTCAAGGACTCAGATGTCTTAATCAAGTATCCATTTTGGTCATGTGAAGTCTCTCCATTCTTTTCCGTCAATATTCTTATCCGGTGATTCTCAAGAAGATGCTAACGGAGCTTCAAGTTCATCATTCTTCGTTTCTTTTGTCTTCTCCGGTGGATTCATTTCAAGCTTTGTATTGAGCATAGTCTTTTCATTTTGCCCAATGCTTTTCGTATGACCGGTGCTCCTCATAATCATTCCCCGCTTGCTATTCAATTGTTCCGGAGTGCTGAGGATATCTCGAAGATTCATGTTTCCACTACGCATTCGATCAACCTATTCCGAGGTTGTTATCTCATGCAAGCCATTTATTTCAACCGGTGCAATCTCTCTTTTCAAGCAATCGTTCAACGGTGTTTCTTTTGAGTGGGCCCTAACCCACAGGTCTTTTTCCAATATCTTACCTGACTCTTCTAATTCTACCGGAGTTATTCTCAAATTCATTTCAAAGTTTGACGTAAGAATGAATTATCATTAGTCATATGTGTTTCTCCAAGATCTTTCAAATTCTTTTCATCGTTGGTTCAACCTTTCTAAATCCCGGAGTATCTCAACAGTTCTTGGTGGTGTTTCTCCTCGTCATTCTTGGATTTTGAAGACCGAAGAAGAGTTTTTCCTCCATATCTTATCTATTCTCTCAAAGATTCATGGTTCTAGCTTGATGTCATCCTCTCATAATTGTTTTCGATTGTGAGAATTCTTTTCACCTATCCAGAGCATTTCATGAGTTTTTTTCGTTTCTTTCCTCCGAAGGCCATCACTTCAGAAGAATTATTCATTCTAGCTTTCAGCTCTCATTATCCATCTTACCGGTGCATCGTTCAAATATTCTCTAATCAGTTCGTGATCTATTCGTTTCACTTGTATCTAAATTCTCTCAAGTATCTTCGTTCATTTCATAATTCTTCCCGGTGTTTCTTTATCTTTTCTTCGTTCATTTTCAGTTCTTACCGATGGTTCGTTCAAGATTTCTCTTCCTTATTTATCTTATCAATTCATTCTTTGGTTCAAAGCCTACCGGTGGTTCGTTGAAGCCTTTTCTCAAGTTGCGCCATATCTATCTTAATCCTTTCTACGAGAATAAGTAGTGTGCCAAATCCATTGTTTGACATCAATTTAATTGGTGAAGGATAAGCATAATGTAATTCTTATTCTTGTTTCATTGAGTAAATTCAATTCCTTATTCTGGAGGTTCATCATATCACATTCTTGGTTCGAGAGGCTTATCTTTTCTTTTCCAAGAGTTCCAAGCTCTCGCAATTATATCACCATGGAGATTCATCTAAATCATTGCAAGGATTCACCTTGTGTTTTCAACTTCTCTTTCCTTTCGCTTGATCATTCTTTTGTTACCGGAGTTCTTCATGGAGGCTCTACATGATGGTTCATAAAGGATTTAATTCCTTCTCGAAGTGTTCATCAAGATTCTTTTTAGAGGAGCTCAAGCATTCTTAATCTTGCAATCCGGAGTGCAATTCTTTCTTCCGTATCATTGGAGGTGGTATTATGCCATTCTTGATAATTTGAATTCATGTTTCATGATTCACATGTTGTTAAGAATGAGGTATTTTAAATCCATCAACCTCTTCATTGGAGTTATCTCGTGTCATATTTCACCTAAAGCCTTCCGTAAGGATTGTTGCTATTTATGGTGCTGATAAATGACCCAAGTTCTTCTTTTATCCTCCCGGTGAAATAAGTTTCTCGTCTCCTTGTTCATATCAATCCAAGCTATTGTTCCCGTTAGTGGCAGAATTTCACCTCATAGTTTTGATATGTTCTCCATAAGCCCACTACAACCTTGTTCTTTTCGTTGTTGGTTTTCCAACAATTCTGTTCGACCTTTCTCCTAAAGATGCTTTCAAGCTCATTCGAGGTAGAAGATTTTGTTCCCCTCTGTCCATTCCATTCCATTCTTTTATTTCTTCCGGAGGCATTATGATGTGCTCTCTTCGACCCAGCATCTTCTTTTGTCAAGATTATGTTCCTTTCCTTTACTTATCCATTTAACCGGAGTGTTGTGCCCTCTGCTCAAGTTCTTTTCTACTTATCTAGTTTTTGCCTCCCTTCTCAACAGGAGTGTTGTCCGAATTTGTTCTTCATTGTTCCTCTTTCTTAACGGAGTGCTCTCAACTTTGTTCTTCTCCGTTGCATTCTTTCTTTCAATTTGTTCAACATCTCAAGGTTCATTGGCTTCACTCGTTTGTCAAAGAAGCAACTTAGTTTTACCTCTTCTCTTTCTCTTCCGTTTTTCCCTCCGGTGCCATCCTAGATCTCGGGACGAGATCCTCTCATAGTGGTGGAGTGTTGTAACGCCCCAAGACTGGAGCTGCAGATGCCTTCCTTGTTTTTCCGAGTTTCACCGTGGGTTTCATTTGTTCTTGCTCTTTTATTTTTTGCATTGCATCATGTCATCATGCCATCACACTATGCAACTCAAATAAATAAACCGTATGGATCTTTGATCCATTTAAATCAAGGGAATTCACTTGTGATTTCTCTTTATAACATATTAAAGCCCCTCAATACTATTAGGGAGCTATGATAAAAATTATTCCTTTATTTTGGCATTCACCTTCACACACTTGCAAAATCCCAATGCTTTAGTCATCACGACTCTTGGCCTCTAACTTTGCCATATGTCCTTTCGTCATTTTCCGGAGCTCCACCTAAATTCTCAACATTTTTGGGAACTTTGAAAAAACTGTCCCAGTTCAAACCTTTTGAATTAAATTCAAAGGAATTTGAATTTAATCTTTCAAACTTGACCTTTTCTATTTTCCCAGACCGTGCACATTTTTCCGAGTCCGTGGAAATTATCCCCGTGCCCAAATTCTTCCTCTAACCTTCTCTTCTCTCTTTTCCCTTCTTATTTTCTTTGTTTTTGTAAAGAGAAATAGATGGGAGAGAGAAGAGCCCGGCTGGGCCTCCCAACCCAGCTGCAACCTGCCAAGCCGGCTCCATCCGTGCTGGCCCATTTGGCCCAAGGCCTCCCGCAACCCACTGCAAACCCTAGGCCTCCCGCTTGATCCCCTGCGCCCGTCCTCCTCATTCCCTCGTGCCGCCAGGGAACCGCTCTTCCCGATCCCCTTTATCCCTCTCGATTCTTTCCCTCGCTCGCTACCTCTCCTCTCCCTCTCTCTGGAACCCGCGCTCGATCCCATCACCTTCCATCGCGCGCCACCGCCTGGAGTTTCACCGCCGCCAAGCGCCGCCAGCTCCTCCTCCACCTCGACCTCCTCCCTGAGCTGGAGCCTGTCCTCCGTCCCTCTGCGCCGCCTCCCTTGCAGCGCCCATATCCTCGAGTTGCTTCATCGCTAGCGCGCCCCTGTTGCCCGGTCGCCGGACCTCGCCAGCGCCACTCCTGCCCCACGCTGTACTTCCTCCCTCTGCTCCACGTCCGCTGCGCCACCCTGGGTCTCCATCGGCGTTGGCCTCCTGCATCGCCGTTCTGCCTCCCCATCCTTGCCGGAGCAAGCTCGCGGTCCGCCACCTCGTGCCCAAGGACGCACCATCCTCGACCTCCTCCTAGCACCCGCCGACCACCTCTGCTCCATTCCCTCCACTACACCGCAGTCGGCCCTGCCTCCTTGTCGGGCTGCCGGAGCGGTAGTAGCTCGAGCTCTCCCTCGAGCGTGCCTCGCTCCATCGATTCTTCTGCCCGAGCCCCATTGCCTACTGTCACGGGATCGTCGAGATGCAGGTTAACCCCATCAAGATCCGGCTAGCCTCCGTTGCCCTTGCCCGTTCCCGGCTGGTTCTGACCCCCGTGACCCATCCCCGTCAGAGTTCACATCCACCACCAAGTACCACGACGTACGGTGCCCGAACGTCCACCACAACGGTGCCAAGTTCCACCATCGACGACCGTTTTGGATAAGTCAAGACCCGGACCGACAAGTACCCCAACGTCATGTGTACAACGACCGTCGCTGAAGACCCAGGTTGCAAAAACGTTAAGTACCTATGACTGAAGAACGCCAAGTACCTCTCCGAAAAAACGAACATGTACCACTACCTCCGGAGGCATCGGATTCGTCAAGTCCAACAACGAATGTGTACAACTATCGGCGCCCCCGAACGACTACGAAACATGAACCTCTACTTCCCCTCCAAAACTTGTCCCACTACCGTCGCCATGATCGCGAGAACCTCTACCGTCGAACCTAGAGCATGCGAGAACGACTACTTCCTCTACTTCCTTTACGAACCCGAACCGCTCCGAGAATGCACCTGGAAGGTATAACCGCCGAGACGATGACCCGTGGACGAAAGCACGTGTTGTATGAGATGCATGTTTAGTTGTTGTTTTCACCCATGAATGTTAGTGGTTCCTCCTCGTTGCCATGTCGTCGTTGACTCATGGGAACCTCGTAACCGGGATCACCCCACCATCTTTTGCACGCTCCCGCCACACTTTCTTTTGCACCGACGTCTCAATGAGTTGTCGAAACCGGAACGTTGCCGTGGTACTGTTTCATTATCGTCGCCATGGCACCCCTTTCTTTCTACCACGGTGACAAATGCTTCTTAATGCTCTTGTCAACTTTTAATAAAAATTGCACAAACTTGAACATGTCATCCGCATCATGTTAACAACTTTAAGATGTTTAAAATTGTTGTTTGCTTCAAATTGCTAAATAACATATGGGGATTTTTCGGAATTGTTGTTTGTTATTTCCGGCCTCATTTAAACTTGCCTAGATAGGTAGTTTTCATTTGCTCCACCCTCTTTCCATGTTAACCAACATTTAATATTGTTGAGTACCTAACCGGGAGTGAACTAAATAATTTATGTGGTGTTCCGTCAATATGCAACTCGTTGCATATTGGGCTCCACTTAACTTGTAGTTTTGTTTGTGCACTTTTCCATACCATGCCTCATTAAACCGGACATGCATCATACTTGGTTGTGCATCATGCCATGTTTATGTGTTGGTTATTTACTATGTTGTGTGCTTCTTTCCGATGTTTCTTCTTCGGGTTGGATCCGATAACGTCGTGTTTGTGAGGATTCGTTCGACTATGTCCATTTGTCTTCGTCTTGGACTCGTTCTTCTTCCTTGCGGGATCTCAGGCAATATGACCATACCCTCGAAATCACTTCTATCTTTGCTTGCTAGTTGCTCGCTCTTTTGCTATGCCTATGCTGTGATACCTACCACTTGCTACATCATGCCTCCCATATTGCTAAGCCAAGCCTCTAACCCACCTTGTCCTAGCAAACTGTTGTTTGGCTCTGTTACCGCTTTGCTCAACCCCTCTTATAGCGTTGTTAGTTGCAGGTGAAGATTGGAGTGTATTCCATGTTGGAACATGATTATTGTTGGGATATCACAATATATCTTATTTACTTAATGCACCCATATACTTGGTAAAGGGTGGAAGGCTCGGCCTTATGCCTGGTGTTTTGTTCCACTCTTGCCGCCCTAGTTTCCGTCATACCGGTGTTATGTTCCTCGATTTTGTGTTCCTTACGCGGTTGGGTTATAATGGGTACCCCTTGACAGTTTGCCTTGAATAAAACTCCTCCAGCAAGGCCCAACATTGGTTTTACCATTTGCCACCTAGACTTTTCTTTCCCTTAGGTTCTGCAGACTCAAGGGTCATCTTTATTTAAACCCCCGGGCCAGTGCTCCTCTGAGTGTTGGTCCAAACAAGAGCACCGTGCAGGGCCATCCCTTGGCAACTTGGGTTACATCGGCTCCTGTACGCTTAGCTTATCCGGTGTGCCCTAAGAACGAGATATATGCAGCTCCTATCGGGATTTGTCGGCACAACGGGTGGTCTTGCTGGACTTGTTTTACCATTGTCGAAATGTCTTGTAACCGGGATTCCGAGCCTGATCGGGTTTACCTGGGAGAAGGAATATCCTCCGTTGATCGTGAGAGCTTGTGATGGGCTAAGTTGGGACACCCCTGCAGGGATTTAAACTTTCAAAAGCCGTGCCCGCGGTTATGGGCAGATGGGAATTTGTTAATGTCCGGTTGTAGAAAACCTGAAGCTTATCTTAATTAAAATGCATCAACCGCGTGTGTAGCTGTGATGGTCCCTTCTCGGTGGGGTCCGGGAAGTGAACACGGTGTTGGAGTTATGCTTGACGTAGGTTGATCTAGGATCACTTCTTGATCATAGTTTATCGAACGTGCTTTGCCTTCTCTTCTCGCCCTCTTTTGCGTATGTTAGCCACCATATATGCTAGTGCTTGCTGCAGCTCCACCTCATACCTTTTCCCTACCTATAAGCTTAAATAGTCTTGATCGTGAGGGTGTGAGATTGCTGAGTCCCCGTGACTCACAGATACTTCCAAAACCAGCTTGCAGGTGCCGACGATATCGTGCAGGTGACGCAACAGAGCTCAAGGAGGAGCTCGATGAAGATCGTGTTCATTATGTTGTTCCGTTTCCAGTTGATCAGTAGTGGAGCCAAGTTGGGATGATCGGGGATCTATGTAGCATTTGGGGTAGTCTTCTTTTATTTTGGTTCCGTAGTCGGACCTTGATTGTATCTGGATGATGTAATGATATATTCATGTATTGTGTGAAGTGGCGATTGTAAGCCAACTCTGTACCTCTTTTCCTTATTCATTACATGGGTTGTGTGAAGATTACCTCACTTGGGACATTGCTTACAATGCGGTTATGCCTCTAAGTCATGCTCCGACATGTGGGAGATATAGCCGCATCGTGGGTGTTACAATAGTGCTCATGTTCGGAACAACTGTCATTCCACTAGTGATCAGTAGCTTATCCTGCTGAAGTGCCATCGGAGCCAAAGTGTAAGCTAGCCACTCCTCAAAGAATAAATAGTTGAAACCAATGGTTAGAAGTGTAACTTGGTTGATGCGAACAATTTCTGTACTGTACTCACAATGGCCAATGTGGGAGTGTGTTAATGTATCCCTTCTCAATGCAAAATGAAGGCATTCCTTAAATCCCTCGTGACTTGGAAATTGCCAGTGCACTGTCATGGTCACAATCTGGGTTATATAGACAGGCTCATTAGTGCTCCAGAATTTATCAACACTAAAATTGGACACCCATGTCATGGCTGCATCAAACTTGTAGTGCTTCTAGTAGGAATTCTCCTGCTTGTATATCTTGACCGATGATTCAGTGAACTCCTTTCAGAATCTGCTATCACCTTACAATAGACTTGCACCAAATTAAAGAAGTTGAACCCATATTGTTGATTGTTTGTGTTGCACCATAAGATATTGTGGTTTAGCTCTACTGGATGCCAAGACATACATCCACAACCCTCACTCTACTTAATATGAAAAGGTAACTGGGAAGGCCATTGTTGCTTGGAAAATGTGGATATATATTCCTTGTCATTGTCGGATTTAGGGTTCCGCAGACCCTTGAGAGGTTCGAACATTGGGTGCATGTGAAGAACTCGTCCTCCCCAACCTGCCTGCTCGCTGATCCCACAGCCTAGCTCGACGAACCCAATGGACAAGAGACACAAGAGTTTACCCAGGTTTGGGCCACCTTGCAGGGTAAAACCCTACTCCTTCTTTGTGGTGGATTGGCATCGAGGGGCTGAGGATGAACTAGTACAGTGGAGAACAACCTCAGGAGGAGAGGTGTTCTTGCACTTGATGAGCTGGTGGGTGTGAGGACGATCGGAATGATCGGTCCTCCTCTATGGTGGTGGTGGCTAAGTCCTATTTACAGTGGCCTTGGTCCTCTTCCGAAATGTAAGGCGGGAAGGGATCACACAACGGCCAAATTCAAAGGGAGACAACTAGTACATGCTACCTTGACAAAAGTAGTCTTCACCTACAAAAGCTCCTGGTTGTGACGCCGCGGTGGGCTCCTCGATGACCTGTGTCCTGCCGTCCTGGCGGTCTTGGTCTTGTTGCACCGGAATGGAAACCTTTAGCTGATCCCTCGGGACTCCGCGCATGCACTTGCCTCTTAGCACCTAAGAGGAAAGTGGTACTATGTGCCCACTGGCGCCCGCCTGGCCTTCTTCATCATGGCTCGCGTCATTCGAACCTCACGAGGTGCACCTTGCATTGATATCTCCGCTCCTCAGGAGCCAGACTGGGGAAGCCACCTAAGGGAGTCCTGGATTAGGGGGTGTTCGGGTAGCTGGACTATACCTTCAGCCGGACTCCTGGACTATGAAGATACAAGATTGAAGACTTCATCCCGTGTCTGGATGGGACTTTCCTTGGCGTGGAAGGCAAGCTTGGCGATGCGGATATTCGAGATCTCCTACCATTGTAACTGACTCTGTGTAACCCTAACCCTATCCGGTGTCTATATAAACCGGAGGGTCGTAGTCCGTAGGCAATCAACTCCATACACAACAATCATACCATAGGCTAGCTTCTAGGGTTTAGCCTCCTTGATCTCGTGGTAGATCTACTCTTGTACTACCCATATCATCAATATTAATCTAGCAGGAGCAGGGTATTACCTCCATCGAGAGGGCCTGAACTTGGGTAAAACAAAGTGTTCCCTGCCTCCTGTTACTATCCGGCCTTGACGCACAGTTCGGGACCCCCTACCCGAGATCCGCCGGTTTTGACACCGACATTGGTGCTTTCATTGAGAGTTCCTCTGTGTCGTCGCCTTTAGGCCCGATGGCTCCTTCGATCGTCAACAACATACGGTCCAGGGTGAGACTTTTCTCCCCGGACAGATCTTCGTCTTCGGCGGCTTCGCTCTGTGGGCCAATTCGCTCGGCCACCTGGAGCAGATCGAAAGCTATGCCCCTGGCCATCAAGTCAGGTTTGGAAGCTTAAACTACACGGCTGACATCCGCGGAGACTTGATCTTCGACGGATTCGAGCCACAGCCAAGCGCGCCGCACTGTCTCGCTGGGCATGATATAGCTCTGCCGCCGAACAGCGCCTTGGAGGCCGTGCATGCATTGGTTTCGACCATTGATTCGGAGCCTACTGCGTCGATCGAGGATCAGCGGTTGGATGCTGCCTCAGGGGCTGCGATCTCAGAGGCGATCGAGCCGAACTCCAGCCCCGCACTCCGCATGGCCCGTGACTCCGAGGAGCCGGATTCATCTCCGAACTCCGAGCCCCCCGCGCCCCTGCCGATCGAATCCGATTGGGCGCCAATAATGGAGTTCACCGCCGGGAACATATTTCAGCACTCGCCCTTCGGCGACATCCTGAATTCTCTAAAGTCTCTCTCTTTATCAGGAGTGTCCTGGCCGGACTACGGTCAGCGAGGGTGGAATACGAACGATGAGGAAATTCAAAGCCCACCCACCACCCACTTTGTAGCCACTGTCGACGATCTAACCGACATGCTTGACTTCAGCTCCGAAGACATCAATGGCATGGACGACGATGTAGGAGACGAACAAGAACCAGCACCTGTAGGGCGCTGGAAGGCCACCTCGTCATATGACATATATATGGTGGATACTCCAAAAGATGGAGATGGCAACGGAACGGCGGGGGATGACACCCCCAAGAAACAGCCAAAGCGCCGGCGTCTGCGGCGCCGCTCTAAATTCCGCCAAAGCAAAAACGGTGATTCCGGTGCGGGAGATAATACTACCCCGGATAGCGCCGAAGAACACCCACCTCAGCAAGATTCGGCACAGGAAGAGGGAGAAGCCAGCCCTCATGAGAGAGCGGCAGACCGAGAGGTCGAGGATGATAACTATACGCCTCCCTCCGAAGACGAGGCAAGCCTCGATGACGATGAATTCGTCATACCATCAGACCCTGCCAAACAAGAGCGTTTTAAACGCATGCTTTTAGCCACGGCAAGCAGCCTCAAGAAAAAGCAGCAACAGCTTAGAGCTGCCCAAGATTTGCTAGCTGACAGATGGACTGAAGTCCTTGCGGCCGAAGAGTATGAACTCGAACGCCCCTCCAAGAGTTACCCGAAGCGCAGGCCGCTACCCCGATCAGAGGAGGAAGCACCTACATCACCAGCGCATGACATGGCAGACCGGCCACCTCGCGGCCGCGACAGAGAGGCCTCTCGACCCTCCACCCAAGCCATGCCCCGACGCCGCTCAACTAAGGCATGGGAAAATGCGCCCGACCTGCGAGACATACTGGAGGATAAGGCAAGACAAACAAGATCGATCTATGGATCGCGCAGGCGCCCTACGGCATGTGACAATGATCTTCACTCCGGATACAACAAATCCGGCCGGGCCGAACACAACAGACATAGCTCTTCCAAGCTGCTTCGTGATATAGCCCAGCACAGAGGCGCCGCACACCCGCTATGCTTCATGAATGAAGTAATGGATCATAAAATCCCAGAGGGTTTCAAACCCGTAAACATCGAATCATACGATGGCACAACAGACCCGGCGGTATGGATCGAGGATTACCTCCTTCACATCCACATGGCACGCGGTGATGATCTAACGCCATCAAATACCTCCCGTTCAAACTTAAAGGACCTGCCCGGCATTGGCTTAACAGCTTGCCAGCAGACTCAATCGGTTCTTGGGAGGACCTGGAAGCCGCATTCCTCGACAACTTCCAGGGCACTTACGTGTGACCGCCGGATGCCGACGACTTAAGCCACATAATTCAGCAGCCAAAAGAATCGGCCAGACAATTCTGGACACGGTTCCTAACAAAGAAAAACCAGATAGTCGACTGTCCAGATGCAGAGGCCCTAGCAGCCTTCAAGCATTAAATCCTCGACGAGTGGCTTGCCCGGCACCTGGGACAGGAAAAGCCGAAATCTATGGCAGCCCTCACGACACTCAGGACCCGCTTTTGCGCGGGAGAAGACAGCTGGCTAGCTCACAGTAACAACTTATCAAAGAACCCTGGTAATTCGGATACCAAGGACAAAAGTGGCAGGACACGTCAGAATAAGCAAAAACGCCGCGTTAACAGCGACAGCAATGAGGACACGGCAGTCAATGCCGGATTCAAAGGCTACAAATCCGGTCAGCGGAAAAAGCCATTCAAAAAGAATACTCAGGGCCCGTCCAGTTTGGACCGAATACTCGATCGCTTGTGCCAGATACATGGCACCCCCGAAAGGCCAGCCAACCACACTAACAGGGATTGTTGGGTGTTCAAGCAGGCAGGCAAGTTAAGGGCCGAAATCAGAGACAAGGGGCTGCACAGCGATGACGAGGAGCCCAAGCCGCCGAACAACAATGGACAGAAGGGCTTTCCCCCACAAGTGCGGACGGTGAACATGATATACGCAACCCACATTCCCAAGAGGGAGCGGAAGCGTGTGCTATGGGACGTATACGCGATAGAGCCAGTCGCCCCAAAGTTCAACCCATGGTCCTCCTGCCCGATCACTTTTGATCGAAGGGACCATCCCACTAGCATCCGTCATGGCGGCTTTGCCGCATTGGTTCTCGACCCAATCATCGACGGATTTCATCTCACAAGAGTCCTCATGGACGGCGGCAGTAGCCTGAACCTGCTTTATTAGGATACAGTGCGGAAAATGGGCATAGATCCCTCGAGGATTAAGCCCACAAGAACAACCTTTAAAGGCGTTATACCAGGTGTAGAAGCCAACTGTACAGGCTCAGTAACACTTGACGTGGTCTTCGGATCCCCGGACAATTTCCGAAGCAAAGAGTTAATCTTCGATATAGTCCCGTTTCGCAGTGGCTATCATGCCCTGCTCGGACGAACCGCATTTGCAAAGTTCAATGCGGTGCCGCACTACGCATATCTCAAGCTCAAGATGCCAGGCCCTCGAGGAGTAATTACGGTCAATGGAAAAATCGAACGCTCCCTCCATACGGAGGAGCATACGGCAGCTCTCACAGCGGAGGTGCAAAGTAGCCTTCTCAGGAAATTCTCCAGTCCGGCCATTAAAAAGCCAGACACTGCCAAGCGCGCCCGGAGTAACCCACAGCAGGACCGCCTGGCACACTCTGAGCAAGCGTAGCAATGCGGCCCCAACCCCAGCTGTCGCGACATGGCGAAACCAGTACCTCGTGTACATAACTACGCCCTTGAAATACCATGGGCACAGGGGAAGGGGCACAATAACGGCACGCCCAAAATACGGCTTAAAACGTACTAGGGGGTGCCGGATTCTTTTTTTATTTTTTTTCTTACTTTCAGGACTCCATACTTCGGACGACCTGTTCGGCAATTCGACTGTCGCACAAACGATGCAAGATCCAGGGAGGCAGACAAGCCATGCCGCATTATGGAACTCCCAGGTGGTCTCTGTTACGAGCGGTATACCTATTTTAAATACAATTCCGCGGCATGCCCCTGGTCAGGACATACTGAATAGTCCAATATCTTTTGCTTACCGCACTATTTGTATCGTTCGGCTTTGATAAATAGCCTCTCTATAAACAATGCTTAGCTTTTTATCTATTTTTTGCATTACTCCCTTTTATATATGTTCATTAATGACATGTTGCACCCGTACACTGTGGTACGGCAAGTACGCCAGGGGCTTCAGTACCCTTTAATATGGTGTGAGAAGTCCGTACACTTTCACAAGTGTGGCACCCCGAACTTATAGCACTATATGCATCGGCTCCGAATCATGATTTGGGTCAATAGTTGGGTTTGCCCGGCTCCTAGGTTTTGGTGCCTTACGTTCCGCTATATCGGCTAAGGTAGCACTAGGAGAACCACTGCGATTGTGCCCCGGTTGAGCTGGGTTAAGCACCTCAGTGGAGAAAGCTAAAACTGACTGTCATGATGAGGCGAGAGACCGGTCGATGTTCGAGACGTTTTTCGAGTCCCTAAAGACTTATGCCGCTTCGAGCGAGGAGCCGGATTTGTCCGGCCAAGGCATGGATAGCGCCCCGAACTCGGTCTTCCGAACTAGGGGCTTCGCCGAAATTTAAAATTATAAAGTTCTATGGCTAAGTGAGAGTGTTCAAGCATTATAGTGCGATTTCCTAGTTCGTTGTGCTGAGCGCCTCCCTCGAAGGACCCAACTATGGGAAAAAGAGCGCTCAGGTTTATCCCGAACACCCCAGCACTAGTGGCATGGGGGCAAAAGCCGACGACTGGCCATCTCTCATTTTTTTGATAAACGGCCGCACAGAAAATAATATTTTAAATTCAACAAGCATTGCTTAAGCGCCTATGAACAAGTTTTCAGCGCAGAGGATAAAAACGAGCGAGTTTATTCAAAAATTACATCCTTGGTACATTCATCCGCCACAAGGCGGGCACCCGCAAGAACATCCTTATAGTAGTTCTTGGGCTTGCGATGCTCCTTCCCCGGCGGCGGCCCGTCCCTCACAAGCTTTTCACCGTCTAGCTTACCCCAGTGCAGCTTTGCACGGGCAAGGGCCCTACGGGCACCTTCGATGCAGACGGAACGCTTGATGACCTCGAGCCTTGGACATGCCTCCACCAGCCGCCGCACCAGCCCGAAGTAGCTCCCAGGCAGGGCCTCTCCGGGCCACAGCCGAACTATGAAGCCCTTCATGGCCTGTTCGGCCGCCTTGTGGAGATCGACCAGCTGTTTCAGCTGGTCGCTCAAGGGCACAGGGTGTCCGGCCTCAGCATACTGAGACCAGAACACCTTCTCCGTAGAGCTGCCCTCTTCAGCTCGGTAGAATGCGGCGGCGGCGGATAGGCTGCGGGGAAGATCTGTGAATGCCCGTGGAGAGCTCCGGATTCGGATAAGTAACAAGTAGTTTACTCTTATATTTCTGCTTTGCATAAAGAATGCCTTACCCGCTGCTATCTTTTTCACCTCCTCCAACTCTTGGAGGGCCTTTTGGGCTTCGGCCTTGGCAAACTTGGCAGTCTCAAGGGCCGCCACGAGCTCGGACGCTTGGGTCTTTGACTCAAGCTCCAAACTCTTATGTTTTCTCATGAGAGCCTGAAGCTCTTGCTGCACCTCGCCGACCTGAGCCCCAAGTTTCTCTCGCTCAGTGCACTCCGCGGCCGTTTTCTTTTTGGCCTCGGACAGCGCCTGCTTGAGGGTCGCCACCTCAGTCGTGGCCCCTATAATAAGCAGTGCAATCCTGTTATTTTTTGCAATCAATCCTCGAGCTGCCGCTTGGCAAGGCCGAGCTCTTGCTCGGTCCGCTCGAGGTCCTGTATTAGGACACCCACCTCCGCAGTCAGTGCGGCGGTGGATAGCAGCGAAGCCTGCATACGCATATTGACTCTTTTTGTTAGACTCCTGCGAAAATTAATAGATCCTCTATTCGGCTTTTCCTTCCGAACGCCAAACAGAGCATCAGGGGCTACTGTCTATGCGGTAATATTTTTTACATATTTTTACTTACCTCGAAGCCTGTTAGAAGGCTAGCGCAAGCTTCAGTCAGTCCGGTCTTGGCGGACTGAACCTTCTGGATCACCGTACTCATAATAGTACGGTGCTCCTCGTCGATGGAGGCGCCTTCAAGCACCTCCAGCAGATTGTCCGGCGCCTCCGGTTGGACGGAGGCTGCCGGCTCAGAAGGCTTGCTCCTCTTGGAAGGAGTTCGCCTGCCGCGGTCCGGAATTGTTGAAGATTCCGGCACGGTGTCCGGCTCAAAGCCGGACTTGGAGCCCTGGGGGGTCTTGTCCCCTTTACTCCTGGAGTCCGGGAGGTTGCCTTGCGGCTCCTCCAGGACCACCTTCTCCTGCCCCGGAGCTTGTCACGACGCCAGTTCGGTGTCGTCCGCAGTGCGGGGGGAGACAGCGGGCGGAATGGAGTTCACGTCCGATGAATCCAGGGAGCCGCTCGATGACTCGTTGAGTTCGGCCCGGGGCGGGCTGGATAATTATGATCGACATTAGGGAAAGCTGTGCAACAAAGGAACATCATGAGTTATTCTGATATCCGAACTTACGATTTTGCCGGACGCTTGGCTCTATTTGGCCACTCCTCTTTGCCCTCTTCAGCGTCGGGGGAGTAGTCCGGCGGAGGGGTCTTCCTTTTCCTAGACCCCTCAGCCTCCCTCGTTGGGGCGGCCTTCCTCTTCTCTCCTCCCTCTGCTGGGGGGGAGAGTTTTCTTCTTCCTCCTCCTCATTTTCGCGGGAGGAGGGCATCTCGGACTCGTTAGATGACGAGTCCGACGCCACCACATTACGGGCACTCTTTCGAGTCCCCGTGGCCTTCTTCATCTTGGCCTTCTTCTCCGGCACCACGTAAGGCGCCAGAACCAGCAGCTTCACTAGGAGAGCAGGGGCTGGGTCTTTGGGCAAGGGAGCCGGACATTTAATCGATCCGGACTTCGCCCGCCAAGCCTGTCAAAGGTAAGGGAGTTTAGATCCCGCATAGAGTCAAACTATGAAAAAACTTAACATCCTGTAAAAGTTGAAAATAGCTTACCTCGCTAGCGTGACGCTGCGAGCTGTATCCGCGGTCCTCGGAAGCGGATGTGGGAGCCTCGGCGCCTTTGGTTAGCACCCTCCAGACGTCTTTATATGTCGTGTCGAAGAGCCTGTTAAGGGTTCGGTGCTGCGCCGGGTCGAACTCCCACAGATTAAAATCCCGTTGTTGACACGGGAGGATCCGGCGGACGAGCATAACCTGGACTACATTGACGAGCTTGATCGGCTTGCTCACCAGGGACTGGATGCATATCTGCAGTCCGGTCAGCTCTTTTTCATCGCCCCATGACAGGCCCGTCTCTTTCTAGGACATAAGCCACGTGGGGGTCCGGATCGGAACTCGAGGGTTGCGATCCATTTCGGATCGCGCGGCTCGGTGATGTAAAACCACCACGATTGCCACCCCTTCAGGGTCTCCACGAAGGAGCCCTCGAGCCGTAGGACGTTGGCCATCTTGCCCGCCATGGCGCCTCCGCACTCCGCCTGGCTGCCGCGCACCACCTTGGGCTTGACGTTGAAGGTCTTGAGCCAGAGGCCGAAATGGGGGCGGATGCGGAGGAAAGCCTCGCACACGACGATAAACGCCGAGATGTTGAGGACGAAGTTCGGGGCCAGATCGTGGAAATCCAGGCCATAGTAAAACATGAGCCCCGGACAAATGGGTGGAGTGGAAAACCCAGTCCGCGGAGGAAGTGGGGAAGGAATACTACCCTCTCATGGGGCCTTGGGGTGGGGAGAAGCTGCCCCTCCTCGGGAAGCCAGTGCGCGATGTCTTTGGACAAGTATCCGGCCTTCCTTAGCTTTTTGACATGGCCCTCCGTGACGGAGGAGATCATCCACTTGCCCCCCACTCTGGACATTGCTGGAGAAGGTTGAGGTGGGAAGTGCGGTCTTGGGCGCTGGAGCTCGAGTGTGCAGGAGATGGATAGGCAAAGGAGGAAGAAGGCGTAGGTAAAAAGGTGGATCCTTATCCCCTTATATGGGCGGATGTGGTTGTGCGTCCCCACCAGCCTAGTAAAACTCGCTTGTCTCCCAAGCACCGTGATAAATGGCGCGGTTAGGGTTACCCACGTCCGTATTGATGAGAATCTCGTAAAGGGGGTACACGATCTCTGCTTTGACAGGACGTGCCAAGGAAACCGCCTCGCGAAACATGCTGAGGTGGAAAAGTAAAAATGATTCGAGTAAAGGACTTGGTCGTAGTGTGATGACGCACTGCGGAATACGTCGGCAAATTTGATTTGTGTTAATATTATTCTCTCTATGGCAATATGTGGAAATTTATTTTGCAGAGCCGGACACTACTCTTGGTGTTTACAATCTTCTATCAAGGACTTGGAGGAGGAACCCGCCTTGCAATGCCGAAGACAATTTGCGCGCTGGACTCGTCGTCATTGAAGCCTGGTTCAGGGGCTACTGAGGGAGTCCTGGATTAGGGGGTGTTCGGGTAGCCGGACTATACCTTCAGCCGGACTCCTGGACTATGAAGATACAAGATTGAAGACTTCGTCCCGTGTCCGGATGGGACTTTCCTTGGCGTGGAAGGCAAGCTTGGCGATGCAGATATTCGAGATCTCCTACCATTGTAACCGACTCTGTGTAACCCTAACCCTATCCGGTGTCTATATAAACTGGAGGGTTGTAGTCCGTAGGCAATCAACTCCATACACAACAATCATACCATAGGCTAGCTTCTAGGGTTTAGCCTCCTTGATCTCGTGGTAGATCTATTCTTGTACTACCCATATCATCAATACTAATCAAGGAGGAGTAGGGTATTACCTCCATCGAGAGGGCCCGAACCTGGGTAAAACAAAGTGTTCCCTGCCTCCTGTTACCATCCGGCCTTGATGCACAGTTCGGGACCCCCTACCCGAGATCCGCCGGTTTTGACACCGACACCACCCCCCAGGGAGGTCTTGGTGTCGTCCGCCTCACGAGGCTTGGCCCCTCGCGAGGGTATTGAGTTGTCGATGCTGAGGTTGGGTCATATCGGGCCATTGACAGAGCCACGCCATGGGCTGCAGGCAGGCAAGTCTGGGTACCCCCATTCCCAGAACGTCGACAGTAGCCCCCGGGCCCAAGGCACGCTCGTACTTGGCTTTGAGGCGAAGCCAAAGGGCATTTGCGGAGCACCGCGGGCCCTAACCGCTTGGTGGCCTTGGTCGATCTGTGGTGATTAATGGGACATGGGCGCCCCCACTTCCCCATGCAGCCTTGATATTCACCGGGCTCGACGGCCACTATTACCCATGCAGCTCTGCCTTCATCACTTGTTGTGCGCTCCCTTGACTTCTCCACCTTCCCGAGAAACAGCAGCTCCTTTCAAGGATTCTATGCCTGCACCGGTCCTTCCCTGTCGCTATGGTGCCGCGGTTGAAGAAGAAGGGGAAAACCTGCGCTTCGGTCGAGCCTCCGCCAGCATTCAAGCCCGCCCTCGAGCGGTCGATGGTAGTCAATTAAGATGGGCTGGACAAGATCTGCCCAGCGCTAGCTGCCAGTTCCAATGAGTGGAAGGCGACTATGGTTTGGCTTGCTTCCCGGGCCATGGTCGATATTGCAGCCACTGAGATCCCCATCCATCTTCATGTGCTCCTGGCTAGCCTGATCCCCCCTTTCTTTGATTTCTACAACGCCATACTCTCGCATTACCAAGTCCACGCGCTGCATCTGGATCCTCAATCCATCATTCTCCTTGCCGTCTTCGCCTTCGTCTGCGAGGTCATGGTGGGCATTGCCCTTCCGTGGCCTTGTTTCATCATTTCTTCTCGCTTCACCTGGTTGACGCCCGCCGGCACTCAGGGTGCATGGCCTTTCAGGTCGTAGTGGCGAGAGCCGGCTCGGGCATCGACTTCGAGCTCTCGCCAGCTATAAGTGGATTCCGGAAGCGGTGGGTGTTCGTGGATTTTGGCGTGCTGAACTTCGTGCTCTTGCTTCCACGGGTGTCGGCCGTACCCAGCTCCGGCTGGGGACACACAAAGCTCGTCGACCATCGGCTTGCTCATGTCTGGCGCCAGCTGGCCAGGTTGAAGAGGCTCGGGGTGACGGTGCCCATGGTGGTAAAGGAGTTCGTCCAGTGCCGCCTTGCTCCGCTTTAGCGTCATTCTCGACGGATGTGGGCCTTCACTGGAACCGGGGATCACATGAGGCTCCAAGTGTCCGCGCTTCCTCCCGAGACATTGTGCACGGTGCTCGAGCTCTTGACGGGCAACCCAGTGCCAACCACGCTTCCGGAGGAGGGCTGCCTCTTGTACTGTTGCTCGAATAGGGAGGAGTTCATGAAGCAGATGCCCCTTTTTGATGAGTGGGGGCTGTGCCTGGCTAGCATTCACACTTCATAAATTATTTCTTTTATCATTTACCTACTCGAGGACGAGTAGGAATTAAGCTTGGGGATGTTGATACGTCTCCAACGTATCTATAATTTATGAAGTATTCATGCTATTATATTATCTGTTTTGGATGTTTATGGGCTTTACTAAACACTTTTATATTGTTTTTGGGACTAACCTATTAACCGGAGGCACATCCCAAATTGTTGTTTTCTTGCCTATTTCAGTGTTTCGAAGAAAAGGAATATCAAATGGAGTATAAACGGAATGAAACCTTCGGGGGAGTTATTTTTGGAATAGAAGCAATCCAAGAGACTTGGAGTAGACGTCAGGGAAGCTTCAAGGAAGCCACGAGGCAGGGAGGCATGCCCTACCCCCTGGGCGCGCCCCCACCCTCGTGGGCCCCTTGTGGCTCCCCTGACCGACTTCTTTCTCCTATATATGTCCATATACCCTAAAAACATCAGGGAGCAGAATAGATCGGGTGTTTCGCTGCCAGAAGCGTCCGTAGCCACCGAAAACCAATCTAGACCCGTTCCGGCACCCTGCCGGAGGGGGGAATCCCTCTCCGGTGGCCATCTTCATCATCTTGGTGCTCTCCATGACGAGGAGGGAGTAGTTCACCCTCGGGGCTGAGGGTATGTACCAGTAGCTATGTGTCTGATCTCTCTCTCGTGTTCTTGAGTGGGCACGATCTTGATGTATTGCGAGCTTTGCTATTATATTTGGATCTTATGATGTTTCTCCCCCTCTACTCTCTTGTGATGAATTGAGTTTTCCCTTTGAAGTTATCTTATCAGATTGAGTCTTTAAGGATTTGAGAACACTTGATGTATGTCTTGCACGTGCTTATCTGTGGTGACAATGGGATATCATGTGATCCACTTGATGTATGTTTTGGTGATCAACTTGCGAGTTCCGCGACCTCGTGAACTTATGCATAGGGGTTGGCACACGTTCTCATCTTGACTCTCCGGTAGAAACTTTGGGGCACTCTTTGAAGTTCTTTGTGTTGGCTGAATAGATGAATCTGAGATTGTGTGATGCATATCGTATAATCATACCCATGGATACTTGAGGTGACATTGGAGTATCTAGGTGACATTAGGATTTTGGTTGATTTGTGTCTTAAGGTGTTATTCTAGTACAAACTCTATGATAGATTGAACGGAAAGAATAGCTTCGTGTTATTTTACTACAGACTCTTGAATAGATCGATCAGAAAGGATAACTTTGAGGTGGTTTCATACCCTACAATAATTTCTTCGTTTGTTCTCCGCTATTATTGACTTTGGAGTGACTCTTTGTTGCATGTTGAGGGATAGTTATATGATCCAATTATGTTATTATTGTTGAGAGAACTTGCACTAGTGAAAGTATGAACCCTAGGCCTTGTTTCCTAGCATTGCAATACCGTTTGTGCTAACTTTTTTCATTAGTTACCTTGCTGTTTTTGTATTTTCAGATTACAAAAACCACTATCTACTATCCATATTGCACTTGTATCACCATCTCTTCGCCGAACTAGTGCACCTATACAATTCACCATTGTATTGGGTGTGTTGGGGACATAAGAGACTCTTTGTTATTTGGTTGCAGGGTTGCTTGAGAGAGACCATCTTCATCCTACGCCTCCCACGGATTGATAAACCTTAGGTCATCCACTTGAGGGAAGTTTGCTACTGTCCGACAAACCTCTGCACTTGGAGGCCCAACAATGTCTACAAGAAGAAGGTTGTGTAGTAGACATCAAGAAATTTTCTAGCGCCGTTGCCGGGCAGGTGGGTGCTTGAAGGTATATCTTTAGATCTTGCAATCGAATCTTTTAGTTTCTTGTTTTATCACTAGTTTAGTTTATAAAAGAAAATTTAAAAAAATGGAAGTGAGTTTGCCTCATACGCTTCATCTTCTTAATATTTTTCGTGAGAATGATGGAAAGGAAAATTGTGCTCAAGTGCTAGAAGAAGAAGTCTATAAAATGTTTGGCACTAAATCTTTGAATGATGAGCATCTTGCAATGTTGTTAGTATGAACTCCTTGAATATCCATAGTACTAATGATGATTGCACTAGTCATGATGAAAATGTCTCTTATAAGCATGTCAATTTTTGTGGAGTGCATAGAGTTTGCAAGTACACACCAAATAGGGAAGATAGATTTTGCAAGAGGCATAGGTATTTGGAAACTAAGTGGTTGCAAGAAAGTCTAAATGTTTGTACTGAAAATTTAAACTTTCTTAGCCGTACTTGTGAACTTTGCAATGAACATGGTCATTTTAAGTCTCCAATGCAAATTGTTTCATGATCGAATCGCGTCCAAGAATTGTGATGACTTGATTTCCCTTGCATATCATAATGAACTTAGTTTGCTTTTGGGTTATGAAGAAATGAAACATATAACTAAGGATCTCCAGAATTTGTCCTTGATAAAGTTCTTGATTTTGATCTAGAAGGAATTTTTATGTATTGTGCGGTGAATTGCATTGAAAATCCTTATATTGCCAATTACATAAAGACAAGAAAACAAATAGAAGATGAAGAGAATACCAACAAAATGGAAGAGACTTCCCAACATCCTCCAATTATTTCTTATGATGAATCAGGTAACGAGGAGGAGCCTCCTATTAAACCAATCTCATTAATAAGTAGCTCAAAAAGAGGGTTAAACCCACACATGATGTGAAGAAGAAAAAGAAAAGACAGAGAAGCAAAGGTAGAAAGGTATCCCTCCCAAATGATGTTGCTCCTATTACTCATTGTGATAATGATAATTGCTATACTATTGGTGCTATCCATACTATTAATGATGAGAGTGATTATGCTTATGATATGAAAAGGCCCAAGCTTGGGGATACTATGTTTTATGAGAATGACATGTTTGAGAATATATTTGCTGCAATTAATGTTTGTCCCAAGATTGGGGATGCTATGTTTAATGAAGATGATATTTCTAGCCTCCCAAGTTTTGATATGCAAATTTGTTATGATAATAGCATGCCTCCTACTTACGATGATTACATTGATGAAAGTGGGTTTGGAAGAGTGTCAACTTTAGGAAGTAATGATCGCACTATTTTGGAGGATGTTGAATCTTATTGTGATAATTATGAAACTGGATTTGGAGAGGTCATGACTTTATTTAGTAATGATTCCACTATCTTGGAAGAGGTTTCAATTGATTATGATGAGAACAAAGTTGCTACTTATGATGATTATTGTGATGATACTTATGCTATAAAAAGTAATGATGATTATATTTATAAAACTTTTCATGATTATGATTACCCCTTTTCTGAACATTACTCTTTTAATATGGAAACAATTTATAGTATTCAAGTTTCTTATGATACTCCCACTATTCCGAATGAAAAGAATTTTGCTTATGTGGAGAGTAATAAAATTTCTATGCTTGTGGCTTATGAAAAGAATGATTTATGTGATAGTTATATTATTGAATTCATTCATGATGCTACTGAAAACTATTATGAGGGAGTAATTTATGCTTGTAGGAATTGCAATAATACCAAGTTTCCTCTCTATGTGCTTAAAGTTTTCAAGTTATGCTTGTTTTGCCTTCCTATGCTAGTTGAGTATTGTTCCCCTAAGTTGCTTGATAACAAAATCCCTATGCATAGGAAGTGGATTAGACTTAAATGTGCTAGTCATATTCTTCATGATGCTCTCTTTATGTTTCAATTCTTATCTTTTATGTGAGCATCATTGAAATCATCATGCCTAGCTAGGGGCATTAAACGATAGCGCTTGTTGGGAGGCAACCCAATTTTTATTTTTGTTCCTGTTTAGTAATAAATAATTCATATAGCCTCTGTTTGGATGTGGTTTTATGCTTTTAATTAGTGTTTGTGCCAAGTAGAACCTTTGGGAAGACTTGGGTGAAGTCTTTGCGATCTTGCTGTAAAAAACAGAAACTTTAGCGCTCACGAGTTTTGCTGCCATTTTTTACTGGAGCATGCGATTAGGTTGATTCTTTTTGAAGATGATTAATAGACAAATTCTTCACGTCCACCAGTTTATTTGATAATTTTATGAGTTCCATAATTATACGTTTGATACAGATTACTACAGACTGTTCTGTTTTTGACATATTCTGTTTTTCGTGTGTTGTTTGCTTATTTTGATGAATCTATGGCCAGTAATAGAGTTTATGAACCATAGAAAAGTTGGAATACAGTTGGTTTTACACCAATATTAATTTATAATTAGTTCACAACAGTACCTAAGTGGTGATTTATTTTCTTATACTAACGGAGCTTACAAGTTTTCTGTTAGGTTTTGTGTTGTGAAGTTTTCAAGTTTTGGGTAAAGATTCGATGGACTATGGAATAAGGAATGCCAAGAGCCTAAGATTGGGGATGCCCAAGGGACCCCAAGGCATCCCAAGGCAATATTGAAGGACAGCCAAGAGCCTAAGCTTGGGGATGGCCCGGAAGGCATCCCCTCTTTCGTCTTCGTTCATCGGTAACTTTACTTGGAGCTATATTTTTATTCACCACATGATATGTGTTTTGCTTGGAGCGTCAATTTATTTTGTTAGGATTTTCTTGCTGTCATTTAGAACGATGTTTTGCATCTTTTATTTCAATAAAAGTAGCATTGATAGTCTTTACTATGCCTATTTTACAAGTATACATGTTGCTGTTTGAAAACAGAAAGTTTTCCGCTGTTGCAAAAATTCCCTAGAAAATTCAGAATGTGATAAAATGTTGAAACCTTTTGCATAATAAGATATGATAAATTTACTACAATGGTAATTTTCTTTCATAATTTTTGGATCTAGGTAAGTAGGGATCTTGCTGCATTCTTTACAGACTGTCCTATATAGGCAGATTGCTGTTATGTTTGCATTGTTTGCATATGTTTGCTTGTTTAATGATTCTATTTGAGGATATGACTATTAAATATGCAGAGGCATTTCGTATGCAATGTTTAATAATAATTTTAGTGATTTGCTATAGTAGAGTACGATAAGGTTTTTGCATTGGTATATACTAACTTATCTCACGAGTCCTTGTTGAGTTTTGTGTGCATGAAGCTTTTGAGATTTAGGCAGGCCGTGATATGAGAGGAATTAAGGAGACACAAAAGCCCAAGCTTGGGGATGCCCAAGGCATCCCAAGATAATATTTCAAGAAGTCTCAAGCATCTAAGCTTGGGGATGCCCCGGTTGGCATCCCACCTTTCTTCTTCGACCACTATCGGTTAGTATCGGTTGATCCTAAGTTTTTGCTTCTTCACATGATGAGTGCTATCCTTGAATTGTAGTTTTATTTTGTTTTGCTTGGTGTTTGAATAATATCTCAAGATCTGAAATCCTTAAATGGGAGATGCTACCTCTTGAGCACTGTGTTGGTTTTCCCTTGAAGAGGAAAGGGTGATGCAGTAAAGTAGCGTAAGTATTTCCCTCGGTTTTTGAGAACCAAGGTATCAATCCAGTAGGAGATCACGCTCGAGTCCCACGCACCAACACAAACAAATAAGAACCTCACAACCAACGTGATAAAGGGGTTGTCAATCCCTTCACGGTCACTTACGAGAGTGAGATCTGATAGATATGATAAGATAATATTTTTGGTATTTTTATGATAAAGATGCAAAGTAAAATAAACGGCAATAGAAATAGCTAAGTGTTGCAAGATTAATATGATGGAAGATAGACCCGGGGGCCATAGGTTTCACTAGTGGCTTCTCTCAAGAGCATAACTATTATGATGGGTAAACGAATTACTATCGAGCAATTGATAGAATTGAGCATAGTTATGAGAATATCTAGGTATGATCATGTATATAGGCATCACGTCCGCGACAAGTAGACCGAAACGATTCTGCATCTACTACTATTACTCCACACATCGACCTCTATCCAACATGCATCTAGAGTATTAAGTTCATAAGAACAGAGTAATGCTTTAAGTAAGATGACAAGATGTAGAGGGAATGGCCAGGACCTCCACCACAAGCTCCGCCTGCTCTGTACAACTTCCAGGAGTGGTTGGCAAATGAGGGACTGCAGGTTCAGGATGGTATTCACCCTACTGATAACATGATGGACAGCCCAGCTGCTGCATGGAATGATTCTATTTCTCTTCACAGCAGTTCTGCATCCAGCTCGGGGTCTGAGGCCTTGGTTCTTGTCCCTGTTTCCATCATGCAAGCTCTGCAGAGAAACAACTCTCTTGTTTTCAGTCCTGCTGCTTCTCAAGACCTGGTGGCTCCTCAAGGTTTCACTGACACAACTACTGGCTCTGAAACTCAATCGCACAATCTCCAGTTCAACATTCAGGTTTCAAATGCTGGTATTAACATCAATTTCTCTGCTGACAATGACTTGATCAACTCTATGCTATTGAATGAACCCTTGTCATATGTTCATGTTACCAACTTCTTGTCAAGCAGAATCATGCCCACTTTGGCCACTTTTGGGCCTTGGGCACAGGGTTATGGTATAAGGGCGGCTAGTCTGAATATCTAGCTTGTGATGACCACAACTGACAGTGGACAGATTGATGCTTCTGCTACTGTCTCCTGCTTTGATGCAACAGGTACTTATAGTTCTTCCACTCAGGTTTGGCTCATTGACAATAGTGTGTCCTCCAATGCTCAGAACAGCAATGTGACTATAACTGAATTTCCTGAGATTCAGTCCTCTGCTGACATATCTACTGCCTCACTGGTTCCTTCTGATGGCGTGGATCACTCTGACTCTGCCCTGGTATGCAGTGGATCCTTGGCCAGAGTGCCTAGGAGCAGACGCAGCAAATCCAAAGCCCCAATTCCTGTCTCACAAGTTCAACGCTATAGCCGATCCAACAAGTACGATGGATTTAAAGTGCCTCTCATCACTAACAGCAAGGCCAAGACATCAAAAGTTAAACCTAGGATCATCCCCAATGTGACATCTGCGGTGGTTATCACTGAACTGTCTGAGGATCAGGATGCCGATGTGCCACCACCACTGTCAATCTCGGAGATTCAGACGATTGGATCTCACCAGTGCGCAATCCCTCCTGAAGAGCTTACTGAAGAAATGCTCCTGGATGAGCGGGTGGGTGGTCCCTCTAATGCTTAAGTTTTACTGCTTTTCATTTTAGCTTGTAATGGTACTCCTTTCAAATTGAAACGTCCTCTGTTGGAATGTCTGGGGCCTAAACTCCGATCCTAAGCTTTTGGCACTTTCGAACGCTATTTCATCTAGTGGTTGTGCTGTGATTTGCTTGCAAGTAACTAAAAACCCCTCCTTTGATAATATGTTCCTTAAATCTTGTTGTCCTAGAAGGTTTGATAAATTTGCTTACATACCCTCTCGAGGGGCCTATGGAGGTATTGTGACCATTTGGAACAGCTCCATCTTTACTGGTACAGTAATTATTGAAGAAGAATTTGCACTAGTTATCAAATTCAAGTCTACTCAATCGGCCCAAGAATGTACTCTTGTGAATATCTATGGGCCTTGTCAAGGCGATTTATGTGTGGATTATACAAACTGGATTTTAAACCTAAATATCCCCATCACTGAAGATTGGCTACTCATTCGTGACTTCAATTATATTTGAAGCCCTACAAATCGTAATAAACCAGGAGGTAACATTAATGACATGATCACGTTCAATGATTTCATTAGATCTCAAAGCCTCATTGAACTTCCAATAAAAGGCAGAGCATATACCTGGAGTAATATGCAGGATGAGCCCTTGTTAGAACAACTTGATTGGTTCCTCACCTCTAATAACTGGACTCTTTCATACCCAAACACCATGGTTAAACCCCTAGGAAAACCTATTTCCGATCACATTCCTTGTGTCATCACTATAGAAACATCTATACCAAAAAGTAACTTGTTCAGGTTTGAGTCTTTCTGGGTGCAGCATCCTGGGTTTATGGAATTGGTTTCTGATGTTTGGACTAGACCAGTTAACTCTACAAATGCTGCCACAATTCTCTGCCGAAAATTCAAAATGCTAAGATATAAACTCAAGCACTGGAGTAAAAATATTTCGAAGCTTAACACTGCCATACAGAATTCTAACTCCACTTTGGCAGATCTTGATGCTCGAGAAAACAAAAGATCATTAACTATTCCAGAAAGCAATTTTAGGAAAATCCTGAAGAAGCACATCCTTCTGTTATTAAATTACCAGAAACAATATTTGAAGAAGCGATGTACCATCCGTTGGGTTAAATTTGGGGATGAAGACCCAAAATTCCTTAAAGCACTTGCATCCGAGAGATATAGAAGAAATGCAATCACTTCTCTTCGGCTTGATAATGGTACAACTGTGGAAGACCATGCAGGAAAAGAGGCCCTAATTTATCACGCATACAAAGAAAGGCTTGGGACCTCTGGTAATTACCAAATGAAATTCGATCTTCCCAATATCATCAAAAGAAGAGAAGATTTGGATCAACTCACAACACCTTTTTCAAGGCAAGAAATTGATGATGTCATAAAAGAAACGCCAGCTGATAGAGTGCCTGGCCCGGACGGTTTCATGGGACAATTCATTAAATCTTGCTGGCACATCATTAAGGAAGACTTCTATAGGCTGTGTGACCAGTTCCATGAAGGGACTCTAAATTTGGAAAGCATCAATGAAGGCTTCATCACTCTCATACCTAAGGTTTCTTCACCTGAAATAGTAAATGACTTTCGGCCTATCAGTCTTTTAAATTGCTATCTCAAAGTGATAACTAAGCTTCTTGCCAATCATCTACAAAAAATCATTCTAAAAATAGTTCATCGCAATCAATATGGTTTCATTAAGCGAAGAACTATATAAGATTGTCTCGCTTGGGCCTTTGAGTATATCCACCAGTGTCAAACCTCCAAGAAAAAAATCGTACTTCTCAAGCTTGATTTCGCTAAAGCTTTTGATACAATACAACATAGTGCTATGCTTCAAATTATGAAACATATGGGATTCAACGACAAATGGCTGTCTTGGATCACAAACATATTCTCCACTGGGAAATCCTCGGTACTTCTTAATGGTGTCCCAGGCAGACAATTTGTTTGCAAAAGTGGTGTCCGACAAGGAGACCCCCTGTCCCCCCCCCCTCATCTTTGTCATCGCCGCGGATCTGCTTCAAGCTGCCATTAATGATGCGTTCCGACAGGGGAAGATCAGCCTGCCTTTTAATAGGCAGGGTCAGCATGATTACCCGGTTATTCAATATGCTGATGACACAATAATTATCATGCCGGCGTGCCCAAACCAAGTACACACTATGAAAGGGATCCTCAATGCTTTTGCCATCTCCATTCGACTCAAAATAAACTTTCATAAATCAACACTTATACCAATAAACTGTGAGGATGATCTTACAAGTGAGCTAGCTGGCATTTTTGAATGTAAGATTGGAAACATGCCTTTCACTTACCTTGGTCTACCCCTTGGCACTAATAAACCCTCCATTCGAGACCTAATGCCACTGGTGTGCTCTGTTGAACGACGAATGACTTCTACTTTGGCGATGATGTCGTACGGAGCAAAGCTATCTTTGGTAAACACAGTCATCACCTCACTTACCATCTTCGCCTTATGCACGTTGAAGTTTCCCCCAAAAAATTTTGAGCTACTTGATAAGATCCGTCGGAAATGCGTCTGGACTAAGAAAACTAAGCAAGGGGAGAAATGCAACTCCTTGGTTGCCTGGGATAGGATTTGTCGCCCAAAAGATATGGAGGCCTTGGGATCATCAATTTAAAGATCCAAAGTGACGCTCTCCTACTCAAATACTTACACAAATTTTACAACCATCATGACCTACCTTGGGTTGACCTCATTTGGTCTACTTACTACTCCGACAAGATACCACATGCTTCCGACCCTTGTGGATCGTTTTGGTGGCGAGATGTTCTTAAATTAACTCCAATCTATCGTGGCATATCCAAAGTGGAGGTTTACCGTGGCGACAAAGTACTCATGTGGAAGGATCTATGGCTTGAAGATATCTTATCTGACTCTCACCCAAGGGCATTCTCCTTTGCTCGAAATGAAGATATATCCGTGCAACAATTTCTCACTATCACCTCCCTCAATGAGGCGTTCCACCTTCCTTTATCCATGCAAGCGCATGATGAGGTCAGAAATATTCAACACCTTGTTGCCCACGTCACCTTAGACAATGGGCACAACATAAAGGATGTTTGGTCTTATATCTGGGGGACAACTGAATACACTGCTAGAAGGTTCTATAAATTCTGCTTCAGAAATGTCAAAGCTCACAAAATGTACCATTGGTTGTGGAAATCCAAAGTTACAGTCAAGATAAAAGTATTTGGCTGGCTTCTCCTCTCCGATCGCCTCAATACTAGAGACATGCTCAAGCAAAGGCATTATAATGTTGGAGACGATTTAAGCTGCCTCCTCTGTGGTCATGCCCAAGAAGATGTTGATCACATGATCCTCAACTGTCCATTTAGTAAACATTGCTGGTCCACACTTGGGAGGAATCCAGAAAAACATACCACGCGACTACCCTGGTTGGAAACGGCCAAGAAAAACTGGAATAAACCTATGTTCATGGAGGCATTCCTTCAGGCATCTTGGAGTATTTGGAAGGAGAGGAATGACAAATTATTCAGAAAAATCAACCCTCCTACAACTCTTGGCTAGTTAGATTTAAAACAGACTTTGGTCTTCTTCAATATAAGGTCAAAGAAAATATGAAGGACATCATTTTCCTTTTATTAGACTCCCTTCCTTCTGACTAGTCTGCTTTTGCTAGTCTTGCCACCCCTTGCCACAAAGTGGCCAAGGTTGCCCCTTGTACACAACTTGTACAATGTAATGTAAATGTTTGAAAGGTAATATATATCATAGTGGGAGCCTCTCCCACTGTCACAGGTTTCAAAAACAGATGTAGAGGGATAAACTCATGCAATATGATATAAACCCCATCTTTTTATCCTCGATGGCAACAATACAATGCATGCCTTGTTGCCCCTGTTGTCACTGAGAAAGAATACCGCAAGATTGAACCCAAAGCTAAGCACTTCTCCCATTGCAAGAAAGATCAATCTAGTAGGCTAAACCAAACTGATAATTCAAAGAGACTTGCAAAGATAAACCAATCATACATAAAAGAATTTAGAGGAGATTCAAATATTGTTCAAAGATAATCTTGATCATAAACCCACAATTCATCGGATCTCGACAAACACACCACAAAAGAAGGTTACATCGAATAGATCTCCAAGAGAATGGAGGAGAACTTTGTATTGAGATCCAAAGAGAGAGAAGAAACCATCTAGCTAATAACTATGGACCCGAAGGTCTGAAGTAAACTACTCACACATCACCGGAGAGGCCATGGAGTTGATGTAGAGGCCCTCCATGATCAATGCCCCCTCCAGCGGAGCTCCGGAAAAGGCCCCAAGATGGGATCTCTCGGGTACAAAAGGTTGCGGCGGTCAAATTAGGTTTTCATGGTGCTCCTGGATGTTTGGGGGGTACGTGGACTTATATAGGAGGAAGAAGTAGGTCGGTGGAGCAACGAGGGGCCCACGAGGGTGGAGGGCACGCCTAGGGGGTAGGCGCGCCCCCTGCCTCATGGCCTCCTCGATTGTTTCTTGACGCCCACTCCAAGTCTCCTGGATCATGTTTGTTGAGAAAATCACGTTCCCGAAGGTTTCATTCCGTTTGGACTTCGTTTGATATTCCTTTTCTGTGAAACATTGAAATAGGCAAAACATCAATTTGGGTTGGGCCTCCGGTTAATAGGTTAGTCCCAAAAATAATATAAAAGTGTAAATAAAGCCCATTAACATCCAAAATAGATAATATAATAGCATGGAGCAATCAAAAATTATAGATACGTTGGAGACGTATCAAGCATCCCCAAGCTTAATTCCTGCTTGTCCTCGAGTAGGTAAATGATAAAAAAGAATTTTTGATGTGGAATGCTTTCTAACATATTTCTCAATGTAATTTTTCTTTATTGTGGCATGAATGTTCAGATCCGAAAGATTCAAGATAAAAGTTCAATATTGACATAAAAATAATAATACTTCAAGCATACTAACTAAGCAATCATGTCTTCTCAAAATAACATGGCCAAAGAAACTTCATCCCTACAAAATCATATAGTTTGGTCATGCTCCATTTTTGTCACACAAGAATGCTCTCATCATGCACAACCCTGATGACAAGCCAAGCAATTGTTTCACGCTTTAGTAATCTCAAACATTTTTCAACTTTCACGCAATACATGAGCGTGAGCCATGGATATAGCACTATGGGTGGAATAGAATATAATGAAGGGGGTTATGTGGAGAAGACAAAAAAGGAGAAAGTCTCACATCGACGCGGCTAATCAATGGGCTAGGAAGATTCCCATCAATTCATGTCAATGCAAGGAGTAGGGATTTCCATGCAACAGATGCACTAGAGCTATAAATGTATGGAAGCTCAACAAAAGAAACTAAGTCGATGTGCATCGAACTTGCTTGCTCACGAAGACCTAGGGCACTCGAGGAGGCCCATTGTTGGAATATACAAGCCATGTTCTATAATGAAAATTTCCCACTAGTATATGAAAATGACAAAGCAAGAGACTCTCTATCATAAAGATCATGGTGCTACTTTGAAGCACAAGTGTGGAAAAAGGATAGTAGCATTGCCCCTTTTTATTCTCCTTTTTTGGGCCTTCTTTTTATTTTTTGGCCTTTCTCTTTTTTTATTTGGGACAATGCTCTATTAATGATGATCATCACACTTCTATTTATTTACAACTCAATGATTACAACTCGATACTAGAACAAGATATGACTCTATATGAATGCCTCCAGCGGTGTACCGGGATGTGCAATGACTCATGAGTGACATGTATGAAAAATAATGAATGGTGGCTTTGCCACAAATACGATGTCAACTACATGATCATGCAAGGCAATATGACAATGATGATGCGTGTCATAATAAACGGAACGGTGGAAAGTTGCATGGCAATATATCTCGGGATGGCTATGGAAATGCCATAATAGGTAGGTATGGTGGCTGTTTTGAGGAAGATATAAGGAGGTTTATGTGTGATAGAGCATACCGTATCACGGGATTTGGATGCACCGGCGAAGTTTTCACCAACTCTCAAGGTGAGAAAGGACAATGCACGGTATCGAAGAGGCTAGCAATGATGGAAGGGTGAGAGTGCGTATAATCCATGGACTCAACATTAGTCATAAAGAACTCACATACTTATTGCAAAAATCTACAAGTCATCAAAAACCAAGTATTACGCGCATGCTCCTAGGGGGATAGATTGGTAGGAAAAGACCATCACTCGTCCCCGACCGCCACTCATAAGGAAGATAATCAAATAACACCTCATGTTTCAAATTTGTTACACAATGTTTACCATACGTGCATGTTATGGGACTTGCAAACTTCAACACAATTATTTCTAAATTTCACAACTACTCAACTAGCACAACTTTGATATCACTATCTCCATATCTCAAAACAATCATCAAGTATCAAACTTCTCTTAGTATTCAATGCACTTATATGAAAGTTTTATTATGCCTAAAAGCAAATTGCCATGTTGTTCTAAAGGACTCTCGAAATAATATAAGTGAAGCATGAGAGATCAATTATTTCTATAAAATAAAACCACCGCCGTGCTCTAAAAAATATAAGTGAAGCACTAGAGCGAAAACTATATAGCTCAAAAGATATAAGTGAAGCACTAGAGCAAAAACTATATAGCTCAAAAGATATAAGTGAAGCACATAGAGTATTCTAACAAAATTTCAAATCATGTGAGTCTCTCTCAAAAGGTGTATACAGAAAAGATGATTGTGGTAAACTAAAAGGCAAAGACTCAAATCATACAAGACGCTCCAAGCAAAACACATATCATGTGGCGAATAAAAATATAGCTGCAAGTAAAGTTACCGATGGACGAAGACGAAAGAGGGGATGCCTTCCGGGGCATCCCCAAGCTTAGGATTTTTGGTGTCCTTGAATTTTACCTTGGGGAGCCATGGGCATCCCCAAGCTTAGGCTCTTGCCACTCCTTATTCCATAATCCATCAAATCTTTACCCAAAACTTGAAAACTTCACAACACAAAACTTAAAAGAAATCTTCGTGAGCTCCGTTAGTAAAAGAAAACAAACCACCACTTCAAGGTACTGTAATGAACTCATTCTTTATTTATATTGGTATTAAACCTACTGTATTCCAACTTCTCTATGGTCTATAAACTCTTTTACCAGCCATAGATTCATCAAAATAAGCAAACAACACATGAAAAACAGAATCTGTCAAAAACAGAACAGTCTGTAGTAATCTGTAGCTAACGCAACTTATGGAACCCCAAAAATTCTAAAATAAATTGCTTAACGTGAGGAATTTATCTATTAATCATCTGTAAAAATAATTAACTAAATATCACTATCCAAATAAAAATGGCAGCAATTCTTGTGAGCGCTTAAGTTTCTATTTTTTTTACAGCAAGATCAAAAAGATTTTCCCCAAATGTTCCCAACGGTTCTACTTGGCACAAACACTAATTAAACGCAAAAAACAAAACCAAAACAGAGGCTAGATAAATTATTTATTACTAAACAGGATAAAAAAGAAGGGAATAAAAATAAAATTGGGTTGCCTCCCAACAAGCGCTATCGTTTAACGTCCCTAGCTAGGCATAAAAGCAAGGATAGATCTAGGTATTGTCATCTTTGAGTTTACTTTTCTTAGCAGAGTCATGCTTGAATCCAGGAGGTTCCTTACGCTTCCCTTCATATTCAGAAATTTTTAGATCTAAAGAATCCAACCGCTTATTGCAAAGGGTAATTAACATATTCATGCGGTGGAGATTTCTACTAACACTCTTGAGAGGTTCAAGAGATTTTTGTAAAATTTTTGTTACTCCACAAATCTTCTCAAAAACTTGTGTCTCTTATTGGATATTGTGTGGCCCCTTTTGTGGAGGTAGTGTTCCCACTATTCCCTCTAAAATTTCATGAGCAATACTGGGATCCGTTTCAAAAATATTTCCTTTGGCAACGCAATCCAAGAGTTGTCTATGGGACATATTTAATCCAACATAAAAATTGTGAAGCAAAATTCTAAAATTCACCTCTAGGGTGCAATTATGATAAGATTCCATCATCCTAAACCACGCATCTTTTAAATTTTCTCCTTGCCTTTGTTTGAAGTGAAGAACTTCAAACTCTGGAGACAAAGGGGCAGATAAAGGACTAGCCATAACGACGAAGCAAGCAAAAAGAGACGAACTAGAAAAGAAAAAGGGGGAGCTGAAAAAGAGGGCGAAGAAAACGGCTAGGGTGAAGTGGGGGAGAGGAAAATGAGAGGCAAATGGAAAATAATGTAATGCGAGGGATAAGAGTTTGTGATGGGTACTTGGTATGTCTTGACTTGTGCGTCGACTCCCCGACAACGGTGCCAGAAATGGCTCTTTGTCGGGAGTCAAATATTGACTTGACTTGGGGCAAATCTCCCTGGCAACGGCGCCAGAAATCCTTGTTGCTACCTCTTGAGCACTGCGTTGGTTTTCCCTTGAAGAGGAAAGGGTGATGCAGTAAAGTAGCATAAGTATTTCCCTCAGTTTTTGAGAACCAAGCTATCAATCCAGTAGGAGATCACGCTCGAGTCCCACGCACCTACACAAACAAATAAGAACCTCGCAACCAACGCGATAAAGGGGTTGTCAATCCCTTCACGGTCACTTACGAGAGTGACATCTGATAGATATGATAAGATAATAGTTTTAGTATTTTTATGATAAATATGCAAAGTAAAATAAATGGCAATAGAAATAGCTATGTGTTGGAAGATTATATGATTTAAGATAGACCCGGGGGGCATAGGTTTCACTAGTGGCTTCTCTCAAGAGCATAAGTATTACGGTGGGTAAACGAATTACTGTCGAGCAATTGATAGAATTGAGCATAGTTATGAGAATATCTAGGTATGATCATGTACATAGGCATCACGTCCGCGACAAGTAGACCGAAACGATTCTGCATCTACTACTATTACTCCACACATAGACCGCTATCCAGCATGCATCTAGAGTATTCAGTTCATAAGAACAGAGTAATGCTTTAAGTTAGATGACATGATGTAGAGGGATAAACTCATGCAATATGATATAAACCCCATATTTTTATCCTCGATGGCAACAATACAGTATGTGCCTTGCTACCCCTGCTGTCACTGGGAAAGGACACCGCAAGATTGAACCCAAAGCTAAGCATTTCTCCCATTACAAGAAAGATCGATCTAGTAGGCCAAACCAAACTGATAATTCGAAGAGACTTGCAAAGATAAACCAATCATACATAAAATAATTCAGAGGAGATTCAAATATTGTTCAATGATAAACTTGATCACAAACCCACAATTCATTGGATCTCGACAAACACACCGCAAAAGAAGATTACATCGAATAGATCTCCAAGAGAATCAAGGAGAACTTTGTATTGAGATCCAATGAGAGAGAAGAAGCCATCTAGCTAATGTAGCGACCAGACCTCAAACAGTCTGATCTCTGTGCTGCGGTGTCATCCCTGGATCAGTAATGCTGACACCACACAGTACTTGAAGGATTTATAATAGAGTAGCAATCACACACTTATTACATCGAGTGTCTCAATAGAGAACTTATTACAATAAATATGGCTTAAGGCCATCTAATAACGATAACAGCGGAAGGCTTAGAAGATAAGCGAGTCCATCAACTCCAACGGCATCACTGAGTATAGAACCACGACCTAAAAACTCCTTAATCGTCATCTGAAAAGTCTGCAACCTTAACGTTGCAGCCCGAAAACGGGTCAGCACATGGAATATGCTGGCAAGGTAACACATAGAGAGTAATGGAATGAAACAGCTATACTATATGCATATTTGGCTGGTGGAAAGCTCTATGGTTACAGTTTTGCATAAAGCCAATTTTTCCCTACTGCAAAGGAATAAAAATTATTTAACTATCATTGTAGTTGTTAAACATTGAGAATGGTTGACAGCATCCTCAATCCCAATTAAGCATCATCATTAAACAAAACCCAACAAAATTAATTTAGAGTAACATGTTGAGATCCAAGTACTAGATACTCAAGTTGTCCATAACCGGGGACACGGCTAACCATGATTAGTTTATACACTCTGCAGAGGTTTGCGCACTTTTCCCCACAAGACTCGATCGCCTCCGTTTGGTTTCTCGCACTACATGGTGTTTGAGAAGACGGATGACCGAGACACAGTCTTTCAGAAGCGCTAGCACCTTACAATGGATAGACCGTTACACCTACTTTCCCCTACATCTGCTAGTCTACCCTGTAAGAGTTTGCACGACTTAATCAACTATGCTAGAGCCCATAATAGCTTGTGGCTGCACACGGAAGTTTCTAGTATGAAAAATCTCATGATCCCTTTGGGCCTGGGTGGCGGTCCATAAAGAAAAACAGGCAATCCTGGAATACCCAGGTACCTCAATCCACCCAGATGTGTGTTTAAGTTGCCACCTTAGATAAACCATTAATTAACAAACTCACATCTGTCATGGATATCACTCACCCAATCCACGTCTACTAACATAGCATGGCATAATAGGCAAACGTAGAAGTAACTCCCAAAGGCTTGATAATATAACAGGTAATAGGTACTACCTCAACTACTTCCCATCCCACAATTTAATTAGATCCTAATCATGCAATGTTTGAGCATTGATCTAATGCAATAAAACTGGGTAGTAGGAGGTATGTTCAAAGTGTTACTTGCCTTGCTGATGATCCGCGAAACCTAGAGATTCGATGTAACAGGCGGCGCACTCCGGGTATTCTATCACAGAAAAACAAACAAGCATACAATAAGTATTCATCTAATGCATGGGTAAAACTCAAATAAGAGATCTAACCAGAAGGTTCAACTTAAGAACTCCGGTTTGCAAAAAGAATCAAATCAAACGAAGCAACGGAAGTCAAACGACAAAAGAAACAGGCTTCGTTTACTATTCTAGATCTAGGGCAATTTTTACAGTGGCAAAAACTTGTTTAAGTTGGTTCAACGAATAGAGGGTTTCAAGACGAAACTCCAGGCGCTTGAATTGCCTGATTCTGATAAACAAGCGAAAAGTTATACTAAAACGAAAACCAGATCAGGAATCGCGATCAGAAAAATCGCGGATTTAATCCGAGAAAAAGAAAAACGACGAACGTTCGCTAGAACGGACGAACGGACGAACGCTCAATATTTAAATAAATCAGAAAAACCGATCTATTTAAAAAAACCGAAACTAAAAAAATGAACAAAACCGTCAGAAAAACCGAACAGTTTTACGGGAAAAAAACCGGCGTCTAAAAAAACTACCTGGCAACTCCAGCGAGAAATCCGGCGGTCGGCGGTGGAGCAGCGGCAGCGGCGGTCGGCGCGGTCGGCGGCGGCGACGCAGCGGCGGTGGCTAGGGCGGGGCTGGGGCTAGGGTTTGGGGAGGCTCCGGGCTGGGCTCCCCGGCTTATAAAGCCCGATCGGGCCTAGTGTCCAGGACGGACACGACCCGTAGGTCGGTTGCGTTTTTTTTAATTATTCTGCGCAGAAAAACAAATAAAAGAAATACTAAACGGACTCCAAAATGCCCGAAATAAATTTTTCCGGGCTTCTAGAATCAAGCCGCACAAGGTGAACATTTATTTGGGGCCTAAATGCAATTTTGGAAAACGCATATTTTTCTAAATTCAAATAAAATAACAAAAAACTCCGAAATAAAATCTTATTTGATTTTATTATTAAATCCTCAATATTTCTTTATTTTGGAAAGTCATTTTATTCCCTCTCTCATATTTTTGTAATACAAATAATTGATGATAAAATAATTAAAATCAAATGATCCTATTCTGAAAATTTGAGAAAACTCAAATATGAAAATAACGGAATCCCCAACTCTCTCCGTGGGTCCTTGAGTTGCATAGAATTTCTAGGATCAAAACCAAAAGAAAAATAAAATATGATATGCAATGATGATCTAATGTATAACTTTCCAAATTGAAAATTTGGGATGTTACAAACCTACCCCCTTAAGATGAATCTCGCCCTCGAGATTCGGGTTGGCTAGAAAATAGGTGAGGGTGGTCCTTGAGCAGATCTTCCTCTCGCTCCCAGGTGGCTTCATCCTCCGTGTGGTGGCTCCACTGAACCTTACAAAACTTGATAACCTTGCTGCGGGTGACTCGGCTGGCAAACTCGAGAATCTTAACTGGTTTCTCCTCATAGGTCAAATCACTGTCCAACTGAATCTCTTCCAATGGCACTGTGTCTCTCAAGGGTATGTCAGCCATCTCCGCGTGGCACTTCTTCAGCTGAGAAACATGGAACACATCATGAACTCCTGACAATCCTACGGGCAATTCCAACTTGTAGGCCACTTCTCCCATACGTTCCAATACTCGGTATGGTCCTACAAATCGTGGCGCTAACTTTCCTTTAACACCAAAATGCTTTATTCCCCAAAGTGGGGATACTCGAATATAAACTCTGTCTCTGACTTCGTAAACTATCTCCTTGCGTTTAGAATCTGCATAGCTCTTCTGCCTGGATTGAGCTACCTTGAGTCTATCGTGAATCAATTTCACCTTCTGTTCAGACTCCTTAATCACATCAGGTCCAAACAACTGGCGGTCTCCAACTTCATCCCATGACAACGGTGTCCTGCACCTCCTTCCGTACAAGGCTTCGAAAGGGGCCATCTTTAAACTGGATTGATAGCTGTTGTTGTAAGAGAATTCTGCATACGGCAAATTCTCGTCCCAACTAGATCCATAATCTAGCGCACAAGCTCTTAGCATGTCCTCCAAAATCTGATTGACTCTCTCGGTATGTCCATCTGTCTATGGATGAAAAGCTGTGCTGAACTCTAGCCTAGTACCCAAAGTTTCATGCAACTGATTCCAGAACTTTGAGGTAAACTGGGTTCCTCTATCTGATACTATACTCCATGGAACTCCATGTAAGCATACAATCCTGGTCATGTATATCTTTGCCAACTTAGCACTGGTATAAGTGGTCTTTACCGGGATGAAATGAGCTACTTTCGTCAACCGATCAACTACAACCCAAATCAGTCATAGCCTGAACAAGTCCTGGGTAATCCCGTGATAAAATCCATGCCTAACTTATCCCACTTCCATTCGGGTTTCAGCAATGGCTATAGCAATCCTGCTGGCTTCTGATGCTCTGCCTTTACTCTCTGACATACATCACAAACTGCTACATACTCCGCAATATCTTTCTTCATTCCGGTCCACCAGAAAATATCCCTCAAATCCAAATACATCTTGGTATTTCCTGGGTGAATCGAATATGGTGAATCGTGTGCCTCTTGCAGAATCAACTTCCTGATCTCCGGGTCATTGGGCACATAAACACGGTCTTCAAACCATAGGGTGTCGTGCTCATCCTCACGAAATCCTTTAGCCTTTCCTTCGCTCATTTTCTCCTTTATAGAGGCAATCTCCTTGTCAGTCTTCTGAGATTCTCTGATTCTATCCATCAAAGTTGACTGAATCTCCAATGCTGCTACATAGCCTCTTGGAACTACTTCCAAACATAGCTCTTGAAGATTTTCGGCTAACTCCCTTGGTAATTCTCCCGTCATTAGGGTGTTGACGTGGCTCTTACGGCTTAATGCGTCAGCTACTATGTTAGCCTTTCCGGGGTGATAATGCAATCTAATATCATAATCCTTGATGAGCTCCAACCATCTCCTTTGTCTGAGGTTTAACTCCTTCTGCGTGAAAATGTATTTCAAACTCTTGTGATCCGTGTACACCTCACAATGATTTCCAATGAGGAAATGTCTCCATGTTTTCAATGCATGCACTACGGCTGCTAACTCCAAATCATGCATAGCATAATTCAATTCATGGGGTTTCAGTTGTCGTGAGGCATATGAAACAACTCTCCCTTCCTGCATAAGCACTGCTCCAAGTCCTCGACGTGAAGCGTCGCAATACACCTCATAATCCTTGGTCTGGTCTGGCAAAATCAACATTGGTGAAGTAACCAAACGTTTCTTCAACTCCTGAAAACTAGCCTCACATTCCTATGTCCATATGAACTTGGTATCCTTCTTTAACAACTCCATCATAGGTTTTGCAATCTTGGAGAAATTCTCAATAAATCTCCGGTAGTATCCTGCGAGTCCAAGAAAACTTCGGATCTCTCCAACTGTGGTTGGTGCTTCCCACTTGGTCATGGTATCAACTTTAGTGAGATCTACTGATATACCTTCTCCGGATATAACGTGTCCGAGGAATCCTACTTACTTCAACCAAAACTCACATTTGTTGAACTTGGCATACAACTGATGTTCTCTGAGCTTCTCAAGTACCAAACGCAAATGTTCCTTATGCTCCTCTTCATTCTTCGAGTAAACCAAAATATCATCAATGAACACCACGATGAACTTATCCAAAAATTCCATAAACACTTTGTTCATCATGTTCATAAAGTAGGCAGGTGCGTTAGTCAGACCAAATGACATAACGGTATACTCGTACAGCCCATACCTGGTGGTAAAAGCCGTCTTGGGTATATCCTGTTCCCGAATCTTCAACTGGTGGTATCCTGGTCGCAGATCGATCTTGGAAAATATCTTAGCTCCTTGCAATCGATCAAACAGATCATTGATCATTGGTAGTGGGCACTTGTTCTTGATCGTTACTTCATTTAACCCACGGTAGTCAACAACCATCCTTAACGATCCATCCTTTTTCTCCACTATAAGTACTGGTGATCCCCAAGGCGACGAACTTGGGCGAATGTAACCTTTATCCAGTAACTCCTTAATCTGCTTCTTAATCTCCACCAAATCCTTTGCAGGCATCCTGTATGGTCTCTTCGATATTGGCCCTGTGCCTGGCAATAGCTCAATCAAAACTCAATATCTCTATCCGGTGGCATGCCGGGCAACTCTTCTGGAAATACTTCAGGGAAATCCCTTACCACTGGTACTTCCTCCTGCACAACTCCTGTTAAACAATTTACTTGAGTCCCTTTTGGCACATGTCGGGATACATACTTGACCCTTCTCCCATCTGGGGTGGTAAGCAAAATTGTCTTACTGGCGCAATTGATGTTTCCTCCATACATCGACAGCCAATCCATACCCAGAATTACATCCAATCCTTGTGATTCCAAAATGATTAAATCCGAGGGAAACACATGCCTACCTATACTCAATGGCACTTGAAAACATCCTTGACTGGCCATATACTCCGCTCCTCGTGAGATTACTAGCATAGATGTTCTAAGAACCTTAGTGTGCAAGTTATACTTATCCACAAATCCCCTTGATATGTATGAATGTGATGCACCAGTATAAAAAATAACGAGTGCAGTAAATGACTTAACCAAAAACTTGCCGATTACTGCATCTGGCTGCTCTTCAACCTCCTCCATGTTAACGTGGTTCACCTATCCCTTGTTGAAAGGGTTCGGCTTCTTCCCAGAGCTTCCATTGCCATTCTGGCCTTCGGGACATTCATTGGCATAATGTCCGGTCTTCTGACACTTAAAGCAAGTGACTTGGCTCAGGGCTTTCTTGGCTGGGGTTGATGGGTTGGTACGGTTATGGCCGTTGCTTCCTCCATTACCATTACCATTCTTAGTGCCGTTGTGATTATGCGAGCTACCTCCTCCATGGGTATGCTGAAAATGTCCTCCCGATCTAGGGGTAAAACGTGGCTTCTGATGAGCTCCAGAATTGTACTTCCCTTGTCCATACTTCCTCTTGCGTTCTCAATTTGCTGCTGCTTGCCTTCAATCATAAGAGCACGGTCTACCAGCTCCTGGTAGTTGTTGAAGGTTGCTATCATCAACTGCATGCTCAACTCATCATTCAGTCCTTCCAGAAACTTCTCCTGCTTAGCTGCATCCGTAGCAACGTCATCTGGGGCATAACGTGCTAATTTACTAAAGTCCTCCACATACTGGCCAACTGTCCGTCCTCCTTGGCGCAAGTTGCAAAACTCATGCTTCTTCATGGCCATAGCTCCTGCTGAAACATGGGTAGTTCGAAAAGCCTGCTGAAACTGGTCCCATGTGACAGTGTCGAAAGGGAAAGTGGCTGTGAAATTCTCCCACCATGATGCTGCAGGTCCTTCAAGCTGATGTGCGGCAAACTTCACCTTCTCCGCATCTATGCATCCTGCTGTGGTCAACTCTCTAGCTGTCTTGCGGAGCCAATCATTTGCTACTATCGGCTCGGTGCTACTGGAAAACACGGGTGGATTTAGCCTAAGAAAACGGGCTAAGTGATCAACGGGTGGTGGTGGTGGTGGTGGTGGGTTGTTGTTGTTGTTCCCCTGATTCTGATTTTGGACTAGCAACTGCATCAATGTGTTCTGCTGCTGGATCAATTGGGTGAGCTCCGGTGTAAAGGTAAATCTGGGGTCACGTCTTGGAGGCATCTGAGGGTTTAGAAAAGATGAGATTTAAGAATAGAGGGGGTCTAAAGAGAAAACACTACCCATATGCACATGAGGCAAAAGCAAACAATTCACTTCATTCAATCAAACAAGGGCATACAATCGATCTAACTATCGCAAAAGTGCTCGGACTACTGTATTTACATGGTGGACTACTACTACTGATGAGGTGGTCTACTAGAAATATTCTTCGGTTGCAGACTCCATGATATCTGCTTCGGCTTCATCAATATAGTCATCATCGCTATCATCTGGGTCCGAGTCGGTGTCGTCGATGATGATGTAGTCTTACGGGCGAATCTCATTGGGTTCTTCGTCTTCATCTACTGGTGTAGGGCCTCCCATAAATATTCCGATCTTCTTGATCAGATCGTCATTCTTCTCCACCAATACTTCAATTTCTTCTTCATAATCTTCACATGTAGCCTTGAGTTCTTCCTCCAGTTCCTTGATTCTAGTCCTTGCCTTCTTCAGGTCTATCATGTCGGCGCACATCTGGTTCTCCTGTCGTCGAATATGCTGGTTTAATTCCTGGATAAAATCAGCAATTGATCTATCCTTTCTGGTGCTGATCATCTCCCAGTGCTCATCTCGGCGCCCACAAATCTGGTAGATAGTATCCTTGAGATCATTGCGGTAGACTTCTCCAATGCGTCCCATGGTGATGTGAGCTGCCATGCTCTTTCCTAGACTCCAAGTTGGTGCATAAAAAAAACTCTATGGGCTCAGTGACTGGCATGAACGTCCTTCCTAGAACTTGAACTTGAATCATCCAATGCTCCTCTTCAGGTAAAGTGGCGTTGTAGGTTCCGGTGAAGCTTGGTACTCCTATGTTCAGGTATCTAGTGACTTCCTTCAAGTGGCGTCCAAAGGGTGTATCTTCATCTGGTTGCGTGAACTTGTTCCTTGTATCCGCCATCCTAAAGAGTAGAAAAGATGAGAGGTCAAAAGAGAAGAGAGTGAATAGTGATCTAGGTATTTAGCTTAGTGGTCGTTTCCTACTGTCAGCGTGTGCTCTGATACCATCTTTGTAGCGACCAGACCTCAAACAGTCTGATCTCTGTGCTCCGGTGTCATCCCTGGATCAGTAATCCTGACACACACAGTACTTGAAGGATTTATAACAGAGTAGCAATCACACACTTATTACATCGAGTGTCTCAATAGAGAACTTATTACAATAAATATGGCTTGAGGCCATCTAATAACAATAACAGCGGAAGGCTTAGAAGATAAGCGAGTCCATCAACTCCAACGGCATCACTGAGTATAGAACCACGACCTAAAAAATCCTTAATCATCGTCTGAAAAGTCTGCAACATTAACGTTGCAGCCCGAAAACAGGTCAGCACATGGAATATGCTGGCAAGGTAACACATAGAGAGTAATGGAATGAAACAGCTATACTATATGCATATTTGGCTGGTGGAAAGCTCTATGGTTACAGTTTTGCGTAAAGCCAATTTTTCCCTACTGCAAAGGAATAAAATTTATTTAACTATCATGGTAGTTGTTAAACATTGAGAATGGTTGACAGCATCCTCAATCCCAATTAAGCATCATCATTAAACAAAACCCAACAAAATTAATTTAGAGTAACATGTTGAGATCCAAGTACTAGATACTCAAGTTGTCCATAACCGGGGACACGGCTAACCATGATTAGTTTATACACTCTGCAGAGGTTTGCGCACTTTTCCCCACAAGACTCGATCGCCTCCGTTCGGTTTCTTGCCCTACATGGTGTTTGAGAAGACAGATGACCGAGGCACAGTCTTTCAAAAGCGCTAGCACCTTACAATGGATAGACCGTTACACCTACTTTCCCCTACATCTGCTAGTCCACCCTGTAAGAGTTCGCATAACTTAATCAACTATGCTAGAGCCCATAATAGCTTGTGGCTGCACACGGAAGTTTCTAGTATGAAAATTCTCATGATCCCTTTGGGCCTGGGTGGCAGTCCATAAAGAAAACAGGCAATCCTGGAATACCCAGGTACCTCAATCCACCCAGATGTGTGTTTAAGTTGCCACCTTAGATAAACCATTAATTAACAAACTCACATCTGTCATGGATATCACTCACCCAATCCACGTCTACTAGCATAGCATGGCATTATAGGCAAACATAGAAGTAAGTCCCAAAGGCTTGATAATATAACAGGTAATAGGTACTACCTCAACTACTTCCCATCCCACAATTTAATTAGATCCTAATCATGCAATGTTTGAGCATTGATCTAATGCAATAAAACTGGGTAGTAGGAGGTATGTTCAAAGTGTTACTTGCCTTGCTGATGATCCGCGAAACCTAGAGATTCGATGTAACAGGCGGCACACTCCGGGTATTCTATCACAGACAAACAAACAAGCATACAATAAGTATTCATCTAATGCACGGGTAAAACTCAAATAAGAGATCTAACCAAAAGGTTCAACTTAAGAACTCCGGTTTGCAAAAAGAATCAAATCAAACGAAGCAACGGAAGTCAAACGGCAAAAGAAACAGGCTTCATTTACTATTCTGGATCTAGGGCAATTTTTACAATGGCAAAAACTTTTTAAGTTGGTTAAACGAATAGAGGGTTTCGAGACGAAACTCCGGGCGCTTGAATCGCCTGATTCTGATAAACGAGCGAAAAGTTATACTAAAACGAAATTCGGATCAGGAATCGCGATCAGAAAAATCGCGGATTTAATCCGAGAAAAAGAAAAACGACAAACGTTCGCTAGAACGAATGAACGGACGAACGCTCGTTATTTAAATAATCGGAAAAATTGATCTATTTAAAAAAACCGAAACTAAAAAAACGAACAAAACTGTTGGAAAAACCGAACGGTTTTTCGGAAAAAAACCGGCGTCTAAAAAAACTACCCGGCAACTCCGGCGAGAAATCCGGCAGCGGCGGTGGTCGGCGGCGGGGCGGCAGGGGCGGCGGTCGGCGGAGGTGGCGGCGGGGCGGCGGCGGCGTTCGGCGGGGCGACGGCGGGGCGGTGGCGGCGACGCAGCGGCGGCGGCAGCGGCTAGGGCGGGGCTGGGGCTAGGGTTTGGGGAGGCTCCGGGCTGGGCTCCCCGGCTTATAAAGCCCGATCGGGCCTAGTGTCCAGGTCGGACACGGCCTGTAGGTCGGTTGCATTTTTTTAAATTATTTCGCGCAGAAAGACAAATAAAAGAAATACTTAACGGACTCCAAAAATCCCGAATAAATTTTCCCGGGCTTCTAAAATCAAGCCGCACAAGGTGAACATTTATTTGGGACCTAAATGCAATTTTGAAAAACACACATTTTTCCTAAATTCAAATAAAATAATGAAAAACTCCTAAATAAAATCTTATTTGATTTTATTATTAAATCCTCAATATTTCTTTATTTTGGGAAAGTCATTTTATTCCGTCTCTCATATTTTTGTAATAGAAATAATTGATGATAAAATAATTAAAATAAATGATCATATTCTCAAAATTTGAGAAAACTCAAATATGAAAATAACGGAATCCCTAACTCTCTCCATGGGTCCTTGAGTTGCGTAGAATTTCTAGGATCAAAACCAAAAGCAAAATAAAATATATTATGCAATGATGATCTAATGTGTAACATTCCAAATTGAAAATTTGGGATGTTACAGCTAATAACTATGGACTCGAAGGTCTGAAGTAAACTACTTACACATCACCGGAGAGGCCATGGAGTTGATGTAGAGGCCCTCCGTGATCAGAGCCCCCTCCGGCGGGGCTCCGAAAAAAGGCCGCAAGGTGGGATCTCTTGGGTACAGCAGGTTGCGGCGGTGGAATTAGGTTTTTGTGGTGCTCCTGAATGTTTGGGGGTACGTGGACTTATATAGGAGAAAGAAGTAGGTCGGTGGAGCAACGAGGGGCCCACGAGGGTGGAGGGCGTGCCCAGGGGGTAGGCGCGCCCCCTGCCTCGTGGCCTCCTTGATTATTTCTTGACGCCGCTCCAAGTCTCCTGGATCATGTTTGTTGAGGAAATCACGTTCCCGAAGGTTTCATTCGGTTTGGACTTCGTTTGATATTCCTTTTCTGTGAAACACTGAAATAGGCAAAAAAACAGCAATTTGGGATGGTCCTCCGGTTAATAGGTTAGTCCCAAAAATAATATAAAAGTGTAAAATAAATCCCATTAACATCCAAAACAGGTAATATAATAGCATGGAGCAATCAAAAATTATAGATACGTTGGAGACGTATCAGGAGAGTCTTCACATAGCTAAATAATTATTTAACTACTCATTGATCTTCACTTATATCTTTTTGGAGTAGTTTGTCATTTACTCATGTGCTTCACTTATATCCTATGAGTAAATAGTTGAATGATTTGAATATCTTAAATCTGAAATTTATATATGTTTCATATACTTATTCCATGGGGAGTAATGACTTCACATATAAGAAGTAGAGGTGGTAAATTTATTCAAGGTTAGCAAACATTGTATTGGTCACTTGAACAATTCATGAAATAATATTGAAGGAATAGAGATTTCACATATAAATATACTATCTTGGACATCTTTTGTAATTGTGAGCACTCATTAAAATATGACATCTTAAAAGGTTGATGTTGGACAAGGAAGACAACGTAATGGGTTATGTTTTCTTATATACGAAATAAAGTATATTGTCATGGATCATCCAACATGTTGAGCTTGCCTTTCCCCCTCATGCTAGCCAAATTCTTTGCACCAAGTAGAGATACTACTTGTGCTTCCAAACATCCCTTAAACCAGTATTGCCATGAGAGTCCACCATACCTACCTATGGATTGAGTAAGATCCTTCAAGTAAGTTGTCATCGGTGCATGCAATAAAAATTGCTCTCTAAATATGTATGATCTATTAATGTGTAGAAAATAAGCTTTGTACGATCTTGTGATGTGGAAGTAATAAAAGCGACGGATTGCATAATAAAGGTCCTTATCACAAGTGGCAATATAAAGTGACGTTCTTCCGCATTAAGATTTTTTGCATCCAACTATAAAAGCGCATGACAACCTCTGCTTCCCTCTGTGAAGGGACTATCTTTTATTCTTGTCTTCTACCTTATGCAAGAGTCGTGGTGATCTTTGTGTTATTTTACTACAAACTCTTGAATAGATAGTTCAGAAAGGATAACTTTGAGGTGGTTTAGTACCCTACAATAATCTCTTCGTTTGTTCTCCGCTATTAGTGACTTTGGAGTGACTCTTTGTTGCATGTTGAGGGATAGTTATATGATCCAATTATGCTATTATTGTTGAGAGAACTTGCACTAGTGAAAGTATGAACCCTAGGACTTGTTTCCTAGCATTGCAATACCGTTTGTGCTCACTTTTATCATTAGTTACCTTGCTGTTTTTATATTTTTAGATTACAAAAACCATTATCTACTATCCATATTGCACTTGTATCACCATCTCTTCGCCGAACTAGTGCACCTATACAATTTACCATTGTAGTGGGTGTGTTGGGGACACAAGAGACTCTTTGTTATTTGGTTGCAGGGTTTCTTGAGAGAGACCATCTTCATCCTACGCCTCCCATGGATTGATAAACCTTAGGTCATCCACTTGAGGGAAATTTGCTACTGTCCTACAAACCTCTGCACTTGGAGGCCCAACAACGTCTACAAGAAGAAGGTTGTGCAGTAGACATTAGAAGTACATAGCCACAGACGAGTGAGTACCTTATCTTTGTGATTTCTTGCGTGTTGCGTCCTTTCCTGACAATGGCTCTTCCGGGTCCCTTTGGCTACAGTGGTGAGGCCTCCCGCGGCGCGGCCTCCACCGGACCTTAGCTCACTCCTGGTCTTGAGCCCCCCATGTCTGACCACTACGCGAGGCACGGGGCCTGTCCAAGAGGCGGACGTGCCGATGGGGGGTCTTGATCCTCCTTTCCTAGCGTCCTTCCTTCACGATCCGGCCTGGGGTGCAGAAGGCGTGCAAGGGCTCCTCCATTGGTCATCACTGGTGGCTGGGCAACCCCAGCACTGGCTTCATCTTCGGGTGGCAAGGCCGTGCCACCCAGCACCTCCTCCGAGGCCCGAAAGGTGGCGGGGAAGGCACCGACATCCAGCCCCCTACCAGGGGCAGGCGGGCCACCTCAAGCTTCCCCAACAACCATCAGCGTGGAGGATGGGCTTGGCCGTGCGCTGGAGCTCGTGTGCGGGCGCGGTGCTGTACCCCACGAGCTATTCCAGGAGGCGATGGGTCCGCTGAGCTGGCTCGGAGAAGAGCTTGTTGACGTTGATGCTCATCTTGAGATGGAGGACCTTTTCCTGACGCACGAGTGGCACCAATTGAAGGTCGCCATCAACCTTGGGCATCTTCAGCATGAGCACGCCAACGCAAAGGCCGTGGCGTCCTGTGCGACCGCACGAGAGTCCTACGCCCGGGCCTTGGAGGAGGCCAGAGCGGCCGACCATCACCGTGAAGCTGCCAAGGAGCGTGAGCGGGAGCTCCAGGCCTCGAACGCTGCCCTTGAGCAGCGCATTGAAGCGCATAGGGTCGTCTTGGCCTCTTCACCAGGGGGAGCATCTTCCAAAGAGAAGGAGACCAAGAAACGCGAGGAGGCACTGGCGCTGGAGGCCTTGGAGCACACCCTGGAGCTTGAGCGGTTGGAGGTGAGGGAGCGCCAGGTGGCCACGGCTAAGGACATCATCACCGCGTGGGAAGCCAAGATCCACGAGGAGGTCGATCGGAGGGCGGCGAAGGCTTGCGTGGATCTTGCCGACGAGTGTCACCTGAAGCTAGAGCTCTTGGAAGCCAAGGTTAAGGGCAGGACCCCTGCCCTTAAGGCAAAGTTGAACGAGGCGGGGCAGCACGAGAGGGCCGCCAAGGTAGCTCAGGCTTTGGCCCAGGCTGACTTGGCCTCCACACGCACCGACTTGCTCTCACTCTAGGGGCAGATCGATGGTGTCACGTCCCCCTCGAAGAAGAATGTGAATGTGGCGTGCCGTCGGCGGACGCTGCAGTGCGAGCATGCTTCTATGCTCCAGGCCCTCAGGGTGAGGGCCAACCGAGCCTTGAGCACCATCTACGAGGAGAGCGCCCCTCACCCGCGTGAGGAAGATTATGTTGGCCACCTCTGCTTCTTCACCAAGGTCGTGACCCGCCTGGACGACTGGGCCGGGAGGGCTCGTGAGCTCATTGAGGAAAGGAGCCGGGGCCTCCTTGGGTGCGCATTCTCACACATCTTCAGTCACCTCTAGAACCTCGACCCCCACTTCGATTTTGATGATGCCATAGCCCCCGTGCCCGAGGTTATCTGGGACAGCCTAGCGTACTAGGTGGACGATGATGTGGATGCTCTGGTCATAGAGTTCTCCCCCGAGGATGACGCGGCGGTGATCGTGGCAGATGAAGATGGCATGGATGACGATGATGAAGATGACGTTAGTGGCAGCCTAGGTACCACGGACAAAGGCGACCAGGACGGTACTAGAGGTAGCACGCCCAGTTAGGCCTACGTTCCTTCGCTTTGACTTGTACGCAAAAACTCGGACACGGCCCCGCAGGGCATGAGAGCATTTTGGAGGGGGAGCCCCTTGTAATGTATAAACCAACATCCTGTCTTTCTAAAGTAGGACTTGAAATGTGCTATCGCGAGCTTGTGAGCCCCTGAGCAGGGTTGTTGTTGAGACTTATCTTGATTTTAGTAGGCCTTGAGCAGGTCCTGAGGTCACAGATGTGCCTTCCTTCTGAGGCGAGCTCTTTGAGGCTCGCGAGGTTGTAGGTCTCTCGAGGGGCCTGCTGGCTCTCCCAAGAGAGCCTCGCGAGGAACGAATGTCGTACTACGGCAGGGTATGCGCGCTATGATCCTGTGGTGATTGCATCCTTGGACTGGGGGCTTGCCGTCAGCTGGGCCAACCCGAGCGTGCTTGGCGTGCCATACCACGCCAAGCCCCCGCTCGCGAGGCACTCACTGGGGGGAGCAGGTGTGAGCCCCTTAGAAAAACATGCAACGAGAAAGCGAGAAACTGACACAAATCAAGAGAAAATTCCCCACGTTTTTTGATAAACATGAAGAACTTCAAATCTTAGTCCAAAGGGCGGTGAATCGAGTTACAGAAGAAGGGATGAAAGCAAACAGCCGCGTCCGACACCTAGCTAGTATTCTTGTCTTCTCACTAGCGCGGAGCTAAGTACTTTCACTGGATGTGAGCATACTCATTGGGGGACAGTGTCGACGGCCAGCGCAAAGCATGGTGCTTCCAATTGGAGGTGGGTGGGTGATACGTCTCCATCATATCTATAATTTTTTATTGTACCATGCCAATATTATACAACTCTCATATACGTTTGGCAAATTTTTATACTATTTTTGGTACTAACATATTGATCTAGTGCCTAGTTCCAGTTCCTATTTGTTGCATGTTTTTTGTTTCGCAGAAAATCCATATCAAACGAAGTCCAAACGGGATAAAAACTTACGGAGATTTTTTGGAATATATGTGATTTTTGGGAAGAAGAATGAACGTGAGACGATGTCCGAGGGGGCCATGAGGCAGGGGGCGCGCCCCTGACCCTTGTGGCCACCCCGTAAGGCGGTTGGTTCCCTTCTCTCACCGCAAGAAAGCCAATATCCGGATACAAATCGTGTTAAAATTTCAGCCCAATCGGAGTTACGGATCTCCGGGAATATAAGAAATGGTGAAAGGCCAGAATCTGGAACACAGAAATAGAGAGAGACCGAGAGAAAGATCCAATCTCGGAGGGGCTCTCACCCCTCCGCCGCCATGGAAGCCATGGACCAGGGGGTAAACCCTTCTCCCATCTAGGGAGAAGGTTAAGGAAGAAGAAGAAGAAGGGGGGCTCTCTCCCCCTCTCTCCCGATGGCGCCGGAACGCCGCCGGGGCCATCATCGTGATAATGATCTACACCAACACCTCAGTCATCTTCACCAACATCTTCATAACCTTCCCCCATCTATCTACAGTGGTCCACACTCCCGCAACCCGTTGTACCCTCTACTTGAACATGGTGCTTTATGCTTCATATTATTATCCAATGATGTGTTGCCACACTCCCGCAAGTCTGAGTAGATTTTTGTTGTCCTATCAGTAATTGGTGAATTGCTATGATTGGTTTAATTTGTTTGTGGTTATGTTGCTGTCCTTTGGTGCCCATCATATGAGCGCGCGCGTGGATCACACCATAGGGTTAGTTGTATGTTGCTAGGACTATGTATTGGAGGGCAAGAGTGACAGAAGCTTCAACCTAGCATAGAAATTGATGCATACGGGATTGAATGGGGACCAATATATCTTAATGCTATGGTTGGATTTTACCTTAATGAACATTAGTAGTTGCGGATGCTTGCTAATAGTTCCAATCATAAGTGCATAGAATTCCAAGTCAGGGATGACATGCTAGCAGTGGCCTCTCCCACATAATACTTGCTATCGGTCTAGTAACGTAGTCAATTGCTTAGGGACAATTTTGCCAATCCTACCACCACTTTTCCACACTCGCTATACTAACTTTATTACTTCTGTACCTAAAACATCCCCTAGTTTTTATTTAGGTGCTCTTTATATTCTTGCAAACCTATCCCGTTACACCTACAAAGTACTTCTAGTTTTATACTTGTTCTAGGTAAAGCAAACATTAAGCGTGCGTAGAGTTGTATCGGTGGTCGATAGAAGTTGAGGGAATATTTGTTCTACCTTTAGATCCTCGTTCGGTTCGACACTCTTACTTATCGCAAGAGGCTACAATTGATCCCCTATACTTGTGGGTTATCAAGACCTTTTTCTGGCGCCGTTGACGGGGAGTTATAGCGTGGGGTGAATATTCTCGTGTGTGCTTGTTTGCTTTATCACTAAGTAGTTTTTATTTTGTGCTCTTGTTTTCTACCTTTAGTTATGGGTAGGAAACGCAGAATACCAAAAAAATTAGTGGTACCTACTGAACCAATGGTTGAAGAACCACTCAAAATCTATCACACTACTAAAGCTTTTTACTTGGATCATCTTCGATCCCTATGTGCTCGGGCTGAAACCCCAACTAGCTTAGTTGAGGGCAATCTTTAGATGAGCATGCTTGTTATGTGTGACACTGCATATCTAAAAAAGGGAAACTTCTACTGGATCAAATTCATCGTTTGCAGTGCTATGCTTGGAATTTATGTGAAATATATGATTGTACTTGTTGTTCTAAAGACCCTAAGAAACACCTTCCTTACCAATGTGAGTTTTGTGATAATGGAATCGTATCTTCGTATAGTAAGGGTGTTTATAATTACTATGATGTTTAACAAATTGAAGAATTTGTTGCTTTTAGGGTACTTGTGAAATTGCTTCTTTTATTGAAGAGTGTGATACTACTCTCTACAAATGTGAAAATTTGGCCATACTTAAATATTGCTATGATAATTATGCTTCTAATCCTTATATTAAACCATATACTGAGGACTCCTTCGCTGTCCAAGAAGAGACTAATATTTTGCAGGAGTCTATGGAATAAGAAATTAATGACATTGTGGTCTCATTGGATGAAAAATATGAGGAGGAGAGCGAAGAACAAAAAGAGGAAGAGTGGATTGATCACCCGTTCCCACCATCTAATGAGAGTAACTCTTTATCCCATACATTGTTTAATTTCCCTTTGAATTTACCGAAGGATGAATGTTATGATGACTGTTATGATCCTGTTGATTCTTTTAAAATATCCCTTTTTGATGTTGCTTGTAGCCAAGATGCCAATATGAATTATGCTTATGGAGATGAACTTGCTATAGTTCCTTATGTTAAATTTGAAATTGTTGCTATTGCACCCATGCATGATAGTCCTATTATCTTTTTGAATTCTCCCGACTACACGATATCGGAGAAGTTTTCCCTTATTAAGGATTGTATTGATGGGTCGTGTTTTACTATTACACATGATGATTTTGATAGATATAATATGCATGTGCTTGCTGCTCCTACTTGCAATTATTATGAGAGAGGAACTACATCTCCGCCTCTCCATGTTTCCAATATGATAAAATTGCAAGAAACTGTTTATACTATGCATTGGCCTTTACTATGTGTGCATGAATTGTTCTTTTATGACATGCCAATGCATAGGAAGAGAGTTAGACTTCGTTGTTGCATGATATATGTCACTTTGTGCTCACTACTAAATCACAAATCATTGTTAATTAAAATTGGCTTTGATATACCTTGGGATCCGGGTGGATCCATTACTTGAGCACTATATGCCTAGCTTAATGGCTTTAAAGAAAGCGCTGCCAGGGAGACAACCCGGAAGTTTTAGAGAGTCATTTATTTCTGTTGTGTGCTTTTATAAAGTTTAAAAACAAAAAATTAAAGAGGGGAACCTAAAACTTTTTCAAAAAGAAAAGCGCAAGCGAGAAAGACAAGCATTGTTAAAGTGGGAGCTAGCCTTGAACTTTGTTCATGCCCATGGAAACTTTGTGACCCTTGATTATGGAAACTTTTGAACAAAAACAATTATCCCCTTGTACAAATCCATTGTATCATAAAAATAATGTGCCAAGATTTTCCTTTAGGATGTTTACATTGCTTGTTGGTTTGTGCGGTGCAAAACAGAAACTTTGGCTGTAGTGCGCGATTTTACATTTTTTATTGGAATGTCAAACAGTTATGAAACTTTTTGCACTGTCTTTCTATAAAAAAATTATTTTTACAAATTTTTCAGAATTTTTGGAGTATCAGAAGTATGGTGAATGTTTAGATTACTACAGACTATCCTGTTTAAGACAGATTCTGTTTTTGATGCATTGTTTGCTTGTTTTGATGAAACTATCAATTCCTATCAGTGAATTAAGCCATGGAAAAGTTATATTACAGTAGCTACAATGCAAAAACAAAATATTAATTGGTTTGCAATAGTACTTAGAGTAGTGATTTTCTTTATTATACTAATGGATCTTACCGAGCTTTCTGTTGAGTTTTGTGTGGATGAAGTGATCAAAGATTAAGGAGGTCTCAATATGAGGAGAAGGAGGAGAGGCAAGAGATTAAGCTTGGGGATGCCCAAGTCACCCCAAGTAAATATTCAAGAAGACTCGAGCATCTAAGCTTGGGTATGCCCCGGAAGGCATCCCATCTTTCTTCAACATGTATCGGTATGTTTTCGGTTTCATTTCGTTCATGTGATATGTGCAAAACTTGGAGCGTCTTTTGCATCTAGTTTTCAATTTTATTTCATGCACCATGCTGGTATGAGATAGTCCATGGTTGATTTATAGAATTCTATTTGCACTTCACTTATATCTTTTGGGTATGGCTTTATAAAATGCTGCATGTGCTTCGCTTATATCATTTGAAGTTTGGATTGCCTGTTTCCCTACACATAGAAAACCGCCATTTGTAGAATGCTCTTTTGCTTCACTTATATATGTTAGAGCGTGGGCTTATCTTTTGTATAAATAATTAAACTCTCTTGGTTCACTTATATCTATTTAGAGAGAGGACAGGAATTGGTCATTCACATGGTTAGTCATAAAATCCTACATAAAACTTGTAGATCACTGAATATGATATGTTTGATTCCTTGCAATAGTTTTGCGATATAAAGATGGTGATATTAGATTCATGCTAGTGGGTAATTGTGGATTGTAGAAATATTTTTGTGAAGTTTGTGGTTCCCGTAGCATGCACGTATGGTGAACCGTTATGTGATGAAGTCGGAGCATGATTTATTTATTGATTGTCTTCCTTATGAGTGGCGGTCGGGGACGAGCGATGGTCTTTTCCTACCAATATATCCCCCTAGGAGCATGCACGTAGTACTTTGTTTCGATAGCTAATAGACTTTTGCAATAAATATATGAGTTCTTTATGACTAATGTTGAGTCCATGGATTATACGCACTCTCACCCTTCCATCATTGCTAGCATCCTCGATACCATGCATTGCTCCTTCTCACCTTGAGAGTTAGTGCAAACTTCGTCGGTGCATCCAAACCCCATGATATGATACGCTCTATCACACATAAGCCTCCTTATATCTTCCTCAAAATAGCCACCATACCTACCTATCATGGCATTTCCATAGCCATTCCGAGATATATTGCCATGCAACTTCCATCATCTTCATATACATGACTTGAGCATCATTGTCATATTGCTTTACATGATCGTAAGATAGCTAGCATGATGTTCTCATGGCTTGTCCATTTTTTGATGCCATTGCTACGCTAGATCATTGCACATCTTCGTACACCGCCGGAGGCATTCATATAGAGTTATATATTTGTTCTAGATATCGAGTTGTAATATTGAGTTGTAAGTAAATAAAAGTGTGATGATCATCATTATTAGAGCATTGTACCATGTGAGGAAAGGATGATGGAAGCTATGATTCCCTCACAAGTTGGGATGAGTCTCCGGACTTTATGAAAAATAAAATAGGCCAAAGAAGCACAGATAAAAATAAAAGAAGCCAAAGAAGCCGACCAAAAAATGAGAGAAAAAGAGAGAAGGGGCAACGCTACTATCCTTTTACCACACTTGTGCTTCAAAGTAGCACCATGTTCTTCATAGAGAGAGTCTCCTACGTTGTCACTTTCAGATACTAGTGGGAATTTTTCATTATAGAACTTGGTTTGTATATTCCGATGATGGGCTTCCTCAAATGCCCGAGGTCTTCATGAGCAAACAAGTTGGATGCACACCCACTTAATTTTCAGTTTGAGCTTTCATACACTTATAGCTCTAGTGCATCCGTTGCATGGCAATCCCTACTCCTCGCATTGACATCGATTGATGGGCATCTCCATAGCCCATTAATTTTCCTAGATGATGTGGGACTTTCTCCATTTTTTGTCTTCTCCACACAACCTCCACCATCATATTCTATTCCAGCTATAGTGCTATATCCATGGCTCACGCTCATGTATTGCGTGAAAGTTGAAAAGGTTTGAGAACATCAAAAGTATGAAATAATTGCTTGGCTTGTCATCGGGGTTGTGCATGATTTGAATATTGTGTGTGGTGAAGATGGAGCATAGCCAAACCATATAGTTTTGTAGGGGTAACTTTCTTTGGCCATGTTATTTTGAAAAGACATGATTGCTTTATTAGTATGCTTGAAGTATTATTGTCTTAAGGAGTCACTCGTGTCTTAATATTCATGCCATGATTAGATTACATGATCAAGATTATGCTAGGTAGCTTTCCACATCAAAAAATATCTTTTTTTTCATTTACCTACTCGAGGACGAGCAGGAATTAAGCTTGGGGTTGCTAATACGTCTCCGTCTTATCTACAATTTTTTATTGTTCCATGCCAATATTATACAACTTTCATATACTTTTGGCAACTTTTTATACTATTTTTGGGACTAACATATTGATCCAGTGCCAGTTCCTGTTTGTTTCATGTTTTTTGTTTCATAGAAAATCCATATCAAACGGAGTCCAAACGGGATAAAAACTTACTAAGATTTTTTTTTGGAATATATGTGATTTTTGGGAAGAAGAATCAACATGAGACGATGCCCGAGGGGACCACGAGGCAGGGGCGCACCCCAGGGGGGTGGGCGCGCCCCTGACCCTCGTGGCCATCGAGTAAGGAGGTTGGTGACCTTCTTTTGCTGCAAGAAAGCCAATATCCAGATACAAATCGTGTTAAAATTTCAGCCCAATCGGAGTTACGAATCTCCGGGAATATAAGAAACGGTGAAAGGCCAGAATCTGGAATGTAGAAACAGAGAGAGACAGAGAGACATATCCAATCTCGGAGGGGCTCTCGCTCCTCCGCCATGATGGAAGCCATGGACCAGGGGGTGAACCCTTCTCCCATCTAGGGAGAAGGTCAAGGAAGAAGAAGAAGGGGGCCCTCTCCCCCTCTCTCCCGGTGGCACCGGAACGCCGTCGGGGCCATCATCGCGATAACGATCTACACCAACACCTCCGTCATCTTCTCCAACATCTTCATCACGTTCCCTCGTCTATCTACAGCGGTCCACTATCCCGCAACCCACTGTACTCTCTACTTGAACATGGTGCTTTATGCTTCATATTGTTATCCAATGATGTGTTGCCATCCTATGATGTCTGAGTAGATTTTCATTGTCCTATCGGTAATTGGTGAATTGCTATGATTGGTTTAATTTGCTTTTGGTTATGTTGTTGTCCTTTGGTGCCCATCATATGAGCGCGCGCGTGGATCACACCATAGGGTTAGATGTATGTTGATAGGACTATGTATTGGAGGGCAAGAGTGACAGAAGCTTCAACCTAGCATAGAAATTGATGCGTATAGGATTGAAGGGGGGCCAATATATCTTAATGCTATGGATGGGTTTTACCTTGATGAACGTTAGTAGTTGCGGATGCTTTCTAATAGTTCCAATCATAAGTGCATAGAATTCCAAGTCAGGGATGACATGCTAGCAGTGGCCTCTGCTACATAAAACTTGCTATCGGTCTAGTAATGTAGTCAATTGCTTAGGGTTTGACCTTTAGGGAATATTTGTTCTACCTTTAGCTCCTCGTTGGGTTCGACAATCTTACTTATCGAAAGAGGCTGCAATTAATCCCCTATACTTGTGGGTTATCAGCGGGAGCCCCCGTGAGGCCTGAGGGCGGCACTAAGGAGACACCAGGGCGTGTACAACCCCACAAATTTTTACGTGAGAGTGTCACGAGCGGAGACCCTCACAGGCGTGTGCCTTGCTTCATGTCGCCTGTCGAGGGCCCCGCCCTACGCCTCCCCCGACCACCGTTTGGGCATACGGAAACCAGGACAAGATCAAGGGGCAAGGGGGACGCTGGCAGCGCCCTCGGCGACCGTGGGCCCTCTACCGGGGGGTAAGGGCTCGCCGACACCTTCCCCGGCAGGGGACCTACCTCCGTGCAACGCCTTGCTCCATGCGGCGCGGGGGAGGCCCTGGCTCCGGGCCCCTCCCACGCAGCCCCCAGTGCACCTCTCATGCAGAGGGCGGAGCCATCGCCCTGGGGTCTCTGGCCACTGATATAGCCTAGTTCATCTGTTGTCCATGGTTAGCGTAAGCATGCTCCTGAGATACTAGTTGTATCCAACGGTTATTATCGTTGAAGGGGTCAGCGAAGCTTCCTGGCGCCTCATGGAAAGCATCAGCCTCTTGCATCCCTTCTGCCCAGCCTGGCTCGCGGAACGAGACGAGGCCTTCCCCTAGCGTGCACTCTTGGTCCATCATGGTGGGTATGTAGGCGTCCGAAGCCGCCGCGCCAGGGCTGTCACGCGGGTGCCCACGCCATGGGCCACTAGGCCCGGCATCTGGCACTGATGGCCGTAGGGTGGCATCCTGGCACGGCTCCTGTCGGTGTACTAGAGTAGGGGTACCTTAGTATCCCGAACTTGTGCACGGGCAGTCGCAGCATCCCGCGGCAAGGCTTGCCGGGTGACCGCCAAGGTCCTCCGTGGTTCCTTTGAAGCCATTCAAGGACAAAGTATCCAAGCCAAGGAGACAAGACCCCGGCAAGAGGAGCTTGCCGGGAAGGCCAACCAAGGCATCTCAAGGAACTTGCCGCGACGCGCCACGCGTCCCGGCAAGGCCCGGTGAGCGACAAGCTCCCGGACGCGACAAGACAACGACCGCGGCAAGGCGCTTGCCGCGACAAGCCACCACTCTGTGCCCACGCTCCAGCACATCCACCAATGTGTCGCTCTGGGACCCTTCCAGGCGTACGTGGCGGGAGGCTATGCAGCTAGCGGTGCGCGGTGGCAAGCGGCACTAACAAGATTGCCATCGTGGCGAGCGGTGGCGTCCCTGACGGTCCCTTTTGCACTATTTAGACGACACAGACGGGCATTTAATGCCCTTGTCCCCTGCCGTCAGGGTTAGGTATGATACACTGTAGCAGGTAGTTGTACCAACCGCAACACCTTTCCATTTTTACCCTTGTCTATGTTGCCACTTGTCGGTGACCCCTTGAGCATATAAAAGGAGGCCCATGCAACGTAGAGGGAGGAGGAGAACACTCAGGCTCGGTCTCGTTAGCTGCTGAGGGGTACTGTAGCACTCCGCGCTCCCGAGCAAGAACTCAATACAAACCGCAAAGCAGGAGTAGGGTTTTACGCATCCGTGCGGCCCGAACCTGGGTAAACTGCTCGTGTGCTTCGCCTCGATCCGCTCTTCGTGCGACCCTCGCCCCCGCTGAACTGAAAGGGACTCGGTCCGCCGGTCCCATAGGTGCTCGTGGATTAGTCCCCCGGCATCTCTGGCGCGCCAGGTAGGGGCGTCGAGGTTGTGTGAACCAGATCCGGCGTTCACACGAGCTAGATCTTCATCATCTTCATCGACATGCCGCCGAAGAAGAAGGCTTCGGAGGCGGCTGCTCCGTTCGCGCCGAACCCACCACCGCCGGAGCAAACGGCTGATGGGGCAGACGCCGGCAGAAGAACGGGCGTCGACGAGAGAGCTCACGGTGCTGCCAGGTCCAAGGACAAGGCTGCGCTGCCCATCGGCAGCATAGCCGGCTCCCACAACGACCGGGCACACTCCAAGACCTCGGCGTCCGTACATGCACCGCGCCCATCTCAGGAGGCGCGGGACCAGCAGCGTCATGGTGCTCACAGTACCATCCGTTTGCTGGACCAAGATCGAGCTGGTGGATCTCGGAGTGCTCAAGACCAGCATGCACGCCAACATGCTGGCACGAGCGAGGCACGGTCTCCTGGACGGGATACTGCTCCTTCTAACATAGTTAGAAGTCCGAGCATATCCCGCTCCTCGCACCATTCGCCACCGCCACCCGCCACTCCAGCAGAAGCTTTGGCGCGAGCTCAACTGCTCCTGGACTAGCCTCCAACGGCAGACAAGATCGACGACTGGAGGGCCACCATTCAGAGTCTCATCGGCTTCGCCAACGGCGACACTCAACGGCAGCCGAGCACGTCGCAGCCGCGGCAAGTCAGCCAGGCATGAGCCGGTGGCGACAAGACCGGTGGGGGTGCAACCACTGTGCACTCTCCGCCCCGAAGGCCAAGATCGTCGACTCGCCGGATCCACCTCAACAGCGACTCCACCGCGTCATCAGATCCACGAGCTCGTCGCGATCAGCGCCGAGTTCTTCATGAACGACAGCAAGAAGACGCTCGTACTCGCATCGAGCGCCAAAGTGAAGCGCGACGTCAATCGAACCAGCGCGCTGGGCCCTCTGTCGACATGCATGCGCCAGGGGAACCAGGCGACTTGCCGTACGCGGTAGGTTGCCCTACATTTACTCGTGAGCTGCGGCAAGTCCAGTGGCCCAGCACGAAGAATTTCAAGCCAGACGTACCAGAGAAGTACGACGGCAAGTCGCATCCGTCGGAGTTCCTCAGCAGCTACACCATTGCGGTGCAGGCTGCCGGGGGGCGGGACGACAAGATCCTTGCCAACTACTTCCCGCTGGTGCTCAAGCCCAACGTCAGGTCCTGGCTCATGCACTTGCCGAACGACTCCATATCCTCCTGGGCAGACCTATGCCATCAGTTTGTCGGCGCCTTTACAGGCGGCCACAAACCCCATGGCCAAGAGAGTGACCTTCATCTGCTCGCCCAGAAGGAAGGAGAGCCCCTACGCAAGTACATTCAGAGATTCAGCCGTGTACAGCACAACATTCCAGATGTCCACCCTGCCGCGGTCATCAGCGCGTTCCATCAGAACGTGTGTAACCGCAGGATGCGGGAGGAGATGGCGATGTGCAAGATCAGAGACGGCAGTGAGCTGTATGCCCTGGCTGACAAGTGTGCACGTGCTGAGGAAGGAAGGAAACTCCCCGGAGAGAATACAGGAGCAGGAGGATCTGACAGCGAGGATGCTGCCCCGGCAAAGAAAAACCGGCGGCGGAACAACAGGAAGAAGAAGGGCAAAGATGTGCTAGTCATTGAGCAGTCCGGCAACGAAGGTGGCGCCAAGAAAGCCAAAACTGGTAGCTCCGGCAAGGAGATTGCCGCAAGCACCAACTGCCAGACTGTGGCGGTCGCTGACAAGCAGGACGGTACCGACAAGCAGTACTGCAAGATCCACCGCACCAAGGGCCATGACCTCCAGAGCTGCAAGAAGGTCGAACAACTTGTCCAGCAGCAAAAGGCTGAATACGAGCGACGTGACAAGGAGAAGGCCCAAGGAGGCGCTGGATAATCCCACAAGAAGCGCGCCGGCCGGGGAGGATGCCGCGGCAAGGCCAAGCAGCGGCAAGGAGACAGACCTCCCCGCGGCCGCGACAAGGATGAAGACGACGACGACGATGAAGACATGGATGATGTCGAGACCAGTGAGCAGGAGTTCCAGAAAGCCATAGAGGTCTTGTGCATTGACGGCGGTGATTCTCTGCATACTTCGCACCGCCAACTCAAGCAGTGGGTGCGGGAAGTCAATGCGGCAGAACCGCCTGTCGAGTCACGCAAGCTTCTGAAATGGTCCAGCACGCCTATCATCTTTGATATTGAGGACCACCCTGATCGCACAACTGTGGTCGGGTGCTTGCCGATGTTGGTTTCACCAACTATCCGCAACCTCAAAGTCACTAAGATGCTAGTTGACGGCGGGGCCGGCTTGAACCTGATCTCCTCCGCTGTACTCCAGAAACTCCAGATCCCTGATAGCGAGCTTGAAGAGACCGGCACATTCCAAGGAATCAAACCGGGAAGGAGCAAGCCGAAGGGGAAGGTCACGTTGCCAGTAACATTTGGCAGCGAGGTGAACTTCACGACTGAGAGGGTCACTTTTGACGTTGCCGATTTTCCATTGCCTTACAATGGGATACTCGGCCGTCCAGCACTCGCCAAGTTCATGGCAGCCTCTCACTACGCATACAACATGCTGAAGATGCCAGGCCCGATAAGCGTCATCTCTGTCCCTGGCGACAAGAAGGATGCTCTTATCTGCGCCGACAAGATCTACCGGGAAGCGGCAGCCGCAACAGATCGTAAGTCACCTGCCGTTGAAGCTCCCGGGGGGAAGAAGAAGACCAAGTCCCGCAAGAGTTCTGATGCCCACTCCGGCAAGCGCACCTCTTCGGAGTGCTGCGCTGCCGTCGAGGACGCACCATCGAGCTTCACCGGCAAGTGTAAGAAGACAATGGCAGCTCCGCCAGAGACCAAGAAGGTGTCCGCCAAGGAGGACGGCACTGGTGGTACCTTCACCATCGGTGCCACTCTCGACCCTAAATAGGAAAGCGCGCTCATTGCTTTCCTGCAGGCGAATGTCGACGTGTTTGCGTGGCAACCGTCTGACATCCCCGGTGTTCCCAGGAAAGTAATTGAGCACCATCTTGCCATTTGTCCTCATGCACGGCCCGTCAAGCAAAAGGTCAGGAAGCAAGCAGTGGAGCGCCAAGAATTCATCGCAGAAGAGATCAAGAAGTTGGAAGCAGCAGGCCTTGTCAGAGGAGTGCTCCATCCTACGTGGTTGGCCAATCCTGTAGTCGTGCGCAAGGCGAACGGGAAATGGAGAATTTGTATCGACTTTACCGATGTTAACAAAGCTTGTCCCAAAGACCCATTTCCTTTGCCGCGCATTGACCAGATTGTTGACTCCACGGCCGGATGTGATTTGCTTTCATTTCTTGACGCATACTCAGGATACCATCAGATCTTCATGGCAGAAGAGGATGAGGAGAAGACCGCATTCATCACTCCATGTGGCACGTACTGTTTCATACGGATGCCTTTTGGTTTAAAAAATGCTGGTTCAACATTTGCAAGGGTAGTCCATGTCGCTCTTGAGCCACAAATACACAGAAATGTGGAAGCCTACATGGATGACATAGTGGTCAAGAGCAAGGACAAGGCAACTCTGATTCAAGATTTAGACGAGACCTTTGCAAATCTGCGCAAGATCAGCCTCAAGCTCAACCCCGAGAAGTGTGTGTTTGGAGTCCCCTCCGGCAAGCTTCTCGGGTTCTTCGTGTCTCAGCGGGGAATCGAAGCCAATCCCGACAAGATCAAGGCCATTGAGCAGATTGAAGCACCAAAGCGCGTCAAGGATGTACAAAGACTTGTCGGTTGCGTGGCTGCTCTCAGCAGGTTTATCTCTAGGTCTGCTGAGCGCGCCCTGCCGTTTTTCAAAATATTGAAAAAGGCAGGTCCAATGAAATGGACTCCGGAAGCGGAGGCTGCGCTGCAAGACTTGAAGAGATACCTGTCCTCTACTCCAATACTTGTCGCACCTAAGCCACAAGAGAAGTTGCTGCTGTATATAGCGGCAACCAATCAAGTGGTTAGTGCTGCGTTAGTAGCAGAGAGGGAGGCAGATGACGAGCCAGCAACCATGGCAGGCGCATCAAGCGACAAGCAGGGGGCTTCCTCGACAAGCTCTGGTCCCGACAAGGATGGATCTGCGCAGACGCGCGAGGAGATACAGAAGAGAATGGTGTAGCGCCCAGTTTACTTTGTCAGTTCCCTTCTGCAGGGGGCCAGGTCAAGGTACTCTGGTGTGCAGAAATTGCTTTTCGGCCTTCTCATGGCCTCGAGAAAGCTGCGCCATTACTTCCAAGCACATGAGATCACAGTTGTCACTCGTTTTCCGCTGAAGAGGATACTACAGAATCTAGAAGCAACAGGCAGGATTGTTGAGTGGGCACTGGAACTATCAAGCTTTGGCCTCAAGTTTGAGAGTACTTCAACTATCCAAAGCAGAGCATTGGCAGAATTCATAGCAGAATGGACGCCAACACTGGATGAAGAAATTCCAGAAACGAGCATCCCCGTCGAGGAAACAAGCAAAGAGTGGCTGATGTACTTTGATGGTGCCTTTTTGCTGCAAGGCGCCGGCGCTGGCGTGCTGCTTGTCGCACCCACCGAAGAGCACCTCAAGTACGTAGTCCAGATGCACTTTCCCAAGGAGCAAGCAACAAACAATACTGCAGAGTATGAAGGCTTGCTTGCCGGTCTCAGGATCGCGGCAGACCTTGGGATCAAGAAGCTCATTGTCAGGGGTGACTCGCAGCTTGTCGTCCGCCAAGTGAACAAGAGCTATCAGAGTCCGTTGATGGAAGCCTACGTCGACGAAGTGAGAAAGCTAGAAGAGCACTTTGACGGCCTGCAGATGGAGCATGTTCCAAGAGCTTAGAACGCCATTGCCGATGGCCTATCAAAGTGCGCTGCACTTAAGTTACCTATGGAACCAGGAATCTTTGTGCTCAAGCTGACTCAACCGTCTGTAACGCCATCAACTGGACAGAGCAAGAAGAGGAAGTTGATTTCTGGTGACTATTTTCCGGCAGAGCTTCCCGAAGCCGCCGCCAAGAAGGTCCCCAAGATCAACGCCAAGAGCGCTGAGGAGCAGTCTGCTCCGGCAAGCCCTAGGGTTTGTTCCGTTGAAGCAGAAGCTCCCGACAAGTTTTGCTCCGGCAAGCTTGCCGGGGAACGTCAAGCTTCGGCAGAGCTGCAAGTTCTCGCCATAGAAGCGGACGTTCCCTCAGCAACAGATTTGCCTTGCGCTGAGGAGCAATCTGCTTCGGCAAGCCCTAGGGTTTGTTCCATTGAAGCAGAAGCTCCCGACAAGTTTTGCTCCGGCAAGCTTGCCGGGGAACGTCAAGCTCCGGCGGAGCCACAGGTTCTCGCCGTAGAAGCGGATGTTCCCGCAGCAGCAGAATTGCCTTTAGTCCTTGTTATCGAGCCACAAGCTCCAGCATGGGCACAGCAGATTGTCTATTTCCTTCAGACAGGAGAACTTCTCGAAGAGCAAGAAGAAGCGGAAAGAGTAGCCCGGCAGTCAAGGATGTACCAGTTTGTCGACAACACACTGTACAGAAGAAGACTCAAGGTGTGAAATTGAAGTGTATTCACTGGGAAGATGGACAAAAGCTGTTGGCAGAGATACATGGAGGCATATGTGGTCACCACATTGGCGCAAGAGCACTTGCCGGCAAAGCATTCCGGCAAGGTTTCTTTTGGCCGACAGCCCTCCAGGATGCAACTGCACAAGTAACCAAGTGTGAAGCGTGCCAGTTCCATTCCAAGCAGATACACCAACCAGCTCAAGCTCTCCAGACGATCCCTTTATCCTGGCCATTTTCGGTCTGGGGGCTCGACATCCTTGGCCCCTTTCCCCGAGAAGTCGGGGGCTTTGACTACTTGTACGTTGCAATCGACAAGTTCACAAAGTGGCTGGAAGTGGAACCAGTGAGGAAGGTGACAGCACAATCAGCAGTCAAGTTCTTCAGGTCGATTGTTTGCCGCTTCGGGATCCCTAACAGGATAATCACCGACAACGGTACGCAATTCACGAGCCGCACCTTCATGCAGTACGTCCAAGATCTTGGCGCCAAGGTCTGCTTCGCTTCTGTTGCTCACCCGAGAAGCAACGGTCAAGCGGAGAGGGCAAATGCTGAAGTGCTGCGTGGGCTCAAGACCAGAACTTTCGACAGGCTGCACAAGTGCGGAAGAAACTGGATCGAGGAGCTGCCGGTGGTTCTTTGGTCGATCAGGACGACGCCAAATCGAGCCACTGGCCAGACACCTTTCGCTCTAGTCTATGGAGCAGAGGCAGTTCTCCCCACGGAACTCGTATACGGGTCACCTTGAGTGCTCGCTTATGATGAGCTTGAGCAAGAGTAGCTGCGACAAGATGACGCGCTACTCCTTGAGGAAGACCGTCTTCAGGCTGCTGTATGAGCTGCTCGCTACCAGCAAGCTTTGCGCCGCTACCATAGCCGCAAAGTTAACGCCAGAAGTCTCGAGGAAGGCGACCTTGTTCTTCGGCATGTTCAGTCCGCCAAGAATTCCAACAAGTTGACGCCAAAGTGGGAAGGCCCTTACCGGGTGAAACGAGTCACTAGGCCTGGCGCCGTCCGCCTTGAGACCGAAGATAGCATTCCGGTGAGCAATTCCTGGAACATTGAGCATCTTCGTAAGTTTTACCCGTAAGGCGCGGTTGCCGGAACATGTTCCAGCAACCACCTTTTGTACAAGTCTTGGTGCTGTTGCATGTAATCCTTTGTACAAAGCCGGGCGCAGACCCTGTGCATAAGTAAAGCTCATGTGCTCCACACATCTTGTTAATTTCATGCTTTCTATTTATTGCATATGTGATCTGACACTTTGTGCAGCACCTACTCCCCGATAAGCAATAACGAGCCGTAAGGCTCCATATCTTTATTTTCTCTTCTTTCTTTTTTCTCAAGGAAAGGAAGGTTCCCTCGCCCACAAGTTTGCCGGGGGGAAAGGAGAAGATAGTGGTATGGACCAGGCGTCGTTCAAGAAAGTTTCGCCTTACCGGGAAGCAAACAACAGAAAAGCTAAGTTGCCAAAGTTTGAGCAATCAGATTTTTAAAATTTTTAAGTTATCTCCCTTGAACGACCGCACTTTGTATGGAAAACCTGTGCGCGGAGGAACCAACTCGTAGCTAGTTGCGCCCTTATTTTGTTTCGAGTCCGCTCAACAACTTAAGTGAGCTGCGACTAGTTGCGACAAGGTTTCTTGTCGGTAATGGCACCGCCAGCAGGCTGCTGACGTCCCGCACTCAGCGCTCGCGGCTAAGGTGCCTGCACCGGCAAGTTCCCTAAAAGCGTAGGGCAAAAACATACAAAGGGAGGAATCAAGTAAAGGGAATAACGTTGCAATCATTACACCGGAATAGAGTTATATTACAAGGTAGCTTGTCGCGACTCTAACCGATTGTTCTCATAACATGACCAACAGCGACAAGAAAAGAAGAAAACGGGCGGCCTAGTCTACGCGATCGCCCTCAATCCTCTTGATCCCGCTCACCTTATCCACAATGGGTGCGACAAGGGTCTTGAGCGCCTCCAGATCAGCATCCGGCGGCAGGGTCTTGAGGACGTTGGTGAGGTTGAGGCCCGGGTTGCGGAAGGCCACCTTCATCAACACCTTTTGAAGAGCTCCCGTGCAGATCTTGCGCGACTCGTCGGCCAGCTGCTTTGGGATCTTCTCCCGGAGCCGCTGGAGGGCCGTCGCCATGCCTTTGAAGAACAAGATGAGCTTGGTGCTGGGTTGGAGGTTCTCGTCGGAGGGATACCCGAGATCCTCCATCCCCAGCTGCGCCAGCTCCCTGTCAATGTCTGCGGCAACATTCACGAGACCCTCCGTCCAGTGCTCCACATTCTCCCTAAAAGCATTCTGGGCGGCGGCAGCACTCGCCAGCAGCGCCTTGTCGGCCTTGATCTCCTCCTTCAAGGCCGCCTCCTGCTCCCTGGCACCGTCCAGCGTCTTGGTCAAAGTGGTCAGCTTCAACTCAAGATCTGCGTTGGAGTCCTTGGCGGCGCTAAGCTCTTTGCCCTTCTCGGCGAGACGAACCTGTAGCTCTGAGTTGCTGTGGGCGTCCTTCTCCCGCTCATGCTTGAGCGCGGCAAGCTCTTCACCACTCGCCTTGAGATCGGCCTCCAGCTGCGCCACCTTTGTCTCCAGCTTCTTCTTGGCGGCCTCGGCAACAGCGGCAGCATCCTCTGCTTGCTTAAGGGCTCCGCCGAATTGTTGCTCACGCGCAGCAAGCTCCTCCTCGTGGCTGTCGAGGTTAACTTTCCGCTGCGCCAGCTCGCCCTCCTGCGCAGACAGATTCTCAGCGGCAAGCCGTTGTTGCTCTTCAACTTCGGCCTTCTCGAGGAAGAAGGCCTTCTGCTCTTCGGCGAGTTGCTTCCGCTCCTCCGCCAGGGACCGGAGAGTTTCCTGGTTGAGACCCCGGAGCTCCTCCGCGCGCTTCTCGATGTCCGCTCCCGCCTTCGCGACAAGCGCCTCACGGGATTCCAGCTTGGCTTGCCGCGTGCGGTAGAGCGACAAAAGCTTCCGCAGCAGCCGCTCCTCCTCAGGCTCGCCGCTGCTGCTGCTCGGCGCGTCAACCAGCGTCAGCCCAGCGGAGGCGAGCACCTCTCCGTCGAAGCTCTCTCCCTCGACCGGCGCGCTGGAGCTTGACGCCCAAGGGAGGTTGATGAAGACGCCATCGCCGGCCTTCAAGTAGACGCCTGGCTGGGGCTCTTCGGAGCCTGGCGCTGCGGCAGCGGCGGACGGGTCGGCGGTCGACGTAGCGCCTGGCGCTCCTGTGGCCTCAGGGCCGTCAGTGCGATCGCCAGACCCCCCGCCTGTTTCTGCGGCGGCAGCTTTGGCGGCCTCTGCGCCGGCGAGATCGCCAGCACCGGCTGCTTTTTCGGTGGCAGCGGCGTCGTCGGTGGCAACCTCGGTCTCCATCGGCTCCGCAGCAGATGGGTCTGACGGCCGGAAAGGGAGAAGAGTCAAGCAAATATCCAAGAAAAGAGAAAAAGATCAAAAGAAGAAGAACCCAAGGGAAGTTTTGAAGCGAGAGGAGTACCTGCACCGGGTTCTGCAGTCGTGGTCTCCGCCGCCGGAGGGCCGCTGGTGCTGTCCCTTGCCGGAGAATTCTCCCTTGCCGGAGGACTCTCCCTTGGCACTTCGGGGGCGGCCTCCGGGCGCTCCTGGTGGGGCTGCTCTGCTCCTACACAAACCAACAGTCAGATGGCAGCAAAGAAAGAGTATCCATGCGCGCCTAACAGCGGAAAGTGAACCATATACTTACGCTGGGGGCTGCTCTGGAGAACAGTTGCCGGGTCCTGCAAGGTCGGTTCGTCCTCGATGACAATCACCGGGACCTTGGCTCTCTTCGCTGCTCTCTAGGCCAGAGTCCTAAAAAGGAATAAGTTCAGAGTAAAGCAAGTGAGATACAAGACAAAACAGCAAGAATTGAAGAACTACAAGTACAACAAGAGAATCTTACTCTTCTTCTTCCTCGTCGGAGCTGAACACGGAAAAGTCGAAGTCTGGCTCAAGTCCGGCGTGAGGAGGCGGAGGAGTGGTTTCCCTTGGCCGCTTGGCGGGAACAGTGGTGATGGTATGAGACGACCCTGCTCCAGTTGCCGCAGCAGCGTGAGGTGCTCCCGCAGCAACAGTGCTTGCCACGGTGGAGCGTGTCATGCGGCGCGGCGGCTGTTCACTTGCCCGCTGCCCCACTACGTCCCCGGCCTTGCGGAGACGCCTTCTTGGTGGAGATGGAGGTTCTGCTTGCAGCGAGCTGCCTGAAGATGAGGAGGAAGAGGAGTTGATCTCCAGCGAGCCGCTCGCATCCTCGGCGGGCTCGCTCGACTCGACGCCATGCCCGGCAAGCTCTTTCTTGCCGGCGGGCTCCCCTCGCTCAGCATGGCTTGCCTCCTCTGCTGCATCTGCCTCCTCCACGGTGAATCCAAATTCGCCCGCGGCTGCGGCCGCCGCCGCCTCTTCCAGCCTAGTGGCGATGCGCATCGGTGGTGTCGCGGGTGAGGCTATCCTTTTCATCGGACCGGACCGGCACTTCTACCAAGCCATCAAAGAACTCCTGCACGACGTCGTCTGCAGGCTCTTGCTAAGTTGGGACAATTCCATGCGAATCGCACAGCGGCATCATTGCACGGATGCGGTCGAGCGCGGAGTTGTTGCACAGCGAAATGACACCCCCCGGCAACCTGAACACTTCGGGATGTTGAGGGTCGTACTTGAACAGCTCCTGGAGCATCGCGTTGAGCTCCAGAACAGTGAAGTTGAAGTTGAGGCCCGGACGCAGCCTCATGATATCCGCCGCATTCTTGAATTCCCAGGTGGGTCTCCCCCGTTCCTGCAAGGGGGCGATGGGGTGGCGAAGAAAATCTGCGCCAACAGCGCCTACAGTGAGCCCGGCAAGCCTGAGGCGTAGGATCCGGGTGACGGCAATCTTCAGCCTATTGTCTTCCGGGGCCACGTCACTCCAATCGCTGCCGCGTGCTACTGGGGCTTGGCGCCGGGCGGTAAACGTCTGCGGGTTCTCCTCGACAATCCAGCACCAGTCTGCTCTCCATTCCTCCCACTTGCCCCAGAACTCTCCTTCCAGATAAGTTTCCTTCTTGCCGGCCCTCGAGATCCAGGCGATTCCGCCGGATAAAGGCTCTCCTCTCTCTACTCGGGGCATAAAGAAGTGGCGAAAAAGGGCTACATTGGGATGGACTCCGACAAAGTTTTCGCAGAGATGTGCGAAAACTGCCATGGTCAGAACGACATTGGGGGTGAAATCAAGGAGGTGGAACCCGTAGGTGTTCATAATATCGCAGAAGAACTCAGAGAAGGGCGGGCAGAGCCCGCAGTAGAAGAACAAGGCGAAGAAAGGATATCCATTTGGAGCCGTTTTCCAAGCGGCGGCTGGAAGTACCTTCGTGCGCGGGTGCGCTCGCATCTCCGTCGACCAGAAGAGGTAGTAATTCTCCCTCAGCTCCCTCGCGGCGAGCTTGGGGGGGGGGAGATTGCCCGCTCCTTTCGCAGCACCGCAAGCCGCTGCGCCTCGGTCGACTTCACAACCTTCCCCTTGTCGGCTCTCGGAGCCATGGCGGAAGTGGTGGAGGAGGTCGACAGCGTTGGTGGTGCTGGTGGCGATGGGGGGCGGGGCGCTGCTCTCTTTCAGCTTTGGGAAGACGAGGGAGCGGCGGAGATTTCCGAGATTGGAGTAGAAACCGGCGAATGGGCGAACTACCCCTATTTCCCCTGCTTATAAAGAGGGAGGGGGCAGACGTTCCGCCTTTCCGAATAAAGAAACCACCCACGATCTCTCCCACGACGCCGCATTCAATGCGTGCAGTTCGGGGAGGGTGCGGTGGATACGGGGAGAGATACGGCGTAACCTAGGCCGCGCGTGCCCGTGCCCTGTTTTGGGCCTGGCCCAACAGCGCTCGGCACCGTTTATGGCCCAGGCCTGGGGGCTCCTATTGGTGTACTAGAGTAGGGGTACCTTAGTATCCCGAACTTGTGCACGGGCAGTCGCAGCATCCCGCGGCAAGGCTTTCCGGGTGATCGCCAAGGTCCTCCGTGGTTCCTTTGAAGCCATTCAAGGACAAAGTATCCAAGCCAAGGAGACAGGACACCGGCAAGAGGAGCTTGCCGGGAAGGCCAACCAAGGCATCTCAAGGAACTTGCCGTGACACGCCACGCGTCCCGGCAAGGCCCGGTGAGCGACAAGCTCCCGGACGCGACAAGACAACGACCACGGCAAGGCGCTTGCCGCGACAAGCCACCACTCTGTGCCCACGCTCCAGCATATCCACCAACGTGTCGCTCTGGGACCCTTCCAGGCGTACGTGGCAGGAGGCTGTGCAGCTAGCGGTGCGCAGTGGCAACCGGCACTGACAAGATTGCCATCGTGGCGAGCGGTGGCGTCCCTGACGGTCCCTTTTGCACTATTTAGATGACGCAGACGGCATTTAATGCCCTTGTCCCCTGCCGTGAGGGTTAGGTATGATACACTATAGCAGGTAGTTGTACCAACTGCAACACCTTTCCATTTTTACCCTTGTCTACGTTGCCACATGTCGGTGACCCCTTGAGCATATAAAAGGAGGCCCATGCGCAACATAGAGGGAGGAGGAGAACACTCAGGCTCGGTCTCGTTAGCTGCTGAGGGGTACTGTAGCACTCCGCGCTCCCGAGCAAGAACTCAATACAAACCGCAAAGCAGGAGTAGGGTTTTACGCATCCGTGTGGCCCGAACCTGGGTAAACTGCTCGTGTGCTTCGCCTCGATCCGCTCTTCGTGCGACCCTCGCCCCCGCCGAACCGAAAGGGACTCGGTCCGCCGGTCCCATAGGTGCTCGTGGATTAGTCCCCCGGCAGCTCCGCTGGGGACCGCTAGAGCTTGCCTCGCCTGGGGGCGGTGCGGTCGTGGTAGGATGAGCGGCGCTGCGGGCCATGTTGACGCAGATGAATTCCCAGGCGCACCGGGGGTGCGCGGGCACGGCGGGGCCCGGTGCACGCCCCCGCCGCAACCTGAGGCGTAGGCAGGGAATAGAAGGGTGTCGCACCTCTGCAGGCGGCGTCTAGCAGCTCGGCGACCCGCTCCAGCAGGGCGTCATAGCCACCCTCCGCCAACTTGCAGCGTAGCAGCTCTTGCGCTACGATGAGTGCGGTTCGCATGTTTACCTGCTCCCAATAGGTGTGTGGTGTTGTCGCCGCGGCGTAGCCCGAGGATTGTGTGGTGGCACGCGTACGCCGCGATGCGAGGGCGGACGGCGCCGGCCTGCGCCGCCCGCGTCCGGCGGTGTTAGGCGGTGCACGGGCCGCCTGGAGTGTGGAGTGGAGGTCTTCTTCGGTGGACGGCACTGCTCGGACGGGCCAAGCATCCCAGTGCTCAGCATGAGCCCTCGGATCGTCAGCCATCGGAGCTGTGGGGCGATGGTGGGCCGACTGGAAGAAGAGAGGCTCCGACGCACCCCCTACCTGGCATGCCAAATGTTGGATTCAGTGTTCCACATACCCTTTAGAGGTTCAAACACTGGGGTGCGTGCGAAGAACTCGTCCTCCCCAACATGCCTACTCGCCGATCCCACGTCCTAGCTCGCCGAACCTAATGGACAAGAGACACAGCAGTTTACCCAGGTTCGGGCCACCTTACGGTGTAAAACCCTACTCCTACTTTGTGGTGGATTGGCCTCGAGGGGCTGAGGATGAACTAGTACAGTGGAGAACAACCTCCGGATGAGAGGTGTTCTTGTGCTCAATCAGCTGGTGGGTGTGAGGATGATCTTAATGATCCGTCCTCCTCTATGGTGGTGGGTAAGTCCTATTTATAGTGGCCTTGGTCCTCTTCCCAAGTGTAAGGCGGGAAGGGATCCCACAAAGGCCAAATTCAAAGGCAGACAACTAGTACATGCTATCCTAATGAAAGTAGTCTTCGCCCGCAAAATCTCCTGGTTGTGACGCCGCGGTGGGCTCCTCGAACCTCTGTGCTGGCGGTCCTGGTCTTGTTGCACCAGAATGTAAACCTTTAGCCGATCCCTCGGGACTCCGCGCCTGCACTTGCCTCCTTAGCACCAAAGAGGAAACTGGTACTCTGCGCCCGCTGGTGCCCGCCTGGCCTTGTTCGTCATGGCTCACGTCATCCGAACCTCGCAAGCTGCACCTTGCATTGATATCTCCTCTCCTCGGGAGCCAGCCTGGGGAAGCCACCCCCCATGGAGGTCTTGGTGTCGTCCGCCTTGCAAGGCTTGGCCCCTCGCAAGGGTCTTGAGTTGTCGATGCTGAGGCTGGGCCATACCGGGCCGTTGACTGAGCCACGACGTGGGCCGCAGGCAGGCAAGTCTGGGTACCCCCATTCCCAGAACACCGACAGTCATGTATTTTGGTTCCACTCCAGGAAACAGTAACTACTTTCAGACATCCTAAAACTGCTTCAGTTGCCCCACAATTTGTTACATTGATTCTTGAATCCAACCATACATGAACCCTTGTGCCTGCAAAGCTTGTAAACTCCCAATCATGCACTACGTCCTCATTCCAAGAAGGCCATGGCTGCAAATCCACAAAATTACAAACAAAGTCCCCAACCGAGTGTGAACCATCCATCCTTGCAATTACCTGCTCCTTCTTGGCTGATGGTCAGGTGGTCACCAGACATAGCTAGAGTTATTGGTGAAACAGCTACCAGTGATGCCACAGAACAGGACAATGACTTCCTCCGTATTTCACACATGAACAAGTGGCGGCTATGGTTGTGGCTCGGTTCCCCTCTGCAATGGTGGCTCGAGCAAGACTTTGCTCTCTACCAGAAGATGAATGCCATGTGACCCATGGCCTGTGTGTGTAGTGGGCATCCGGTGCAGCAGGGGACCTGCAGGGTCGAGGTATGCAATGCTGGCTAATACTCCCTCCGTCCCAAAATAAGTGTCTCAACTTTGTACTAAACATAGTACAAAGTTGTACTAAGCTTGAGACACTTATTTTGGGATGTAGGGAGTATGTAGGTCGGTGCAATATTACTCTGTAAGAATAGGCTCCACTCGACTGCCATTGTGGGTGGAGAATTGTGCCGAACGCCTTACGTGCGCCAGTGCGCCTGCCTGATGGATAGCATCCGGCTGCAGCGAGAGGCTCGACAAGCAACCACAGGGACCGATTGAGCAGGATGTGCGACCAGTGGAATGGGGGGTGGAGAAGAAACACTGGCGGTGAGGACGATGACGCCGTGATTTGCATCGCCCACTGCCATAGAAGCGATCCCGAGGGAAACTATGGAGGGTGTTGATGGAGGCATGAGTTCCGCGATGGCGTCGTCGGACGTGGCGCCCGGCTCCTTGGCTGCGCTCTCCTACGGGCAACCCAGTGACGGTGGATCATGGGTGGTCGTTGACATGCTGTCAGGGGTGGCCTCCACCCAAATGTACTTGCCAGTGTAGGAAGACGCTAGGGCGGACATGACGGCGACGTGGTTGGTGGTGTCGAGGGAGAGCTGGTGGTGGACTGTAGGCTCGGGCAGAGGACCGAGGATGCAGTCGAATTGAGTCGCGAGGTAGCACGGCGAGCTCAGCCGGCATGCCCTCGATCTTCTCTATCCATGACGCGAGATACCAGATCATCTGCTCCTTGGTGGACATGGACGCCAACTCCAGTGGTAAGACGGAGGGCATGGCGTCGTTGCCGGTGGAAAGGAGGAATCGAATGTGGAAGAAAAATGAGGAAAATTGGGGATGGAAGGGTGGTGGCCTGGCTCTGTATACCAGATGTTAGGGATGCACTACGGATCTCTCGATTACTCACTACACATAGAGGATTTGATTACATAATAGCCATTACAAGGAACTGAGAAAGAGGAAGGGAGAGAACTGGAGGTAGGAGAAGAGCCACCGCCGCCCGGTTTCGTTTATCCACTGGATACATAGCTCGTGGCCTCCTCCAAGGTATATGTAGCTTGCAACCAGGCCATTGTGTCGGGCTGGCGACGGTCCTGTAGGTGGGTTGGTTAGGAAAGGGCCGTGACACGATCAGTGGCAGAGAGCAACAAGAAAAAATAGAAAATAAAGAAGGATAGTGTGCGTGGGTTGTTATCTGCATGAATGGGTCGGCCTGCCATCATTGTGCTGGTGTTGCGCCTCTCTCAGCCTCACGTTGGGCAGAAAATAGAGATGAGCAACGCTGGGAGCCTAAACGAATAGTATACTCTGGGGAAATATATATTGTGCAGGAGGTGTATTTGGCGAAAAATAAAATACCATATGACTTTCTAAAAATACCGCAACACACAGTAAAATAGTATATTGTAACGCCCACGATGCGGCTATATCTCCCACGTGTCGAGGTACGACTTAGAGGCATAACCGCATTGTGGTTTTGTCGCAAGAAGGGTCATATTCACACAATCCCATGTAATGAATAAGAAAGGGATAAATAGAGTTGGCTTACAATCGCCACGTCACACAATATTCAAATAATTCATACATCATCAGAGTACACTCATAGACCGACTACGGTCAAATCCAAATGAAAAGAAGATAAACCCAACTGCTAGATCCCCGATCGTCCCAACTGGGCACCACTACTAATCATCAGGAAACGACACGTAGTAACGACCAAGGTCCTTGTCGAACTCCCACTTGAGTTCGGTAGAATCGCCTACACTGGTATCATCGGCACTTGCAACTATTTTCGTAGTATCTGTGAGTCATGAGGACTCAGCAATCTTAAAACCCACGAGATCAAGAATATTTAAGCTTATGGGTAGGATATGGTAATGAGGTGGAGTTGCAGCAAGCGCTAAGCAAAGTATGGTGGCTAACCTATGAATGCAAGAGTAAGATGAGAAGCTACATAACGGTCATGAAGCTAGAAGTGATCAAGAAGTGATCCTGACTACTTACGATCAAACATAACCCACAACATGTTCACTTCCCGGACTCCGCCGAAAAGAGACCATCACGGCTACACACGCGGTTGATTCATTTTAATTAAGTCAAGTGTCAAGTTATCTACAACCAGATATTAACAAAATGCCATCTGCCATATAACTGCGGGCACGGCTCTCAAAAGTTTATACCCTGCAGGGGTGTCCCAACTTAACCCATCACAAGCTCTCACAATCAACGAAGGATATTCCTTCTCCCAAAAAGACCTGATCAGCCTCGGAATCCCGGTTACAAGACATTTCGACAATGGTAAAACAAGACCAGCAAGACCGCCCGAATGTGCCTACAAATCCTGATAGGAGCTGAACATATCGCATTCTCAGGGCACACCGGATGAGACATCCTATGAGTAAAACCAACTTTCGAGTTTCCATGAGGTGGCCCCGCAGTCTACTCATTTCGGACCAACACTCAGAGGAGCACTGGCCGGGGGGTTAAATAAAGATCACCTTCGGGTTTGCAACTCCCTAGGGAGAAGGTTAGGTGGTTGTTAGCCAAATGTAAAACCAAGTTTGGGCCTTGCTGGAGGAGCTTTATTCAAAGCAAACTGTCAAGGGGGTCCCATAACCCCAACCGCGTAAGGAACGCAAAATCAAGGAACATAACATCGGTATGATAGAAACTAGGGCGGAAAGAGAGGAACAAAACACCGAGCAAAAGGCCAAGCCTTCCACCCTTTGCCAAGTATATAGATGCATTAATTAAAATAAGAGATAATGTGATATCCCAACATATCCATGTTCCAACATGGAACAACCTGCAAGGCACCTGCAACTAGCAACGCTATAAGAGGGGCTGAGCAAAAGCGGTTACTTAGCCAAACAACGGTTTGCTAGGAAGGTGGGTTAGAGGCTTGATATGGCAATATGGGAGGCATGATATAACAAGTGGTAGGTAGCGCGACATAGCGATAGAACGAACAACTAGCAAGCAAAGATAGAAGTGATATCAATGGTAATGGTCATCTTGCCTGCAAAGTTCTCAGAGTTGTCAAAAGCTTGCTCCTCGTTAGCATACTCAACAGGTTCCTCATACACGAACTCGTCGCCCGACTCTACCTAAAGCAAGAACACAAGCAACGGAACAACAATCAATCATGGTGCGATGCACAAGCAACATGATGCAAGACATGCCATGGAATGCAAGATATAATGTGCAATGCATATGGGTACTCCGGAAGGGAAAGGATGATCAAGGCATCAACTTGGCAAGCCAAGCATGCCGCTGGAAAGAGTGAGTGATTTCGGTCAAAGATACAAGGATCACTGGAAACGGATGCATGGTTTGCTAATGACAAGCAAAACAAGAATGATGCAAATCTGCGATTAGCAGCATCATAGCACTTAAGACGCAACAAAAAACTATACTACATCACTCCAACAAGACAACAAAGCACATGGTATTAAAGTACAAGTGAAGCTCTACAAATCATGAACAGTGAGCTCCTGCTAGAACTCACTAGAACAAGCTCAAAATAGCATGGCAAAAATGCAAATGATAACAGATTCGCAGACTTCGTGAAAGTACTAAACATGTCAAAACAGCATCATGTAGCAATGTTTAGAGCTAGCAAACAACATGCTACAGGAGCATATCATGGCAAATAAAGGCATGGCATGCTAGTACTAAAGACGTAGAACAAAACTCCCTTACTGAACTTTAACCAAAGATGCATAGAAAATATGATAGCACCCATGCAAACATGGCAAGTTATATGATCAGTTTCAGACAGTAGAAAAACAGAGCATGGCAGGAATAGATTCATGATAGCAACTTTGCAAGCTCAGTCCACTCACCACAATGCATTTCATGGCATAAAAAGGTAACCAACAGTAAGTAGACATGTTCAAGAAGCTAAGAATGGCAAGAGAAACTTCATAGGGTACATGTATCACTAGAAACACACATGGCAAAGTTGAACTTCATGTTAACAATGTGCCAGGAATAATATTTAGCAAAAGTAGAGCTTGGTAAAAACAAGCTAGGGTACTCCATAATTGCAACTAGAGGCATGAATGGATAGAGAAATACCACATCTTCAAAACACTCTTACTGAGCTACCTCAAAATATTCATGGATCTACTGGTAGCAACATGGCAACATAGCATCAAAATGTAACAGGAAATGACAGCAAAATAACTAAGTGTCTGAAATCAGCAACATCACATAGCCTACTTTGCATGCTTGTGCTAGTCACCACATAACTCATAAAAATACTAGGCTTGCACCACTGTAAATATGGCATGAATATGCTCATAAAACATGTAGACATGATGCACAAAAGATGCACACACAAAATGCACCGAAAAAGACAAAACAGCAAGTTATGATAAGTTCCAACAGTTTATATATATAGCACTCTTGCAACAGGGATTAACATGGCAATACGAACTCTAATATGAATGCAACCACCACCATCACGAAGAGCACAAAGAGTAAACTTTTATATATAACACATGTTCATACGATGCACGGTTTATGAGATACAACAGCCACAAGATGCATATATGAAGAAAACACAGACAGTTTAAAAACACTTGGAGAAAAAACTGGGTGCTCACATCATGGGCCAGGCCCGTCGTGGGGTACAAGCAAACCGGGCCGAGGAGCGGGCTGCAACCCATGAGAGGGTCAACGGCGGGCGGGTGACTCGATCGGGGCATCCAGATCCGCAAGGTGGCGGTGACGATGGGAGTGAACGACAGCGGCACCGGTAGGCGCTTCGGCGATGGGAGGGGCGGCCATGGATGGATGACGACGGGCACCGGGCGGGGCCGCCGCGGATCCAAGCACGGGGTGGCCGGTGACGTTTGGGGGAGGCAGCACCGACATAGCTCCGGGCAGCTGCGGCGGGGAGCTCCGGCGAGGAGCTGCGGGCGCAGGCGACTCCGGGTGGCGGTTGGCGTGTGCGGGTGCGGAGCGGCGGAGGCAAGCGGGCTGAAGTGAGGCGGCGCAACACGGAAGTTGAGGCAGCGGCTGGAGGCACGGACGGCGAGAGGGTGGCGATTCCGGCGACGGCGGGTGGTTGCACCAGTAAGGCCGCGGCGCGCGGGCCTGGGCGGGCCGTGATGGCGGGGAGAGGAGCGTGGTGAGTAGGCGAGGGCGGCGGTGCGGACATGTCCGGCAGGGTACGGACGCGTCCGGTGGCGCGAGGATGAAGATAACTAGGGTTTCGCTAGAAATTTCGGAGGGGGTGTTTATATAGGTAGAGGGAGCTAGGAGAGTCCGAATGAGGTGCGGTTTTCGCCCACACGATCATGATCCAACGACGGAGAGCATGGAGGGGGTTTAGATGGGTTTGTGGGTTGATTTGAAGGGGTGTTGGGCTGCAACGAGGGGCTTTTGCGATTACCCGGTTAACCGTTGGGGCACCAAACGACCTCCAAATGGAACGAAATTTGACAGGCGGCCTACCGTTGATGTACCAAGGCCACTCGACAAATCTAGACCCATTCCAAGAATGTTTTACTCCTGCTCACGAAACGAGATTTGAGGGGTGCAACAGGTGCATGTGGGAGTGTCGGATCGCGAAACGGACAACGGGGAAAAAGACCGGATGCATGAGACGAACATGAATGCAAATGAGATGCACATGATGACATGAGATGAAATGCATGACACGGACAAAATGAAAAACAAAGACAAAACCCAACCACGAAGGATATATCATATCACATAGCCGAAAATGGCAAGAGATGGAGTTGCAATTATGGAAAGTTACATCCGGGGTGTTACATATATCTATGTTAGAAAACAGTGAATAATTTTTCAAGGAAAAATGTTAAACATAAAATACATATAATATTTTTTAAACATTGTTTTCACACTGATAAAATGTTGCATCAATTGTTTTTGAACTCCTAAGAAATATTCAAATAACATTTCAAGAATTTCCAACTCTTTTTAACATTGAATGAGTCATATTTCCTTCTCTCATATGAATTAATTTATGAGTTAGAATTGTTTCAAATTTGAAAATCCAAATAAAGAATATTCAATTGTTTTATTTTTAAAAAATTAGGAAGTCATGTCATCCTCTGTCATATCCAAGTTGAAACACTTTTGAATATTCTCAAAATTCAAAATAAGATCCAAAGGAATATTCGGTAAAGTCATTTTATTCCCTCTCATTTGAATATTCATTTTAACACAAAAAGTTTCAAATCCTAGTCAAGATTTAGTAAGAAAATTTTAATTAATCCTATTCAAATAATTAACATTCCAAAATTCAAAATTTTGGGATGTTACACTTAATTCTGCAATGTGTATCCATTGTGGAGTACCGGGTTGGCTTCAATGTGGAAGAAACCGAGAGCTTTAAGCCTACTAGAGGATTAAGGCAGGGAGATCCCCTCTCTCCCTACTTATTCTTGTTATGTACAGAAGGTCTGACTGCCCTCTTGGCCCACACGGGAGCTGAAGAAATGTCACGCCGAGATGGCGGATATCCCACTAAGAGATACCGTCCCACTCGAAGCGATTCAGTTAAAGGATGACCTAACATATGAGGAGAAGCCAGTCAAGATTCTCGATTATGCCAGCAGAGTTACTCCCAGCAAGGTTATCAAGTTTTGCAAAGTTCAGTGGAACCACCACTCAGAGGATGAAGCCACCTGGGAGAGAGAAGAAGATTTGCTCAAGGACCACCCTCACCTATTTTCTAGCCAACCCGAATCTCGAGGGCGAGATTCATCTTAAGGGGGGTAGGTTTGTAACATCCCAAGTTTTCAATTTGGAATGTTATACACTAGACCATCATGCATAACATATTTTTCTTGCATTTTTGCCCGATCCTAGAAATTTCACGCAACTCAAGGACCCTCGGAGAGAGTTGGAGATTTCGTTATTTTCATATTTGAGTTCTCTCAAATTTTGAGAAGAGGATCATTTGATTTATTTATTTTGTCTTCAATAATTTTTCCGATATCAAAATAATCAAAATATGAGAGAGGGAATAATATGACTTTCCCAAAATTTAGGAAAAATGAAGATCTAATAAATAGATCAATTTTGTTTGCCGGAGTTTTATTTGCATTTTATTTGGATAGGGAAAAATGCGCGTTTTCGAAAATTGCATTTTAGGTCCGGAGTAAAGTTCATTTTGTTCGGCTCATTTTTAGGAGTCGGGGAAAATTTACTTTAGATTTTTCGGAGTTCGTTTAGATCTTTTTTGTTTTATTTTCTGCGCGTTGAACCGTTTAAAAAAAAGAGCAGCGCCGGCCAGCCGGGCCAAGGCCCAACCAGCCAGCCGCCGCTGCGCCCCAGCCCCTGCGCGCATGCGCCAGGAGGCCGCCGCCTCGCCTCTGGCTCAAGCCGAGTCCCAGCAGGACTTAGGCCGTCCCTTTCCCTGTTTCGTTTTCTTTTTCATCTAGGATTCCTATTCCTAGTCTAATTTCTTGTCCCCTACCCCAAGTCTCCTCACCCCTCCCCAATATAAATACCCAAGCACCCCCCCCCTCTAAATCATCAAACCCAAAGCCTAGAGCTCCACCCCACACCCGCCACCGCCGCACCTAGCCGCCGCCGCCGCCCTACGCCGCCGCCGCCGGAGCCCCTCGCCGGAGACCTCGCCGGAGGTTGCCCCGCGTCTCTTTTCCTCGGATCATTTTCTTCTAATCGTTTCGATTCTTTTCTTCTCTTCCGATTCGTTTTCTTTCCGGTTCTTTTCTAAACCGTTCCGGTTTTCTAGATCGGTTTTTCGTTTCGGTCTTTTTCTCCGAAAACCCTAGATCGGTATTCGTTCTTCTTTCGGACCGTTTGTCTCAATGAACGTGATCACCGATTTTTCCCTGGTTAACAACGCCCGTTCGTTTAGTCGTTCTTCGTTTTCTTTTCATCGGATTTATTCCGCGATCGTGATCTCAGATCCGATCTTCGTTCTAGTTTATCATCTCGCTCGTTTATCGGAATCAGGTGATTCAAGCGCCTGGAGTTTCGTCTCGAAACCGCCGTTCCGTCTAATCAACTTAAACAAGTTTTTGCCCCGGTAAAATTTGACCTAGTTTCAACTTGCTAGAACCGAGTTGTTTTCTTTCGCCATTTGTTTCTTTGTTCGGTTCTTTCTTTCTGTGCAACCGGAGTTCTTAAGTTGAACTACCTGGTTCATTCTCTTGTTCGAGTTTTACCTGTGCATTAGATGAGTACTTATTGTGTGCTTGTTGTTTGTCTGTGATAGATTACCCGGATTGCGCCGCCTGTTACTTCGAAACCCTAGGTCTCGCGGATCATCAGCAAGGCAAGTAACACTTTGATCATACCTTTTCTACAACCCATGTTTTATTGCATTAGATCAATCCTCTCACATTGCATGATTAGGATCTAATTAAATTGTGGGATGGGAAGTAGATGAGGTAGTACCTATTACCTGTATTATTATCAAACCCTTGGGAGTTACTTCTACGTTTGCTTATTACGCCATGCTATGCTAGTAGACGTGGATTGGGTCAGTGATATCCATGACAGATGTGAGTTTATAAATTTTTAATGGTTTATCTAAGGTGGCAACTTAAACACACATCTGGGTGGATTGAGGCACCTGATGTCTATCAGGACTTGCCTATTTTTTCGGACCGCCACCTAGGCTCAAAGGGATCATAAGATCTTTCATGCTAGAAACTTTCGTGTGCAGCCACATGCCATTATGGGCTCTGGCATAGTTGACTAAGTTGTGCGAACTCTTACGGGGTGGACTAGCAGATGTAGGGGTTGTAGGTGGTACGGTCTACCCCACATGTAAGGTGCTAGCGCTTGTGAAAGACTGTGTCTCGATCATCCGCTTCTCAAACACCATGTAGTGCGAGAAATCCAACGGAGGCGATCGAGTCTTGTGGGAAAAGTGCGCAAACCTCTGCAGAGTGTACAAACTAATCATGATTAGCCGTGTCCCCGGTTATGGACAACTTGAGTATCTAGTACTTGAATATCATTGTGAATCTCAACATGTTACTTCTAAATAATGTTGTTGGGTTTTAATTATTTTTAATTGGGATTTAGAATGCTGCCAAGCATTCTCAATGTTTCACAACCACCATGATAGTTAAATAAATTTATTCCTTTCCAGTAGGGAAAAATTGGCTTTACGCAAAACTGTAACCATAGAGCTTTCTTCCAGCCATATATGCATATAGTATAGTTGTTTCATTCCATTACTCTCTATGTGTTACATTGCCAGCATATTCCATGTGCTGACCCGTTTTCGGGCTGCAACGTTAATGTTGCGGACTTTTCAGACGACGATTGAGGTGTTTTTAGGTCGTGGTTCTATACTCAGTGATGCCGCTGGAGTTGATGGACCCATTTATCTTCCAAGTCTTCCGCTGTTATCTTTATAATATGGCCTTAAGCCATATTTATTGTAATAAGTTCTTTTTGAGCCATCGATGTAATAAGTGTGTGATTGCAACTCTGCTGTAAAGCCTCGATGTACTGTGTGGTGTCAGCATTACTGATCCAGGGATGACACCGTAGCATAGTAGACGTGATCCATTCGGGTCAGGTCGCTACAGAGATGGTATTAGAGCACACGTTGACTGTAGGACACGACCACTAAGTTAAAGCCATAGATCATCACTCTCTTCTCATTTTCTAACTCCTCATCTTTTCTACTCTTTTAGGATGACGAACGTGAAGATTAGGTACGCCCAACCAGATGAAGACACACCTTTTGGATTTCACTTGAAAGAAGTCACCAAGTACCTGAATATTGGATTACCAAGTTTCACGGGAACCTTCAACGCCACTCTGCCTGAAGAGGAGCGCTGGAAGATTCAAGCTCATGTTCTGGGAAGAACATTCGCGCCAATCACGAAGCCCATAGATAGTGTTTTCAATGCACCAACCTGGAGTCTGGGAAGGAGCATGGCAGCTCATATCACCATAGGACGCATTGGAGAAGTTTATCAAGAAGACCTCAAGGACACCATCTACCAGATTTGTGGACGCCGAGATGAACAATGGGAGTTAGTCAGCACCAAGAAGAATAGATCCATTGCATCTTTCATCCAGGAGTTAAACCAGCACATTCGACGCCACGAGAACCAGATGTGCAATGACATGATAGAGTTGAAGAATGCGAAGGCAAGGATCATCGAGCTAGAAGGAGAACTAAAGTCTACACGCAAGGACTACATGGATGAGATCGTAGCTCTAGCGAGGCACAATAACGATCGTAGCTCTAGCAAGGCACAATAACTACTATACCTAATACTCGCGCTACTACTAGGCTTTTCCCTAGTAGTGAGTACAAGCTATCCCCACATATGCAATGTCCATCTATAAAATTCCTAAAAAAATTGCAAAGGAATCATTGACGCGATGGACCATTTCTGGTGGGTTGATGAGGACAATCAGAAGAGGATGCATTGGATGGCCTAGTGGAAGATGTGTGTCCCAAAAAATCAAGGAGGTATGGGCTTCAGAGATATACACTATTTCAACCTAGCATTGTTAGCTAAACAAGCGTGACGTCTTGTAGATAATCCTGATTCTTTATGTGCTACTATTTGAGAGCTAAGTATTTCCCTTACGGTGATTTGGTGAATGCAACTTTAAAAAAGGATGCGCCCTTACTTGGAAAAGTATTATGGCAGGAGTCAACTCTCTGAAACATGGTTATATATGGCGAGTTGGGATGGGCAAAATATTGATATTTAAGAAGACGCTTGGATTCCAAACTATAAAAATAGAAAATTATTACTCCTAGAGTAGGGCATCTCCTATCTAGGGTTTTAGATCTTATTGATCCAGTCACAAGTTCTTGGGATGAAGATTTGGTGAGACAAACATTGTGGCCAATTGATGCTCAAAGAGTCCTTGCCATTCCGCTTTCGCTGCATAATATGTCGGATTTCATTGCTTGGAGCTACACAAAGAATGGTGTGTTCTCTGTTTGGTCAGCTTATGTCATGGGAAACCACGGCCACCTATGGGGCCATGAGCCCCTTTTGGTTCGGTGGGGGGACGAGCACGTTGCACAAAGAGCGGAGAGCGTTGCGCAGCACGGCAAAGATCACACGGGAAGTTTTACCCAGGTTCGGGCCACCGCGAGGCGTAAAACCCTACTCCTGCTTTGGTGGATTGATGGTGGATTGTGGCGGAAACGCAGCGGTCTTAGCCCGGCAGGGTTTCCTCGGGGTGAGAGCAGCTACGCGCGTACGAGTGTACAGGGTCCGAATCCTCTCTATGGTTGCCATGGGCCTCCTTTTATAGATCAAGGGGTCACCACAGTGGCAAATCAGTCATTGTGTACTGATTAGATAGAAGACAGTGCTATAATACCTAACTCTGCAGACAGGGTAGAGCGCATTAAATGCGCCGCTTAGTGTCACATCAAGGCCTGCCCAAAAATCCTTACCGGGCTACTCAGCCAACTTCTCTCCTGTCTGCATGACACGTCGCTGGACGGGTGTCATTTGGAGGTGATTTCCATAGGAAGTGGCTGCCATGTGGCAAGAAATAGCCACTTAGTCACTTGGGGGCTTGAGACCGCACCGATCGATGACTTGCGTTGCTGTGAGGTGGTGCGGTGGAGCCTTGGCGGGGTAGCTTGCCAAAGTAACATAAGTATTTCCCTTAGTTTTTGAGAACCAAGGTATCAATCCAGTAGGAGACTACACGCAAGTCGCCTAGTACCTGCACAAACAATCAAGAACCTTGCAACCAACACGATAAAGGGGTTGTCATTCCCTTCACGGCCACTTGCAAAAGTGAGATCTGATAAAGATAACAAGATAAATATTTTTGGTATTTTTGTTATAAAGATTGGAAAATAAAGATTGCAAAATAAATAGTAAACTAGAACTATAGATCGCAAACTTATATGATGTAAAGTAGACCCGGGGGGCATAGGTTTCACTAGTAGCTTCTCTCATGATAGCATATATTGATAGAAAACACATAGTTATGATGATATATAAGGCAATGATCATGAATATAGGCATCACGTCCATGTCAAGTAGACCGAAACGATTCTGCATCTACTACTATTACTCCACACATCGACCGCTATCCAACATGCATCTAGAGTATTAAGTTCATAAGAACGGAGTAACGCATTAGGCAAGATGACATGATGTAGAGGGATAAACTCGAGCAATATGATATAAAACCCATATTTTTATCCTCGATGGCAACAATACAATACGTGCCTTACTGCCCCTGCTGTCACTGGGAAAGGACACCGCAAGATTGAACCGAAAGCTAAGCACTTCTCCCATTGCAAGAAAGATCAATCTAGTAGGCCAAACTAAACCGATAATTCGAAGAGACTTGCAAAGATATCAAATCATGCATATAAGAATTCAGAGAAGAACCAAATAATATTCATAGATAATCAAATTCATAAACCCACAATTCATCGGATCTTGGCAAACACACCGCAAAAGAGTATTACATCGAATAGATCTCCAAGAACATCGAGGAGAACTTTTATTGAGAACCAAAGAGAGAGAAGAAGCCATCTAGCTAATAACTATGGACCCGTAGGTCTATGGTAAACTACTCACACATCATCGAGGAGGCTATGGTGTTGATGTAGAAGCCCTCTGTGATCGAATCCCCCTCCGGAAGATCGCAGGAAAAGGCCCCAAGATGGGATATGACAGGTACAAAAGGTTGCGGTGGTGGAAAAGTGGTTTCGTGGCTCTCCTGGATGTTTTTCGGGTACATGGGTATATATAGGCAAAAGAAGTACGTCGGTGGAGCTCCGTAGGGCCCATGAGGGTGGGGCACGCCTTCCCTCCTGGGCGCGCCCCTGCCTCATGGAAGCTTCACAGACTTCCAGACTTGTACTCCAAGTCTCCTGGGTTGCATTTGTTACAAGAAAGATCCTCGCGAAGGTTTCGTTCCGTTTGGATTCCGATTGATATTCCTTTTTTGTGAAACACTGAAATAGGCCAAAAAACAGCAATTTGCACTAGGCCTTTGGTTAATAGGTCAGTCCCAAAAATCATATAAAAGTGCACATTAAAGCCCATTAAACATCCAAAACAGATAATATAATAGCATGGAACAATCAAAAATTATAGATACATTGGAGACGTATCAAGCATCCCCAAGCTTAATTCCTGCTCGTCCTTGAGTAGGTAAATGATAAAAAATAGAATTTTTTATGTGGAATGCTACCTAACATAATTTTCAATGTAATTTTCTTTATTGTGGCATGAATATTCAGATCCGAAAGATTCAAGACAAAAGTTTAATACTGACATAAAAATAATAATACTTCAAGCATATTAACCAAGCAATTATGTCTTCTCAAAATAACATAGCCAAAGAAAGCTCATCCCTACAAAATCATATAGTTTGGCCATGCTTCATTTTCGTCACACAAAATTCTCCCATCATGCACAACCCCGATGACAAGCCAAGCAATTGTTTCATACTTTAGTATTCTCAAACTTTTTTCTTCTTTCACGCAATACATGAGCGCGAGCCATGGACATAGTACTATGGGTGGAATAGAATATGATGATGGAGGTTGTGTGGAGAAGACAAAAACGAGAAAGTCTCACATTGACGCGGCTAATCAACGGGCTATGGAGATGTCCATCAATTGATGTCAATGCGAGGAGTAGGGATTGCTATGCAACGGATGCACTAGAGCTATACATGTATGAAAGCTCAACAAAAGAAACTAAGTGGGTGTGCATCCAACTTGCTTTCTCACGAAGACCTAGGGCATTTTAGGAAGCCCATTGTTGGAATATACAAGCCAAGATCTATAATGAAAAATTCCCACTAATATATGAAAGTGACAAAATAAGAGACTCTCTCTCATGAAGATCATGGTGCTACTTTGAAGCACAAGTGTGGAAAAAGGATAGTAACATTGCCCCTTCTCTCTTTTTCTGTCATTTTTTTGGGCCTTCTCTTTTTCTTGGCCTTTCTCTCCTTTTTTTTATTTCCTCACAGGACAATGCTCTAATATGATGATCATCACACTTATATTTATTTACAACTCAAAAATTATAAATCGATACTAGAACAAAATATGACTCTATATGAATGCCCCCGGAGGTGTACCGAGATGTGCAATGATTCAAGAGTGACATGTATAAAAATTATGAGCAGTAGCTTTGCCACAAATACGATGTAAACTATATGATCATGCAAGGCCATATGACAATGATGGAGCATGTCATAAAAAATTGAATGGTGGAAAGTTGCATGGCAATATATCTCGGAATGGCTATGGAAATGCAATAATAGGTAGGTATGGTGGCTGTTTTGATGAAGATATAAGGAGGTTTATGTGTGAAAGAGCGTATCATATCACGGGGTTTGGATGCACCGGCGAAGTTTGCACCAACTCTCAAGGTGAGAAAGGGCAATGCACGGTACCAAAGAGGCTAGCGATGATGGTAGGGTGAGAGTGTGTATAATCCATGGACTCAACATTAGTCATAAAGAACTCACATACTTATTGCAAAAATATACAAGTCATCAAAACCAAGCACTACGCACTTGCTCCTAGGGGGATAGATTGGTAGGTGATACGTCTCCAACGTATCTATAATTTTTGATTGCTCCATGCTATATTATCTACTGTTTTGGGCAATATTGGGCTTTATTTTCCACTTTTATATTATTTTTGGGACTAAGCTATTAACCGGAGGCCCAGCCCAGATTTGCTTTTTTATGCCTATTTCAGTGTTTTGAAGAAAAGGAATATCAAACGGAGTCGAAACGGAACGAAATCAACTGGAGAAGCTATTTTTGGAACGAAAGCCACCGGATAGACTTGGACTCCACGTCAGGAGATACGGGAGGTGCTCACGAGGGTTGGGGGTGCCCCCCCCTAGGGCGCGCCCCCTGCCTCATGGGGCCCCCGTGGCTCCTCCGACGTACTTCCTGCACCCATATATATCACCGTACCCTAAAACTTCCAGAATAGAGAATAGATCTGTAGTTCCGCCGCCAGAAGCCTCCATAGCCACCGAAAACCAATCTAGACCCGTTCCGGCACCCTGTCGGAGGGGGCAATCCTTCTCCGGTGGCCATCTTCATCATCCCGGTGCTCTCCATGACGAGGAGGGAGTAGTTTTCCCTCGGGGCTGAGGGTATGTACCAGTAGCTATGTGTTTGATCTCTCTCTCTCGTGTTCTTGAGATGATATGATCTTGATGTATCGCGAGCTTTGCTATTATATTTGGATCCTATGATGTTTCTTCCCCCCTCTACTCTCTTGTAATGAATTGAGTTTCCCTTTTGAAGTAATCTTATCGGATTGAGTCTTTAAAGATTTGAGAACACTTGATGTATGTCTTGCCATGGATATCTGTGGTGACAATGGGATATCACGTGATTCACTTGATGTATGTTTTGGTGATCAACTTGCGGGTTCCGCCCATGAACCTATGCATAGGGGTTGGCACACGTTTTCGTCGTGATTCTCCGGTAGAACTTTGGGGCACTCTTTGAGGTCCTTTCTGTTGGTTGAATAGATGAATCTAAGATTGTGTGATGCATATCGTATAATCATGCCCACGGATACTTGAGGTGACATTGGAGTATCTAGGTGACATTAGGGTTTTGATTGATTTGTGTCTTAAGGTGTTATTCTAGTACGAACTCTAGGGCTGTTTGTGACACTTATAGGAATAGCCCAACGGATTGATTGGAAAGAATAACTTTGAGGTGGTTTTGTACCCTACCATAATCTCTTCGTTCATTCTCCAGTATTAGTGACTTTGGAGTGACTCTTTGTTGCATGTTGAGGGATAGTTATGTGATCCAATTATGTTAGTATTGTTGAGGGAACTTACACTAGCGAAAGTATGAACCCTAGGCCTTGTTTCCTAGCATTGCAATACCGTTTACGCTCACTTTTATCATTTGCTACCTTCCAGTTTTTATTATTTCAGATTACAAATACCTTCATCTACTATCCATATACCACTTGTTTCACCATCTCTTCGCCGAACTAGTGCACCTATACAATTTACCATTGTATTGGGTGTGTTGCGGACACAAGAGACTCTTTGTTATTTGGTTGCAGGGTTTCTTGAGAGAGACCATCTTCATCCTACGCCTCCTACGGATTGATAAACCTTAGGTCATCCACTTGGGGGAAATTTGCTACTGTCCTACAAACCTGTGCACTTGGAGGCCCAACAACGTCTACAAGAAGAAGGTTGTGTAGTAGACATCAAGCTCTTTTCTGGCGCCGTTGCTGGGGAGGTGAGTGCTTGAAGGTATATATTTAGATCTTGCAATCGAGTCTTTTAATTTCTTGTTTTATCACTAGTTTAGTTTATAAAAGAAAACTATAAAAAATGGAATTAAGTTTGCCTCATGCGCTCACCTTTTTAATATCTTTCGTGAGTATGATGGAAAGGATAATTGTGCCCAAGTGCTAGAAGAAGAAATCTATAAAATGTTTGGCACTAAATATTTGAATGATGAGCATGATTGCAATGTTGTTAGTACGAATTCTTTGAATATCCATCATGCTAATGATGATTGCACTAGTTATGATGAAAATGCCTCCTATAAACATGTCAATTTATTTGAGAATTTTATGTGTTCTAGAAGTATACGTTTGATCCAGATTACTACAGACTGTTCTGTTTTTGACCGATTTTGTTTTTCATGTGTTGTTTACTTATTTTGATGAATCTATGGCTAGTAAAAGAGTTTATAAACCATAGAGAAGTTGGAATACATTAGGTTTAACACCAATATAAATAAAGAATGAGTTCATTACAGTACCTTGAAGTGGTGATTTATTTTCTTATACTAACGGAGCTTACGAGTTTTCTGTTAAGTTTTGTGTTGTGAAGTTTTCAAGTTTTGGGTAAGGATTTGATGGACTATGGAATAAGGAGTGGCAAGAGCCTAAGCTTGGGGATGCCCAAGGCACCCCAAGGTAATATTCAAGGATAGCCAAGAGCCTAAGCTTGGGGATGCCCCGGATGGCATCCCCTCTTTCGTCTTCGTTCATCGGTAACTTTACTTGGAGCTATATTTTTATTCGCCACATGATATGTGTTTTGCTTGGAGTGTAAATTTATTTTGTTAGGATTTGCTTGTTGTTATTTATAACATTGTCTTACATCTTTTATTTCAATAAAAGTGGCATTGATAGCCTTTACTATGCCTATGTTACAAGTATACATGTTGCTGTTTGAAAACAGAAAGTTTACCGATGTTGCAATAATTCCCTAGAAAAGTAAGAATGTGATAAAATGTTGAAACCTTTTTAATATTAAGCTCTGATAAATTTACTACAGTGGTAATTTTCTTTCATAATTTTTGGAGTTAGGGAAGTATGGATGTTGCAGCATTCTTTACAGACTATCCTGTTTAGGCAGATTGCTGTTATGTTTGCATTGTTTGCATATGTTTGCTTCTTTAATGATTCTATTTGAGGATAGGACTATTAAATATGCAGAGACATTTATTATGAAATTTTGAATAATAAATTTAGTGATTTTCTACAGTAGAGTATAATAAGGTGTTGGCAATGGTTTATACTAACTTATCTCACGAGTCCTTGTTGAGTTTTGTGTGGATGAAGCTTTTGAGATTTAGGGAGACCATGATATGAGAGGAATTAATGAGACACAAAAGATCAAGCTTGGGGATGCCCAAGGCACCCCAAGATAACATTTCAAGAAGTCTCAAGCATCTAAGCTTGGGGATGCCCCGGTTGGCATCCCGCCTTTCTTCTTCAACAACTATCGGTTAGTATCGGTTGATCCTAAGTTTTTGCTTCTTCACATGATGTTTGCTATTCTTAGATTTCATTTTATTTTTATTTGCTTGCTGTTTGAATAAAATACCAAAGATATGAAATTCTTAAATGTTAGAGAGTCTTCACATAGTTGCATAATTATTCGACTACTCATTGATCTTCACTTATATCTTTCGGAGTAGTTTGTCATTTGCTCTAGTGCTTCACTTATATCTTTTAGAGCATGGTGGTAGTTTTATTTTGAAGAAATATATGAACTCTCATGCTTCACTTAGATTATTTTGAGAGTCTTAAATAGCATGCTAATTTGCTTAAAATCCTAATATGCTAGGTATTCAAGAATAATAAAATTCTCTTATGAGTGTGTTGAATACTAAGAGAAGTTTGATACTTGATGATTGTTTTGAGATATGAGGATGGTAATATTAGAGTCATGCTAGTTGAGTAGTTGTGAATTTAAGAAATACTTGTGTTGAAGTTTGTGATTCCCGTAGCATGCACGATGGTGAACCGTTATGTGATGAAGTCGGAGCATGATTTACTTATTGATTGCCTTCCTTATGAGTGGCGGTCGGGGACGAGCGATGGTCTTTTCCTACCAATCTATTCCCCTAGGAGCACGCGCGTAGTACTTTGTTTTGATAACTAATAGATTTTTGCAATAAGTATATGAGTTCTTTATGACTAATGTCGAGTCCATGGATTATACGCACTCTCACCCTTGCACCATTTCTAGCCTCTCCAGTACCGCGCAACTTTCGCCGGTACCATAAACCCACCATATACCTTCCTCAAAACAGCCACCATACCTACCTATTATGGCATTTCCATAGCCATTCCGAGATATATTGCCATGCAACTTTCCACTGTTCCGTTTATTATGACACACTCCATCATTTTCATATTGCTTAGCATGATCATGTAGTTGACATCATATTTGTGGCAAAGCCACCATTCATAATTCTTTCATACATGTCACTCATGAGTCATTGCATATCCCGGTACACCGCCGGAGGCATTCATATGGAGTCATACTTTGTTCTATTATCGAGTTGTATCATTGAGTTGTAAATAAATAGAAGTGTGATGATCATCATTCAATAGAGCATTGTCCCAAAAAAAGAGAAAGGCCATAAAAAAGACCAAATAAAAAAAGGGAAGGCCAAATAAAAAAAGGGGGACAATGCTACTATCCTTTTATCACACTTGTGCTTCAAAGTAGCACCATGATCTTCATGATAGAGAGTCTCCTATGTTGTCACTTTCATATACTAGTGGGAATCTTTCATTATAGAACTTGGCTTGTATATTTCAATGATTGGCTTCCTCAAAATGCCCTAGGTCTTCGTGAGCAAGCGAGTTGGATGCACACCCACTTAGTTTCTTTTGAGCTTTCACAAATTTATAGCTCTAGTGCATCTGTTGCATGGCAATCCCTACTCACTCACATTGATATCTATTGATGGGCATCTCCATAGCCCGTTGATACGCCTAGTCGATGTGAGACTATCTTCTCCCTCTTTGTCTTCTCCACAACCACCACTCTATTCCACCTATCGTGCTATGTCCATGGCTCATTCTCATGTATTGCGTGAAGATTGAAAAAGTTTGAGAACATCAAAAGTATGAAACAATTGCTTGGCTTGTCATCGAGGTTGTGCATAATTTAAATACTTTGTGTGGTGAAGATAGAGCATAACCAAACTATATGGTTTTGTAGGGATAGCTTTCTTTAGCCATGTTATTTTGAGAAGACATAATTGCTTAGTTGGTATGCTTGAAGTATTATTATTTTTATGTCAATATGAACTTTTGTCTTGAATCTTATGGATCTGAATATTCATACCACAACTAAGAAGAATTAAATTGAAATTATGCCAACTAGCATTCCACACCAAAAATTATCTTTTTTTATCATTTACCTACTCAAGGACGAGCAGGAATTAAGCTTGGGGATGCTTGATACGTCTCCAACGTATCTATAATTTTTGATTGCTCCATGCTATATTATCTATTGTTTTGGGAAATATTGGGATTTATTTTCCACTTCTATAATATTTTTGGGACTAACCTATTAACCAGAGGCCCAACCTAGATTTGCTGTTTTATGCCTATTTCAGTGTTTCGAAGAAAAGGAATATCAAACGGAGTCGAAACTGAACGAAATCAACTGGAGAAGTTATTTTTGGAATGAAAGCCACCGGATAGACTTGGACTCCACGTTAGGAGATACAGGAGGTGCTCACGAGGGTGGGGGGCGCCCTCCCCCTAGGACGCGCCCCCTGCCTCATGGGGCCCCCGTGGCTCCTCCGACGTACTTCCTGCACCCATATATATTGTCGTACCCTAAAACTTCTAGAACAGAGAATAGATCGGAGTTCCGCCGCCAGAAGCCTTCGTAGCCACCGAAAACCAATCTAGACCCATTCTGGCACCGTGCCGGAGGGGGAAATCCTTCTCCGGTGGCCATCTTCATCAACCCGGTGCTCTCCATGATGAGGAGGGAGTAGTTCTCCCTCGGGGCTGAGGGTATGTACCAGTAGCTATGTGTTTGATCTCTCTCTCTCTCGTGTTCTTGAGATGATACGATCTTGATGTATCGCGAGCTTTGCTATTATATTTGGATCCTATGATGTTTCTTCCCCCCTCTACTCTCTTGTAATGAATTGAGTTTCCCCTTTGAAGTAATCTTATCGGATTGAGTCTTTAAAGATTTGAGAACACTTGATGTATGTCTTGTCGTGGATATCTGTGGTGACAATGGGATATCACGTGATTCACTTGATATATGTTTTGGTGATCAACTTGCAGGTTCCGCCCATGAACCTATGCATAGGGGTTGGCACACGTTTTCGTCGTGATTCTCCGGTAGAACTTTGGGGCACTCTTTGAGGTCCTTTATGTTGGTTGAATAGATGAATCTGAGATTGTGTGATGCATATCGTATAATCATGCCCATGGATACTTGAGGTGACATTGGAGTATCTAGGTGATATTAGGGTTTTTATTGATTTGTGTCTTAAGGTGTTATTCTAGTATGAACTCTAGGGCTGTTTGTGACACTTATAGGAATAGCCCAACAGATTGATTGGAAAGAATAACTTTGAGGTGGTTTCGTACCCTACCATAATCTCTTCGTTCGTTCTCCGCTATTAGTGACTTTGGAGTGACTCTTTGTTGCATGTTGAGGGATAGTTATGTGATCCAATTATGTTAGTATTCTTGAGGGAACTTACACTAGCGAAAGTATGAACCCTAGGCCTTGTTTCCTAGCATTGCAATACCGTTTACGCTCACTTTTATCATTTGCTACCTTGCTGTTTTTATTATTTCAAATTACAAATACCTTTATCTACTATCCATATACCACTTGTTTCACCATCTCTTCGCCGAACTAGTGCACCTATACAATTTACCATTGTATTGGTGTGTTGGGGACACAAGAGACTCTTTGTTATTTGGTTGCAGGGTTGCTTGAGAGAGACCATCTTCATCCTACGCCTCCTAAGATTGATAAAACTTAGGTCATCCACTTGAGGGAAATTTGCTACTGTCCTACAAACCTCTGCACTTGAAGGCCCAACAACGTCTACAAGAAGAAGGTTGTGTAGTAGACATCAGTAGGAAAAGACCATCGCTTGTCCCTGACCGCCACTCATAAGGAAGGCAATCAAAGAACACATCATGCTTCAAATTTTTCACACAACGGTTACCATACGTGCATGCTACGGGACTTGCAAACGTCAACACAAGTATTTCTCAATTTCACAATTACTTAACTAGCATGACTCTAATATCACCATCTTCATATCTCAAAACAATCATCAAGTATCAAACTTCTCATAGTATTCAATGCACTCTATATGGAAGTTTTTATTATACCCATCTTGGATGCCTATCATATTAGACTAATTTTATAGCCAAAGCAAATTACCATGCTATTCTAAAAGACTCTCGAAATAATATAAGTGAATCATGAGAGATCAATAATTTCTATAAAATAAAACCACCACCGTGCTCTAAAAAGATATAAGTGAAGCACTAGAGCAAAATTATCTAGCTCAAAAGATATAAGTGAAGCACATAGAGTATTCTAATAAATTCCGATTCATGTGTGCCTCTCCCAAAAGGTGTGTACAGCAAGGATGATTGTGTTAAACTAAAAAGCAAAGACTCAAATCATACAAGACGCTCCAATCAAAACACATATCATGTGGTGAATAAAAATATAGCCTCAAGTAAAGTTACCGATAGACGAAGACGAAAGAGGGGATGCCTTCCGGGGCATCCCCAAGCTTAGGCTTTTGGTTGTCCTTGAATTTTACCTTGGGGTACCTTGGGCATCCCCAAGCATAGGCTCTTACTACGCCTTATTCTAAAGTCCATCTAATATTTACCCAAAAACTTGAAAACTTCACAACACAAAACTTAAACAGAAAATCTCATGAGCTCCGTTAGTATAAGAAAATAAATCACCACTTTAAGTTACTGTAATGGACTCATTATTTATTTATATTGGTGTTAAACCTACTGTATTCCAACTTATCTATGGTTTATACCCCCCCCCCCGCGCGCGCCCCCCGATACTAGCCATACATTCATCAAAATAAGCAAACAACACACGAAAAACAGAATTTGTCAAAAACAGAACAATATGTGGAAATCTGGAGGTTTCGAATACTTCTGTAACTCCAAAAATTCTGAAAAATTAGGACGACATAAATAATTTGTATATTGATGTACTTCAGTTGGAATTGGTATTTTATCGCTCTCTGATAAAAAATGTAAATTATTCTCGTGAGCGCATACTTTCTGTTTTTTTCAGCAAGATCAAACAACAATCACCCAAGAAGATCCTAAAGGCTTTACTTGGCACAAACACTAATTAAAACATAAAAAACACAATCATAACAGAGGATAGATGATTTACTTATTACTAAACAGGAACAAAAAGCAAGGAACAAAAATAAAATTGGGTTGCCTCCCAACAAGCGCTATCGTTTAACGCCCCTAGCTAGGCATAAAAAAGAATAGATCTAGGTATTGTCATCTTTGGTATGCAACCCCTAAGTGGCTCTCATAATATATTCATAAGGTAATTTAATTTTCTTTCTAGGAAAGCGTTCCATGCCTTTCCTTAATGGAAATTGGAATCTAATATTTCCTTCTTTCATATCAATAATTGCACCAATCGTTCCAAGGAAAGGTCTGCCAAGAATAATGGGACATGTAGGATTGCAATCTATATCAAGAACAATGAAATATATGGGCACATAATTCCTATTTGCAACAATAAGAACATCATTAATTCTTCCCATAGGTTTCTTAATGGTGGAATCCGCAAGATGCAAATTTAAATAACAGTCATCAAATTCACGGAAACCTAACACATCACACAAAGTTTTTGGAATCGTGGAAACACTAGCACCCAAATCACATAAAGCATAGCATTCATCTTAATTTTAATAGTAGGTTCCCACTCATCATAAAGTTTTCTAGGGATAGAAACTTCTAGTTCAAGTTTTTGTTCATAAGATTGCATGAAAGCATCAACGATATGTTTAGTAAAGGCCTTATTTTCATCATAAGCATGAGGAGAATTTAACACGGATTGCAACAAGAAAATACAATCTATCAAAGAGTAATTATCATAATTAAATTGCTAAATCCAAAATAGTGGGTTCATTGCTATGTAAAGTTTTGACCTCTTCAATCCCACTTTTATTAATTCTAGCATCAAGATCTAAAAACTCTGAATCATTGGGACGCCTTTTAACTAAAATTGACTCATCTCTAGTCCCATATTTATCAAGATTCATAATGGAAAACAAATATTTAATAGGAGACACATCAATCACTTTTAGATCTTCATCATTATTATCATGAAAACTGGAAGAACACGCTTTCACAAAGCAATCTTTTTAGCACGCATCCTAGTGGTTCTTTATTTGCACTCATCAATGGAAATTCTCATGGGTTTGAGAGACTCATTTATGTCATGCTTAGGTGGAATAGATCTAAGTTTCAAAGAACCAACATCAAGAGAAATTATATCCACGTTCCTAGCCAACTCATCAATCTTAAGCAATTTTCCTTCAATCAAAGCATTGAAATTCTTTTGCGAATTCATAAATTCTTTAACACTAGTCTCAAAATCAGAGGGCATATTATTAAAATTTCCATAAGATTTGTTGTAGGAATTACCATAATTATTAGAGGAATTAATAGGAAAAGGCCTAGAATTAAATTTTCCTCTATACGCGTTGTTACCAAAATTGTTCCTACCAACAAAATTCACATCCATAGATTCAGTATTATTATCAATCAAAGCGAACAAAGGCATATCATTAGGATCAGAAGAAATACTCTTATTAGCAAACAATCTCATAAGTTCATCCATCTTTCCACTCAAAACATTAATCTCTTCAATAGCATGAACTTTTTTACTAGTGGATCTTTCGGTGTGCCATTGAGAATAATTAACCATAATATTGTCTAGGAGTTTAGTAGCTTCTCCTAAAGTGATTTCCATAAAAGTGCCTCTCGCGGCCGAATCTAAAAGATTTCTAGAAGAAAAATTCAATCCAGCATAAAAAAATTGTATAATCATCCATAAATTCAAACCATGTGTAGGGCAATTACGTATCATTAATTTCATCCTCTCCCAAGCTTGTGCAACATGCTCATGATCAAGTTTCTTAAAATTCATAATATCATTTCTAACAGAGATGGTCTTAGCGGGAGGAAAATACTTAGAGATAAAAGCATCTCTGCACTTATTCCATGAATCAGTACTATTTTTAGGCAAAGAAGAGAACCAAGTTTTAGCACGATCTTTAAGAGAAAACGAAAATAGCTTCAATTTAACAATATCATTATCCACATCTTTCTTATTTTGCATATCACACAAATCAACAAAGTTGTTTAGATGGGTAGCGACATCTTCACTAGGAAGGCCGGAAAATTGATCTCCCATGACAAGATTCAACAAAGCAACATTAATTTCAAAAGATTCAGCATCGGTAATAGGAGCAATCGGAGTGCTAATAAAATCATTGTTGTTGGTATTGGAAAAGTCACAAAATTTAGTATTATCTTGAGCCATCGTGACAAACATATCAATCCAACACACAAGCAAACAAGAAGCAAGGCAAAGAGGCGAACGAAAAAGGGAGAATAAAACGGCAAAGGTGAAGTGGGGGAGAGGAAAACGTGAGGCGAATGGCAAATAATGTATTGCGATGGATAAGAGTTTATGATGGGTACTTGGTATGTCTTGACTTGAGCGTAGATCTCCCCGGCAATGGCACCAGAAATCCTTCTTGCTACCTCTTGAGCATGCATTGGTTTTTCCTTGAAGAGGAAAGGGTGATGAAACAAAGTAACGTAAGTATTTCCCTCAATTTTTGAGAACCAAGGTATCAATCCAGTAGGAGACTACACGCAAGTCGCCTAGTACCTGCACAAACAATCAAGAACCTTGCAACCAATGCGATAAAGGGGTTGTCAATCCCATCATGGCTACTTGCAAAAGTGAGATCTGATAAAGATAATAAGATAAATATTTTTGGTATTTTTGTTGTATAGATTGGAAAATAAATATTGTAAAATAAATAGTAAACTAGAGCTATAGATCGGAAACTTATATGATGTAAAGTAGACCCGGGGGCCATAGGTTTCACTAGTGGCTTCTCTCATGATAGCATATATTACGGTGGGTGAACAAATTACAGCCGAGCAATTGATAGAAAAGCGCGTAGTAATCCCTACTCACTCACATTAATATTTATTGATGGGCATCTCCATAGCCCGTTGATACGCCTAGTTGATGTGAGACTATCTTCTCCATTTTCTCTTCTCCACAACCACCATTCTATTCCACCTATAGTGCTATGTCCATGGCTCACGCTCATGTATTGCGTGAAGATTGAAAAAGTTTGAGAACATCAAAAGTATGAAACAATTGCGTGGATTTTCATCGGGGTTGTGCATGATTTAAATATTTTGTGTGATGAAGATAGAGCATAGCTAGACTATATGATTTTGTAGGGATAGCTTTCTTTGGCCATGTTATTTTGAGAAGACATAATTGCTTGGTTAGTATGCTTGAAGTATTATTGTTTTTATGTCAATATTAAACTTTTTCTTGAATCTTTAGGATCAGAATATTCATGCCGCAATAAAGAAAATTACATTGAAAATTATGTTAGGAAGCATTCCACATCAAAAATTATGTTTTTATCATTTACCTACTCGAGAACTAGCAGGAATTCAGCTTGGGGATGCTTGATACGTCTCCAACGTATCTATAATTTTTTATTGTTCCATGCTATTATATTATCTGTTTTGGATGTTTAATGGGCTTTAATATGCGCTTTTATATTTTTTTGGGACTAACCTATTAACCGAAGGTCCAGTGCAAATTGTTGTTTTTTTGCCTATTTCAGTGTTTCGCAGAAAAGGAATATCAAACGGAATGAAACCTTTCCGAGGATCTTTTTTGGAACAAACACAATCCAGGAGACTTTGAGTGGAGGTCAAGGAAGAAACGAGGCGGCCATGAGGTAGGGCGGCACGCCCAGGGGTAGGCGCACCCCCCACCCTCATGGGTCCCTCGTAGCTCCACCGACCTACTTCTTTCACCTATACATACTCGTATACCCTGAAAACATCTAGGGGAGTCACGAAACCACTTTTCCACCGCCGCAACCTTCTGTACCCGTGAGATCCCATCTGGGGACCTTTTCCGCCGATTTGCCGGAGGGGGATTCGATCACGGAGGCCTTCTACATCAACACCATAGCCTCTCTGATGATGTGTGAGTAGTTTACCATAGACCTTCTGGTCCATAGTTATTAGATAGATGGCTTCTTCTCTCTCTTTGGTTCTCAATACAAATTTCTCCTTGATGTTCTTGGAGATCTATTCGATGTAATTCATTTTGCGGTGTGTTTGCCGAGATCCGATGAATTGTGGGTTTATGATCAAGTTTATCTATGAACAATATTTGATTCTTCTCTAAATTCTTATATGGATGATTTGATATCTTCGCAAGTCTCTTCGAATTTTCGGTTTAGTTTGGCCTACTAGATTGATCTTTCTTGCAATGGGAGAAGTGCTTAGCTTTGGGTTCAATCTTGCGGTGCTCGATCCCAGTGATAGAAAGGGAACCGACATGTATTATATTGTTTCCATCGAGGATAAAAAGATGGGGTTCATATCATATTGCTTGAGTTTATCCCTCTACATCATGTCATGTTGCCTAATGCATTACTCTGTTCTTATGAACTTAATACTCTAGATGCATGCTGGATAGTGATACGTCCATTTTGCATCATGCTTTTGTATCGATATTTATTGCATTATGGGCTGTTATTACACATTATGTCACAATACTTATGCCTATTATCTCTTATTTTACAAGGTTTACATAAAGAGGGAGAATGCCAGCAGCTGGGATTCTGGGCTAGAAAAGGAGCAAATATTAGAGACCTATTCTGCACAGCTCCAAAAGTCCTGAAACTTCACGGAAGACATTTTCAGAATATATAATAAATACTCAGCGGAAGAAATTCACCAGGGGGCCACACCCTGCCCACGAGGGTGGGGGGCGCGCCCTACCCCCCTGGGTGCACCCCCCCTACCTCGTGGGCCCCTGGTGGCCCTTCGGTGGCCATCTTCTGCTATATGAAGTCTTTCAATGGGAAACAAATCATAAGCCATCTTCTCGGACAAAACTCCGCCGCCACGAGGTGGAACCTTGGCGGAACCAATCTAGGGCTCTGGCGGAGCTGTTCTGCCGGGGAAACTTCCCTCTCGGAGGGGGAAATCATCGCCATCGTCATCACCAACGCTCCTCTCATCGGGAGAGGGCAATCTCCATCATCATCTTCATCAGCACCATATCCTCTCAAAACCCTAGTTCATCTCTTGTATCCCATTCTTGTCTACAAGTCCGGGATTGGTGCTAGTAGGTTGCTAGTAGTGTTAATTACTCCTTGTAGTTGATGCAGTTGGTTTAATTGGTGGAAGATCATATGTTCAGATCCTATATGCATATTAATACCCCTCTGATTATGAACATGTTTATGCTTTGTGAGTAGTTACTTTTGCTCCTGAGGACATGGGAGAAGTCTTGCTATTAGTAGTCATGTGAATTTGGTATTCGTTCGACATTTTGATGAGATGTATGTTGTCTCTCCTCTAGTGGTGTTATGTGAACGTCGACTACATGACACTTAACCATTGTTTGGGCCTAGAGGAAGGCATTGGGGAGTAATAAGTAGATGATGGGTTGCTAGAGTGACAGAAGCTTAAACCCTAGTTTATGTGTTGCTTCGTAAGGGGCTGATTTGGATCCATATGTTTCATGCTATGGTTAGGTTTACCTTAATACTTTTGTTGTAGTTCCGGATGCTTGCAATAGAGGTTAATCATAAGTGGGATGCTTGTCCAAGTAAGGGCAGTACCCAAGCACCAGTCCACCCACATACTAAATTATCAAAGTACCGAACGCGAATCATATAAGCGTGATGAAAACTAGCTTGACGATATTCCCATGTGTCCTCGGGAGCGCTTTTCTCTATATAAGAGTTTGTCCAGGCTTGTCCTTTGCTACAAAAAGGATTGGGACACCTTTCTGCACTTTATTTACTTTTGTTACTTGTTGCTCGTTACAAATTATCCTATCACAAAACTATCTGTTACCACTTATTTCAGTACTTGCAGAGAATACCTTGCTGGAAACCGCTTATCATTTCCTTCTGCTCCTCGTTGGGTTCGACACTCTTACTTATCGAAAGGGCTATGATAGATCCCCTATACTTGTGGATCATCAAGACTCTTTTCTGGCGCCGTTGCCGGGGAGTTAAGCACCTTTGGTAGGTGGAATTTGGTAAGGAAAAATTTGTATAGTGTGCTGAAATTTACTGTCACTTGTTACTATGGGAAGTAATCCTCTGAGGGGCTTGTTCGGGGTATCTTCACCCCGACCAGTAGAGCAAAGAGTTGCTCCTCAACCTACTGAACCTACTGAAAATGAAAATGTTTGCTTTGAAATTCCTTCGGGTATGATAGAAAAACTGCTAGCTAATCCTTTTTTAGGAGATGGAACAAAACATCTTGATGAGCATCTAATATATGTGGATGAAGTTTGTGGATTATTTAAGCTTGCAGGTGTACCCAGAGATGTTGTTAAGAAGAAGGTCTTCCCTTTATCTTTGAAGGGAGATGCATCGACATGGTATAGGCTATGTGATGATATGGGGTCTTGGAATTACAAACGATTGAAATTGGAATTTCATCAGAAGTTTTATCCTATGCATCTTGTTCATCGTGATCGCAATTATATATATATAATTTTTGGCCTCGCGAAGGAGAAAGCATCGCTCAAGCTTGGGGGAGGCTTAAATAAATGTTATATTCATGCCCCAATCATGAGCTCTCAAGAGAAATGATTATTCAAAATTTATATGCTCGGCTTTCTGATAGAAATCGCACCATGCTTGATACTTCTTGCGCTGGCTCTTTTATGATGAAGACTATTGAATACAAATGGGATTTATTGGAAAGAATCAAATGCAACTCTGAAGATTGGGACCTCGACAAAGGTAAGGAGTCAGGTATGACACCTAGTTTTGATTGTGTTAAATCTTTTATGAATACCGATATTTTTCGTAAATTTAGCACTAAATATGGACTTGACTCTGAGATAGTAGCTTCTTTCTGTGAATCTTTTGCTACTTATATTGATATCCCCAAGGAGAAGTGGTTTAAATATAATCCTCCCATAGAAGTAAAAGTAGCTGCACCTATTAAAGTTGAAGAAAAGATTGTCACTTATAATGATCCTATTGTTCCTACTACATATGTTGAGAAACCACCTTTTCATGTTAGGATAAAGGATCATGCTAAAGCTTCAACTGTGGTTCGTAAAAGCAATATTAAAACATATACACCTCCTGAGCAAGTTAAAGTTGAACCTAATATTGCTATTGTTAAATATCTCTTGTCTGATAATATTGATGGGCATGTTATTTATTTCTGTGATGAAACTGCTAGAATTGCTAAACCCTGTGCTAAAGATAAACCTAGACCTGTGGTAGGCATGCCTGTTATTTCTGTTAAAATAGGATATCATTGTTATCATGGCTTATGTGATATGGGTGCTAGTGCTAGCGCAATACCTCATTCCTTATACAAAGAAATTATGCATGATATTGCACCTGCTGAGATAGAAGATATTGATGTCACAATTAAACTTGCCAATAGAGATACTATTTCACCAATGGGAATTGTTAGAGATGTTGAAGTCTTGTGTGGGAAAACTAAATATCCTGCTGATTTTCTTGTCCTTGGTTCCCCACAAGATATCTTTTGTCCCATTATATTTGGTAGTCCCTTCCTGAACACTGTTAATGCTACAATAGATTGCAAAAGGGATGTTGTTACTATTGGTTTAGATGATATGACTCATGAATTTAATTTCTCTAAATTTAGTATACAACACCGTGAAGAAGAATTACCTAGTAAGGATGAAATTATTGGTCTTGCTTCTATTACCGTACCTCCTAGTGATCCTTTAGAACAATATTTGCTAGACCATGAAAGTGACATGTTTATGAATGAAAGAAGGGAAATAGATGAAATATTCTTTAAACAGGAACCTATTCTGAAAAACAATTTTCCTGTTGAAATCCTAGGGGATTCTCCTCCACCCAAGGGTGATCCCGTGTTTGAGCTTAAACCGTTACCTGATACTCTTAAATATGCTTATCTTGATGAGAAAAAGATATATCATGTTATTATTAGTGCTAACCTTTCAGAGCATGAGGAAGAGAGATTATTGAAAACTCTGAAGAAGCACCGTGCTGCTATTGGGTATACTCTTGATTATCTTAAGGGCATTAGTCCCACTCTATGCCAACATAAAATTAATTTGGAAGAAGATGCTAAACCAGTTCGTGATCATCAACGATGGCTGAATCCTAAAATTAAAGAAGTGGTAAGAAAGGAAATACTAAAGCTCCTTGAGGCAGGTATAATCTATCCCGTTGCTGATAGTTAGTGGGTAAGTCCTGTCCATTGTGTCCCTAAGAAGGGAGGTATTACTGTTGTTCCTAATGATAAAGATGAATTGATTCCTCAAATAATTATTACAGGTTATAGGATGGTAATTGATTTCCACAAATTAAATAAGGCAACTAAAAAGGATCATTACCCCTTACCTTTTATCGATCAAATGCTAGAAAGATTATCCAAACATACACATTTTTGCTTTCTAGATGGTTATTCTGGTTTCTCTCAAATACCTTGTCAGCCTAAGATCAATCAAAGACTACTTTTACATGCCCTTTTGGTACTTTTGCTTATAGACATATGCCTTTTGGTCTATGTAATGCACCTGCTACCTTTCAAAGATGCATGATGGCTATATTCTCTGACTTTTGTGAAAAGATTTGTGAGGTTTTCATGGACGATTTCTCCGTCTATGGATCTTCTTTTGATGATTGCTTGAGCAACCTTGATCGAGTTTTGCAGAGATGTGAAGAAACTAATCTTGTCTTGAATTGGGAAAAGTGCCACTTTATGGTTAATGAAGGTATTTTCTTGGGGCACAGAGTTTCTGAAAGAGGTATTGAAGTTGATAAAGCCAAGGTTGATGCTATTGAAAAGATGCCATGTCCCAAGGACATCAAAGGTACAAGAAGTTTCCTTGGTCATGCCGGATTTTATAGGAGGTTCATTAAGGACTTCTCAAAAATTTCTCGGGCTCTAACTAATTTATTACAAAAAGATATACCATTTGTTTTTTATGATGATTGTGTAGAAGCATTTGAAATACTTAAGAAAGCATTAATCTTTGCACCTATTGTTCAGCCACCTGATTGGAATTTACCCTTTGAAATTATGTGTGATGCTAGTGATTATGGTGTAGGTGCTATTCTAGGGTAAAGAGTTGATAAGAAATTAAATGTTATTCAATATGCTAGTAAAACCCTAGACAATGCTCAAAGAAATTATGCTACTACTGAAAAGGAATTCCTAGCAATTGTATTTGCTTGTGATAAGTTTAGGCCTTATATTGTTGATTCTAAAGTAACTATTCACACTGATCATGCTGCTATTAAGTATCTCATGGAAAAGAAAGATGCTAAACCTAGACTTATTAGATGGATTCTCTTGCTACAAGAATTTGACTTACATATTGTTGATAGAAAGGGAGCCCATTGCAGACAACTTGTCTAGGTTACAAAATGTGCTTGATGACCCACTACCTATTGATGATAGATTTCCTAATGAGCAATTAAATGTCATAAATGCTTCTCATACTGCTCCATGGTATGCTGATTATGCTAATTACATTGTTGCTAAGTTTATACCACCTAGTTTCACATACCAGCAAAAGAAAAAGTTCTTCTATGATTTGAGGGATTACTTTTGGGATGACCCACATCTTTATAAAGAAGGAGTAGGTGATGTTATTAGACGTTGTGTACCTGAGCATGAATAGGAACAGATCCTACGCAAGTGTCACTCCGAAGCTTATGGAGGACACCATGCTGGAGATAGAACTGCACATATGGTATTGCAATCTGGTTTTTATTGGCCTACTCTCTTCAAGGATGCCCGTAAGTTTGTCTTATCTTGTGATGAATGTCAAAGAATTGGTAATATTAGTAGACATCAAGAAATGCCTATGAAGTATTCACTCGTTATTGAACCATTTGATGTTCGGGGCTTTGATTATATGGGACCTTTTCCTTCCTCTAATGGATATACACATATTTTAGTTGTTGTTGATTACATTACTAAGTGGGTAGAAGCTATTCCAACTAGTAGTGCTGATCATAACACTTCTATTAAAATGCTTAAAGAAGTTATTTTTCCAAGATTTGGAGCCCCTAGATATTTAATGACTTATGGTGGTTCACATTTTATTCATGGTGCTTTCCGTAAAATGCTTGCTAAATATGATGTTAATCATAGAATTACATCTCCTTATCACCCACAGTCTAGTGGTCAAGTAGAATTGAGTAATAGAGAGCTAAAATTAATTTTGCAAAAGATTGTTAATAGATCTAGAAAAAATTGGTCCAAGAAACTTGATGATGCATTATGGGCCTATAGAACTGCATATAAAGATCCTATGGGTATGTCTCCGTATAAAATGGTTTATGGAAAAGCATGTCACTTACCTCTCGAACTAGAACACAAGGCATATTGGGCTATTAAAGAACTCAATTATGATTTCAAACTTGCCGGTGAGAAGAGGTTATTTGATATTAGCTCACTTGATGAATGGAGAACCCAAGCCTATGAAAATGCCAAGTTGTTTAAAGAAAAAGTTAAAAGATGGCATGACAAAAGAATACAAAAGCGTGAGTTTAATGTAGGTGATTATGTATTGCTATACAACTCTCGTTTATGATTTTTTGCAGGAAAACTTCTCTCTAAATGGGAAGGTCCTTATGTTATCAAGGAGGTCTATTGTTCCGGTGCCCTAAAAATCAACAACTTCGAAGGCACAAATCCGAAGGTGGTGAACGGTCAAAGAATCAAACATTATATCTCAGGTAAACCCATAAATGTTGAAACCTATGTTATTGAAACCGTAACCTCGGAGGAATACATAAGGGACACTTTCTAGAACATTTCAGACTCCGAAAAGGAATAGGTATGTGGTACGGTAAGTAAATCGACTCCAAAACAGTTTTTAAGGCAATATTTCTCCGTTTTGGAATATTTAGAAAAATAGAAAAATAAGAAGCAGTCCGGGAAGGACATGAGGACTCCACGAGGGTGGAGGGCGCGCCCTACCCCCTGGGTGCGCCCCCCTACCTCGTGGGCACCTCGTGTGCTCTCCGGACTCCGTTTTCGTAAATGACAAGTATTTTGGTCGGTAAAAATTCATTATATAATCTCCCGGAGGTTTTGACTCTAGTATCACGCAAAAATCTCATGTTTTTGCTTCGAGCTGTTTTTCTGACAGATCTAGGTCGTCATGTCGTCTTCAAGCGCCCCCAAGGACCAATTCTTCGAGAAGGTCATCAACCCCTACCTCGCAGAAGTGCTGCAACACCCTCAAACCATTGAGATGCGTGAGGGGTTGTTGCACATCCACGATGCTGAGGGACCAAGGAAGACTGGAAGCACGGAGGCAAGGCTCGAGGCATTGGAGCAAGAAGTTTTCAAGTGTCAGGAGATGGTGGAGCGTGGACTCGATTCCAATCACATCATGATCACGGAGTTCACCAACAACCACAAGATGGATGTCAAGGACATTGGCGAGGCGATCTTCAAGCTTCATTAGAAAAACGAGCACCTCCAAGCCCAGATCTATGACCTGCAAAATCAAAACTGTGAGTATGAATATAGATTCAAGAGGATGAGTTTGGCTGCAGATTTGAGGTTCCAGGAGACTCGGTCATCCTTCATGATGGTGAGAGTATGCCTTGGAAGAAGGACGACAAGCCTACGCCATTAACAAAATCACCACCGTCTCCACCAACAAAGAAGAATTGAGTATCTGGTATGGGCGCTCCCCTTGGCAACTGCCAAGCTTGGGGGAGTGCCCCGGTATCGTCTCACCATCACTTTTATCTTTACCGTTTTTCTTAGTTCGATCCTTTTAGTAATATCTTGATCTAGTAGCATAAAAGTTCTTAGTGTGATCTATTTGTGAGTTTTGCTTTATAATCCTTCTATGTAATCGAGTCCGTGAGCTATATAATAAAGATTAGTGTTGATTCAAGGGCTTGATTCTTTTTCCATGATCCTAAGTGAATAAAAGAAAAGAGAAGAAATAAAAAGAAACAAAGAGATCATATGGATCTCATGGAGAGTAATGAGCTCACATAGAAAGAGTATGATGAATAAAAGTTGTTGAGAGTTGACAAACCTAGTTTTGGTCATCGTTGCAATTAATAGGAAGTAATAAAGAAAGAGAGTCTTCACATATAGATATACTATCTTGGACATCTTTTATGATTGTGAGCACTTATTAAAATATGACATGCTAAAGAGGTTATGTTAGACAAGGAAGACAATGTAATGGGTTATGTTTTCTTACATCTGAGATAAATTATATTGTCATGGATCATCCAACATGCTTGAGCTTGCCTTTCCCCTCGTGCTAGCCAAATTCATCGCACCAAGTAGAGATACTACTTGTGCTTCCAAATACCCTTAAACCAGTTTTGCCATCAGAGTCCATCGTACCTACCTATGGATTGAGTAAGGTCCTCTAAGTAAGTTGTCATCGGTGCAAGCAATAAAAATTGCTCTCTAAATATGTATGACTTATTAGTGTGGGAGAAATAAGCTTTATAAGATCATGTGATATGGAAGAAATAAAAGTGACAGACTGCATAATAAAGGTCCATATCACAAGTGGCAATATAAAGTGACATTCTTTCGCATTGAGATTTTATGCATCCAACTATAAAAGCTAATGACAACCTCTGCTTCCCTCTGCGAAGGGCCTATCTTTTACTTTTATCTCCTACCCTGCATAAGAGTTATGGTGATCTTCACCTTTCCTTTTTGCATTTTATCCTTTGGCAAGCACAGTATGTTGGAAAGATCCTGCTATATATGGCTAATTGGATGTGAGTTTTCATGAACTATTACTGTTGACATTACCCTTGAGATAAGACGTTGGGAGGCAAAACTATAAGCCCCTATCTTTCTCTGTGTTCGATTGAAACTCCATACCCATAAGTATTGCGTGAGTGTCAACAATTGTGAAAGACTATATGATAATTGAGTATGTGGACTTGCTGAAAAGCTCTTATATATTGACTCTTTCCTATGTTATGATAAATTGCAATTGCTCCAATGACTGAGATTATAGTTTGTTAGTTTTCAATGAAGTTTACTATTCATACTTGAAATTGTGATTGAATTATTACTCTAGCATAAGAAATTATATGACAAGAATTATATAAGTTGCTGTTCTAAGAATGATCATGATGCCCTCATGTCCGTATTTTATTTTTATCAACACCTTTATCTCTAAACATGTGGACATATTTTTCGATTTCGGCTTTCTCTTGAGGACAAGCGAGGTCTAAGCTTGGGGGAGTTGATACGTCCATTTTGCATCATGCTTTTATATCGATATTTATTGCATTATGGGCTATTATTACACATTATGTCACAATACTTATGCCTATTCTCTCTTATTTTACAAGGTTTACATAAAGAGGGAGAATGCCGGCAGCTGGGATTCTGGGCTGGAAAAGGAGCAAATATTAGAGACCTATTCTGCACAGCTCCCAAAGTCCTGAAACTTCATGGAAGAAATTTCCAGAATATATAAAAAATACTCAGTGGAAGAAATTCACCAGGGGGGCCACACCCTGCCCACGAGGGTGGGGGCGTGCCCTACCCCCCTGGGCGCGCCCCCCTACCTTGTGGGCCCCCTGGTGGCCCTCCGGTGGCCATCTTCTGCTATATGAAGTCTTTCGATGGGAAAAAACATAAGCCATCTTCTCGGACGAAACTCCCCCGCCACGAGGCGGAACCTTGGCGGAACCAATCTAGGGCTGTGGCGGAGCTGTTTTGCCAGGGAAACTTCCCTCCCGGAGGGGGAAATCATCACCATCGTCATGACCAACGCTCCTCTCATCGGGAGAGGGCAATCTCCATCAACATCTTCATCAGCACCATCTCCTCTCAAAACCCTAGTTCATCTCTTGTATCCAATTCTTGTCTCCAAGTCCGAGATTGGTGCTAGTAGGTTGCTAGTAGTGTTAATTACTCCTTGTAGTTGATGCTAGCTGGTTTAATTGGTGGAAGATCATATGTTCAGATCCTATATGCATATTAATACCCCTATGATTATGAACATGTTTATGCTTTGTGAGTAGTTACTTTTGTTCCTGAGGACATGGGAGAAGTCTTGCTATTAGTAGTCATGTGAATTTGGTATCCATTCGATATTTTGATGAGATGTATGTTGTCTCTCCTCTAATGGTGTCATGTGAACGTCGACTACATGACACTTCACCGTTGTTTGGGCCTAGAGGAAGGCCTTGGGGAGTAATAAGTAGATGATGGGTTGTTAGAGTGACAGAATCTTAAACCCTAGTTTATGTGTTGCTTCGTAAGGGGCTAATTTGGATCCATATGTTTCATGCTATGGTTAGGTTTACCTTAATACTTTTGTTGTAGTTGCGGATGCTTGCAATAGAGGTTAATCATAAGTGGGATGCTTGTCCAAGTAAGGGCAGTACCCAAGCACCGGTCCACCCACATACTAAATTATCAAAGTACCGAACACGAATCATATAAGCGTGATGAAAACTAGCTTGACGATATTCCCATGTGTCCTCGGGAGCGCTTTTCTCTATATAAGAGTTTGTCCAGGCTTGTCCTTTGCTACAAAAAGAATTGGGCCACCTTGCTGCACTTTATTTACTTTTGTTTCTTGTTGCTCGTTACAAATTATCCTATCACAAAACTATCTGTTACCACTTATTTTAGTACTTGCAGAGAATACCTTGCTGGAAACCGCTTATCATTTCCTTCTGCTCCTCGTTGGGTTCGACACTCTTACTTATCGAAAGGACTACGATAGATGCCCTATACTTGTGGGTCATCAGATAGCAGTCGATGTGTGGAGTAATAGTAGTAGATGCAGAAACGTTTCGGTCTACTTGACACGGACATGATGCCTATGTTTATGATCATGCCTAGATATTCTCATAACTATGCGCTTTTCTATCAATTGCTCAGCAGTAATTTGTTCACCCACTGTAATATTTGCTATCTTGAGAGAAGCCACTAGTGAAACCTAAGGCCCCCGGGTCTACTTTGCATCATATAAGTTCCCGATCTACAATTCTAGTTTACTATTTATTTTGCAATCTTTACTTTTCAATCTATACAACAAAAATACCAAAAATATTGATCTTATTATCTTTATCGGATCTCACTTTCGTAAGTGACCATGAAGGGATTGACAACCCCTTTATCGCGTTGGTTGCGAGGTTCTTGTTTGTTTGTGCAGGTACTAGGCTACTTGCGTGTAGTCTCCTACTGGATTGATACCTTGGTTCTCAAAAACTAAGGGAAATACTTACGCTACTTTGTTGCATCACCCTTTCCTCTTCAAGGGAAAAGTAATGCATGCTCAAGAGGTAGCAGGCGACAGGGACACCTCGACGGCCACCTCACCGGCGTCGGGCGAAAAGGCCGCGATAAACCTCTTTTTGGCCATTGGCTCCTCGAGCTCCCTGGCACACAGGCAGAGGTTGAGGATGGAGGCACCGGCGATGGCGGCGACCTACCAATGGTTTTGAGGGTGGTGTGTGTCTGTGTGAACGGAGGTTTTGGGGAGTTTGTGGTGTGTGGGGGGCAAGGTGGTGTCTGAGGAAATACTGCGGCAACTGAAAATTTTACTAGGAGGGAGTAACAAGGTGGGGCTACTAAAAATTTGGATCAAGGGAGAGCAGATATTTTTGAGATTGCGAGGGATGCAAAGGCGGGAGTAAAATGCCGGGGCTACTAAAAATTTGAATCAAGGAACTGAAGCAGAGTGGGAGTAACAGACATTGCACACGGTCCGCACATACTAATCATGTGTTATCAAACATTAAAACCTTTCAGGCGGTAGATATTTTCGAGATTACGAGGCAGTAATATTTTTGAGATTGCGAGGGATGCAGAGGCGGCAGTATTTGGGGAGCAAGCTAGTGTGCTTGACACGCCGGCTGTGGACTGTAGCCGACGCACCTTCTCGCGTAAGCCATTGGCATACTTTACACCAACGGCGCTCCAGGATATTTTGTACTACATCTCACACGGTTGGTGATAATAAACTGTGTGGGATCTACTTGATTTTTCATCATGATTTGAATTACATAATGGGGTGACAGCGGCAATGAATGGTGTTTGAATTGCTAGACCTTTTTATCTGCAGTGAACATGCAACTATATGTGTGTCGTAAAAGAATTGGAATTATTCACGGTTCGTTTGGACATTTTATACATTAAACTGGTTTTCTAGCCATTTCAGGTGCACAATTCAAAATTAAACTACATGCGGTGCATATAAATTGGTTGAAAATCAAATCTGTGTCCTTTGGTGCATCCTTCGGTCCCATGCAAGAAATGGGAATGAATTTCAAACACAAGGGCACTGTTGATTGCCAGCAAAACGTTGATATACCTGGGTTTAAATTCTAGTGAATCCAAAACTCGTCTGAAATTCTTGAAACTTGGCATGGTATCATGGAGCGGCATCAACATGCAGTGGTAAAGATTTTGTCCCATTTGGGGCAGGTTTGGGTATAAGCTTCTCATGAACCAGAGCTTCTCACAACAAGCCAGATGGTTTCGGTAGGGAACGTGCCACCTTCGGGGACAAAACGATATTCGTTGCCTCTCATTGCTTTCAAAAAATTTCTAGTGTCAACATAGAACAACAGGAGTGTTGTGTTAAGTTTTGGAATTTTTCGGGGTTCGTTTGGACATTTTTATACATTAACTGGGTTTTCTAGGCATTTTATGTGCATAATTCAAATTTGTAATACATGAACATGCTCCAGTGCATATAAATTGGTTCAAAAATCAAATATGTGCCTTGAGTGCATGCTTAGTTCCCATGCAAGAAATGGGAATGAATTTCAATCACCAGGGCACTGTTGATTGCCGGCAAAACGTTGAGATACCAGGTTTTTAAATTCTAGTAAATCCAAAACTCGCCTGAAATTCATGAAACTTGGAATGGTATCATGGAGCGGCATCAACATGCCATGGTAAAAAAAAATTCCCATTTGGGGCAGGTTTGTGTATAAGCTTGTCACAAACAAGAGCTTCTCACAACAAGCCTGATGGTTTCGGTAGGGAACGTGCCACCTTTGGGGACGAAAATATATCCGTTGCCTCTTATTGCTTTCAAAAAATTCTAGTGTCAACATAGAACAACAGGAGTGTTGTGTTAAGCTTTGATTTTTTTTTCAGGGTTCGTTTGGACATTTTTATACATTAACTGGGTTTTCTAGGCATTTTATGTGCATAATTCAAATTTGAAATACATGCACATGCTCTAGTGCATATAAAATGGTTGAAAAATCAAATGTGTGTCCTTGGGTGCATGCTTATGTCCCATGCAAGAAATGGGAATGCATTTCAAACACCAGGGCACTGTTGATTGCCGGCAAATTAAACGTTGAGTTAAATTCTAGTAAATACAAAACTCGTCTTAAATTCATAAAACTTGGCATGGTATCATGGAGCAGCATCAACATGCAGCGGTAAAAAACTTTGTCCCATTTGGGGCAGGTTTGTGTATAAGCTTCTTATGAACCAGAGTTTCTCACAACAAAGTTTGATGGTTTCGGTAGGGAATGTGCCACATTTGGGGACGAAATGATATCCATGGCCTCTTATTGCTTTCAAAAATTTTATAGTGTCAACATAGAACAACATGAGTGTTGTGTTAATTTTGGAATTTTTTGGGGTTCATTTGGACACTTTTATACATTAACTGGGTTTTCTAGGCATTTTATGTGCATAATTCCAATTTGAAATACATGTACATGCTCCCGTGCATATAAAATGGTTGAAAAATCAAATATGTGTCCTTGGGTGCATGCTTAGGTCCCATGCAAGAAATGGGAATGAATTTCAAACACCAGGGCACTGTTGATTGCCAGCAAAACATTGAGATACCTGGTTTTTCAATTCTAGTCAATCCAAAAATTGTGTGAAATTCATGAAACTTGGCATGGTATCATGGAGCGGCACCCGACATGCCGTGGTAAAAAATTTGTCCCATTTGGGGCAGGTTTGTGTATAAGCTTGTCACAAACAAGAGCTTCTCACAACATGCCTCATGGTTTCGGTAGGGAACATGCCACCTTTGGGGAAGAAACGATATTCATTGCCTCTTATTGCTTTCAAAAAAATTCTAGTGTCAACATAGAAGAACATGAGTGTTGTGTTAAGTTTTGGAATTTTTCGGGGTTCGGTTGGACATTTTTATACAATTTTCTAGGCATTTTATGTGCATAATTCAAATTTGAAAGACATGCACATGCCCCCATGCATATAAAATGGTTGAAAAAATAAAACTGTGTCCTTGGGTGCATGCTTAGGTCCCATGCAAGAAATGGGAATGAATTACAAACACCAGGGAACTGGTGATTGCCTTCAAAATGTTGAGATATTTTGTTTTTAAATTCTAGTAAATCCAAAACTTGTCTGAAATTCATGAAACTTGGCATGGTATCATGGAGCGGCACCCGACATGCCGTGGTAAAAATTTTGTCCCATTTGGGGCAGATTTGGGTATAAGTTTCTCACAAACCAGAGTTTCTCACAACAAAGCTTGATGGTTTCGGTAGGGAACGTGCCACCTTTGGCAACGAAACAATATCCGTTGCCTCTTATTGCTTTCAAAAAAATTCTAGTGTCAACATAGAACAATAGGAGTGTTGTGTTAACTTTTGGAATTTTTTGGGGTTTGTTTGGACATTTTAATACATTAACTAGGTTTTCTAGGCATTTTATGTGCATAAACCAAATTTGTAATACATGCACATGCTCCCGTGCATATAAAATGGTTGAAAAATCAAATATGTGTCCTTGGGTGCATGCTTAGGTCCCATGCAAGAAATAGGCATGAATTTCAAACACCGGGGCACTGTTGATTGCAGGCAAAACATTGAGATACCTGGTTTTCATATTCTAGTAAATCCAAAACTCATCTGAATTCATGAAACTTGTCATGGTATTATAGAGCGGCACCCGACATGCCGTGGTAAATTTTGTGTCCCATTTGGGGAAGGTTTGGGTATAAGTTTCTCATAAACCAGAGCTTCTCACAACAAGCCTGATGGTGTTGGTAGGGAATGTGCCACCTTTGGGGACAAAACGATAACCATTGCCTCTCATTGCTTTCTAAAAAATTCTAGTGTCAACATAGAACAACATGAGTGTTGTGTTACATTTTGGAATTTTTCGGGGTTCGTTTGAACATTTTTATACATTAACTGGGCTTTCTAGGCATTTTATGTGCATAATTCAAATTTGAAATACATGCACATGCTCTAGTGCATATAAATTGGTTGAAAAATCAAATATGTGCCTTGGCTGCATGCTTAGTCCGCATGCAAGAAATGGGAATGAATTTCAAACACCAGGGCACTGTTGATTGCCGGCAAAACATTGAGATAGCTGGTTTTTAAATTCTAGTAAATCCAAAACTCGTTTGAAATTCATGAAACTTGGCATGGTATCATGGAGTGGCATCAACATGCCACGGTAAAAAATATATCCCATTTGGGGCAGGTTTGTGTATAAGCTTCTCACAAACCAGAGCTTCTCACAACAAGCCTGATGGTTTCGATAGGGAACGTGCCACCTTTGGGGACGAAACGATATCCGTTGCCTCTTATTGCTTTCAAAACATTTCTAGTATCAACATAGAACAACATGAGTGTTGTGTTAAGTTTTGGATTTTTTCGGGGTGCGTTTGGACATTTTTATACATTAACTGGGTTTTCTAGGCATTTTATGTGCATAATTCAAATTTGAAATACATGCACATGCTCCAGTGCTTATAAAATGGTTGAAAAATCAAATGTGTGTCCTTGGGTGCATGCTTAGGTCCCATGCAAGAAATGGGAATGCATTTCAAACACCGGGGCACTATTGATTGCCGGCAAATTAAACGTTGAGTTAAATTCTAGTAAATCCAAAACTCGTCTGAAATTCATGAAACTTGGCATGGTATCATGGAGCAACATCAACATGCAGTGGTAAAAACTTTGTCCCATTTGGGGCAGGTTTTTGTATAAGCTTCTTATAAACCAGAGCTTCTCACAACAAGTGTGATGGTTTCGGTAGGGAACGTGCCACATTTGGGGATGAAACGATATCCATGGCGTCTTATTGCTTTCAAAAAATTTCTAGTGTCAACATAGAACAACAGGAGTGTTGTGTTAATTTTGGAATTTTTGGGGGTTCATTTGGACATTTTTATACATTAACTGGGTTTTCTAGGCATTTTGTGTGCATAATTCTAATTTGAAATACATGCACACGCTCCCGTGCATATAAAATGGTTAAAAAATCAAATATGTGTCCTTGGGTGCATGCTTAGGTCCCATGCAAGAAATGGGAATGAATTTAAAACACCAAGGCACTGTCGATTGCTAGCAAAACGTTGAGATACCTGGTTTTTAAATTCTAGTCAATCCAAAACTCGTGTGAAATTCATGAAACTTGGCATGGTATCATGGAGCGGCACCTGACATGATGTGGTAAAAATTTTGTCCCATTTGGGGCAGGTTTGGGTATAAGCTTCTCACGAACCAGAGCTTCTCACAACAAAGCCTGATGGTTTTGGTAGGTAATGTGCCACCTTTGGGGACGAAATGATATTCATTGCCTCTTATTGCTTTCAAAAAAATTCTTGTGTCAACACAGAAGATCAGGAGTGTTGTGTTAAGTTTTGAAATTTTTCGGGGTTCGTTTGGACATTTTTATACATTTTACTAGGCATTTTATGTGCATAATTCAAATTTAAAATACATGCACATGCTCCCGTGCATATAAAATGGTTGGAAAATAAATTTGTGTCCTTGGGTGCATGCTTAGGTCCCATGCAAGAAATGGGAATGAATTACAAACACCAGGGAACTGTTGATTGCCGGCAAAACGTTGAGATGTTTTGTTTTTAAATTCTAGTAAATCCAAAACTCGTCTGAAATTCATGAAACTTGGCATGGTATCATGGAGCGGCACCCGACATGCCGTGGTAAAAATTTTGTCCCATTTGGGGCAGATTTTGGTATAAGTTTCTCACAAACCAGAGTTTCTCACAACAAAGTTTGATGGTTTCGGTAGGGAACGTGCCACCTTTGGCGACGAAACGATATCCGTTGCCTCTTATTGCTTTCAAAAAAATATAGTGTCAACATAGAACAATAGGAGTGTTGTGTTAAGTTTTGGAATTTTTCGGGGTTCATTTGGACAGTTTTATACATTAAGTGGGTTTTCTAGGCATTTTATGTGCATAAATCAAATTTGTAATACATGCACATGCTCCCGTGCATATAAAATGGTTGAAAAATCAAATGTGTGTCCTTGGGTGCATGCTTAGGTCCCATGCAAGAAATATGAATGAATTTCAAACACCAGGGCACTATTGATTGCAGGCAAAACATTGAGATACCTGGTTTTTAAATTCTAGTAAATCCAAAACTCATCTTAAATTCATGAAACTTGTCATGGTATTATGGAGCAGCACCCGACATGCCGTGGTAAATTTTGGTCCATTGGGGCAGGTTTGGGTATAAGTTTCTCACAAACCAGAGCTTCTCACAACAAGCCTGATGGTTTCGGTAGGGAACGTGCCACCTTTGGGGACAAAACGATATCTGTTGCCTCTCATTGCTTTCAAAAAACGATATCCTGCCGGGACGGTCCTGATGTTTGCTTCCTGGGTAACCTTGATCTTGCCAGGCTCGCCTGTCCGGCAAGAGAGGTCCTCCCTTAGTGGTGTCTTGTACTTTTAGCTTGACTTGGTCTTCTTGATCTACACTTTGATTCTTCAAAGAGCTGATCCCGTGTGCTTAGTATGGTCCTTGATGTTGTAATCTTGATCTTGGGCCTGTGCACGGTCTAGGCAACAAACCAAGGGTTCGTTGCACCGACAGGAGCCCCCGAACCTGGGTCGAACGCGCTGTCGGGCATCGTCGGGGTAGGCCCTAAACAGTGCACATGTGAGAGGGCAGTTGCTGCTTGTCCTTTGAGATTTTATTTGCTTCTTCATTAACCTGAGCCCAGGTCAGTTTCCGGTTTTCCCGTGTGTCGCATAATGGCAACTACAGCGAGGCCACCTTTGTAATGGTCTGTGAATGACTTTAACGCACGGGTGAGTAACTGCCAATTCACTCTTCCCACCACGCCCTTATCCTCGGCCACATATGCTGCATGCATTGAGTGGGGTAGGTAACAGAGGCGCGTGGAGCGGGAGAGCGTCAAGGTGGGGCCCCGGTCTTCATAGATTGGTGGAAAAGGACGGCGGTTACCCGCCGAGGGATCGGCTCCCAGCCCCAGCCCACTGCTACCTCTTGAGCATGCGTTGGTTTTCCCTTGGAGAGGAAAGGGTGATGCAGCAAAGTAACATAAGTATTACCCCTCAGTTTTTGAGAACCAAGGTATCAATCTAGTAGGAGACTACACGCAAGTCACCTAGTACCTGCATAAACAATCAAGAACCTTGCAACCAACGCGATAAAGGGGTTGTCAATCCCTTCACGGCCACTTGCAAAAGTAAGATCTGATAAAGATAATAAGATAAATATTTTTGGTATTTTTGTTGTAAAGATTGGAAAATAAAGATTGCAAAATAAATAGTAAACTAGAACTATAGATCGCGAACTTATATGATGTAAAGTAGACCCGGGGGGCATAGGTTTCACTAGTAGCTTCTCTCATGATAGCATATATTACAGTGGGTGAACAAATTACTGCCGAGCAATTGATAGAAAAGCGCATAGTTATGATGATATATAAGGCAATGATCATGAATATAGGCATCACGTCTGTGTCAAGTAGACCGAAACGATTCTGCATCTACTACTATTACTCCACACATCGACCGCTATCCAGCATGCATCTAGAGTATTAAGTTCATAAGAACGGAGTAACGCATTAGGCAAGATGACATGATGTAGAGGGATAAACTCGAGCAATATGATATAAAACCCATCTTTTTATCCTCGATGGCAACAATACAATACGTGCCTTACTGCCCCTGCTGTCACTGGGAAAGGACACCGCAAGATTGAACCGAAAGCTAAGCACTTCTCTCGTTGCAAGAAAGATCAATCTAGTAGGCCAAACTAAACCGATAATTCGAAGAGACTTGCAAAGATATCAAATCATGGATATAAGAATTCAGAGAAGAACCAAATAATATTCATAGATAATCAAATTCATAAACCCACAATTCATCGGATCTCGGCAAACACACCGCAAATGAGTATTACATCGAATAGATCTCCAAGAACATCGAGGAGAACTTTGTATTGAGAACCTAAGAGAGAGAAGAAGCCATCTAGCTAATAACTATGGACCCGTAGGTCTGTGGTAAACTACTCACACATCATTGGGGAGGCTATGGTGTTGATGTAGAAGCCCTCCGTGATCGAATCCCCCTCCGGAAGATAGCAGGAAAAGGCCCCAAGATGGGATATGACAGGTACAAAAGGTTGCGGCAGTGGAAAAGTGGTTTCGTGGCTCTCCTGGATGTTTTTCGGGTACATGGGTATATATAGGCAAAAGAAGTACATCGGTGGAGCTCTGTAGGGCCCACGAGGGTGGGGCACGCCTACCCTCCTGGGCGCGCCCCCTGCCTCATGGAAGCTTCACGGACTTCCAGACTTGTACTCCAAGTCTCCTGGGTTGCATTTGTTCCAAGAAAGATCCTCGCGAAGGTTTTGTTCCATTTGGATTCCGATTGATATTACTTTTTTGTGAAACACTGAAATAGGCCAAAAAAACAGCAATTTGCACTGGGCCTTTGGTTAATAGGCCAGTCCCAAAAATAATATAAAAGTGCACATTAAATCCCATTAAACATCCAAAACAAATAATATAATAGCATGGAACAATCAAAAATTATAGATACATTGGAGACGTATCAAGCATCCCCAAGCTTAATTCCTGCTCGTCCTCGAGTAGGTAACTGATAAAAATAGAATTTTTTATGTGCAATGCTACCTAACATAATTTTCAATGTAATTTTCTTTATTGTGGCATGAATATTCAGATCCGAAAGATTCAAGACAAAAGTTTAATACTGACATAAAAATAATAATACTTCAAGCATATTAACCAAGCAATTATGTCTTCTCAAAATAACATAGCCAAAGAAAGCTCATCCCTACAAAATCATATAGTTTGGCCATGCTTCATTTTTGTCACACAAAATGCTCCCATCATGCACAACCCCGATGACAAGCCAAGCAATTGTTTCATACTTTAGTATTCTCAAACTTTTTTCTTCTTTCACGCAATACATGAGCGCGAGCCATGGACATAGTACTATGGGTGGAATAGAATATGATGATGGAGGTTGTGTGGAGAAGACAAAAACGAGAAAGTCTCACATTGACGCGGCTAATCAACGGGCTATGGAGATGTCCATCAATTGATGTCAATGCGAGGAGTAGGGATTGCTACGCAACGGATGAACTAGAGCTATAAATGTATGAAAGCTCAACAAAAGAAACTAAGTGGGTGTGCATCCAACTTGCTTGCTCACGAAGACCTAGGGCATTTTAGGAATCCCATTGTTGGAATATACAAGCCAAGATCTATAATGAAAAATTCCCACTAATATATGAAAGTGACAAAATAAGAGACTCTCTCTCATGAAGATCATGGTGCTACTTTGAAGCACAAGTGTGGAAAAAGGATAGTAACATTGCCCCTTCTCTCTTTTTCTGTCATTTTTTGGGCCATCTCTTTTTCTTGGCCTTTCTCTCCTTTTTTTATTTCCTCACAGGACAATGCTCTAATATGATGATCATCACACTTCTATTTATTTACAACTCAAAAATTATAAATCGATACTAGAACAAAATATGACTCTATATGAATGCCCCCCAGAGGTGTACCGGGATGTGCAATGATTCAAGAGTGACATGTATAAAAATTATGAGCAGTGGCTTTGCCACAAATATGATGTAAACTACATGATCATGCAAGGCCATATGACAATGATGGAGCGTGTCACAAAAAATTGAATGGTGGAAAGTTGCATGGCAATATATCTCGGAATGGCTATGGAAATGCAATAATAGGTAGGTATGGTGGCTGTTTTGATGAAGATATAAGGAGGTTTATGTGTGAAAGAGCGTATCATATCACGGGGTTTGGATGCACCGGCGAAGTTTGCACCAACTCTCGAGGTGAGAAAGGGCAATGCACGGTACCGAAGAGGCTAGCAATGATGGTAGGGTGAGAATGCGTATAATCCATGGACTCAACATTAGTCATAAAGAACTCACATACTTATTGCAAAAATATACAAGTCATCAAAACCAAGCACTACGCGCTTGCTCCTAGGGGGATAGATTGGTAGGTGATACGTCTCCAACGTATCTATAATTTTTGATTGCTCCATGCTATATTATCTACTGTTTTGGGAAATATTGGGCTTTATTTTCCACTTTTATATTATTTTTGGGACTAAGCTATTAACCGGAGGCCCAGCCCAGATTTGTTGTTTTATGCATATTTCAGTGTTTCGAAGAAAAGGAATACCAAACGGAGTCGAAACGGAACGAAATCAACTGGAGAAGCTATTTTTGGAACAAAAGCCACCGGATAGACTTGGACTCCACGTTAGGAGATACGGGAGGTGCTCACGAGGGTGGGGGGCGCCCCCCCCCCCTAGGGCGCACCCCCTGCCTCGTGGGGCCCCCGTGGCTCCTCCGACGTACTTCATGCACCCATATATATCGTCGTACCCTAAAACTTCCAGAACAGAGAATAGATCGGAGTTCCGCCGCCAGAAGCCTCCGTAGCCACCGAAAACCAATCTAGACCCGTTCCGGCACCATGCCGGAGGGGCAATCCTTCTCCGGTGGCCATCTTCATCATCCTGGTGCTCTCCATGACGAGGAGGGAGTAGTTCTCCCTCGGGGCTGAGGGTATGTACCAGTAGCTATGTGTTTGATCTCTCTCTCTCTCTCGTGTTCTTGAGATGATACAATCTTGATGTATCGCGAGCTTTGCTATTATATTTGGATCCTATGATGTTTCTTCCCCCCTCTACTCTCTTGTAATGAATTGAGTCTCCCCTTTGAAGTAATCTTATCGGATTGAGTCTTTAAAGATTTGAGAACACTTGATGTATGTCTTGTCGTGGATATCTGTGGTGACAATGGGATATCACGTGATTCACTTGATGTATGTTTTGGTGATCAACTTGCGGGTTCTGCCCATGAACCTATGCATAGGGGTTGGCACACATTTTCGTCGTGATTCTCCGCTAGAACTTTGGGGCACTCTTTGAGGTCCTTTGTGTTGGTTGAATAGATGAATCTGAGATTGTGTGATGCATATCGTATAATCATGCCCACGGGTACTTGAGGTGACATTGGAGTATCTAGTTGACATTAGGGTTTTGATTGATTTGTGTATTAAGGTGTTATTCTAGTACAAACTCTAGGGCTGTTTGTGACACTTATAGGAATAGCCCAACGGATTGATTGGAAAGAATAACTTTGAGGTGGTTTCGTACCCTACCATAATCTCTTCGTTCGTTCTCCGCTATTAGTGACTTTGGAGTGACTCTTTGTTGCATGTTGAGGGATAGTTATGTGATCCAATTATGTTAATATTGTTGAGGGAACTTACACTAGCGAAAGTATGAACCCTAGGCCTTGTTTCCTAGCATTGCAATACCGTTCATGCTCACTTTTATCATTTGCTACCTTGCTGTTTTTATTATTTCAGATTACAAATACATTTATCTACTATCCATATACCACTTGTTTCACCATCTCTTCGCCGAACTAGTGCACCTATACAATTTACCATTGTATTGGGTGTGTTGGGGACACAAGAGACTCTTTGTTATTTGGTTGCAGGGTTGCTTGAGAGAGACCATCTTCATCCTACGCCTCCTACGGATTGATAAAACTTAGGTCATCCACTTGAGGGAAATTTGCTACTGTCCTACAAACCTCTGCACTTGAAGGCCCAACAACGTCTACAAGAAGAAGGTTGTGTAGTAGACATCAGTAGGAAAAGACCATCGCTTGTCCCCGACCGCCACTCATAAGGAAGGCAATCAAAGAACACCTCATGCTTCAAATTTGTCACACAACGGTTACCATACGTGCATGCTACGGGACTTGCAAACGTCAACACAAGTATTTCTAAATTTCACAATTACTTAACTAGCATGACTCTAATATCACCATCTTCATATCTCAAAACAATCATCAAGTATCAAACTTCTCATAGTATTCAATGCACTCTATATGGAAGTTTTTATTATACCCATCTTGGATGCCTATCATATTAGACTAATTTTATAGCCAAAGCAAATTACCATGCTATTCTAAAAGACTCTCGAAATAATATAAGTGAATCATGAGAGATCAATAATTTCTATAAAATAAAACCACCACCGTGCTCTAAAAAGATATAAGTGAAGCACTAGAGCAAAATTATCTAGCTCAAAAGATATAAGTGAAGCACATAGAGTATTCTAATAAATTCCGATTCATGTGTGCCTCTCCCAAAAGGTGTGTACAGCAAGGATGATTGTGTTAAACTAAAAAGCAAAGACTCAAATCATACAAGACGCTCCACTCAAAACACATATCATGTGGTGAATAAAAATATAGCCTCAAGTAAAGTTACCGATAGATGAAGACGGAAGAGGGGATGCCTTCCGGGGCATCCCCAAGCTTAGGCTTTTGGTTGTCCTTGAATTTTACCTTGGGGTGCCTTGGGCATCCCCAAGCTTAGGCTCTTGCTATGCCTTATTCTAAAGTCCATCTAATCTTTACCCAAAAACTTGAAAACTTCACAACACAAAACTTAAACAGAAAATCTCATGAGCTCCGTTAGTATAAGAAAATAAATCACCACTTTAAGTTACTGTAATGAACTCATTATTTATTTATATTGGTGTTAAACCTACTGTATTCCAA
>NC_041390.1:341306919-341313663 GCF_002162155.2 Triticum dicoccoides | reverse complement strand
TTCATCAAAATAAGCAAACAACACACGAAAAACAGAATCTGTCAAAAACAGAACAATATGTGGAAATCTGGAGGTTTCGAATACTTCTGTAACTCCAAAAATTCTGAAAAATTAGGACGTCATAAATAATTTGTATATTGATATACTTCAGTTGGAATTGGTATTTTATCGCTCTCTGATAAAAAATGTAAATTATTCTCGTGAGCGCATACTTTCTGTTTTTTTCAGCAAGATCAAACAACAATCACCCAAGAAGATCCTAAAGGCTTTACTTGGCACAAACACTAATTAAAACCTAAAAAACACAATCATAACAGAGGATAGATGATTTACTTATTACTAAAAAGGAACAAAAAGCAAGGAACAAAAATAAAATTGGGTTGCCTCCCAACAAGCGCTATCATTTAACGCCCCTAGCTAGGCATAAAAAAGAATAGATCTAGGTATTGTCATCTTTGGTATGCAACCCCTAAGTGGCTCTCATAATATATTCATAAGGTAATTTAATTTTCTTTCTAGGAAAGCGTTCCATGCCTTTCCTTAATGGAAATTGGAATCTAATATTTCCTTCTTTCATATCAATAATTGCACCAATCGTTCTAAGGAAAGGTCTGCCAAGAATAATGGGACATGTAGGATTGCAATCTATATCAAGAACAATGAAATATATGGGCACATAATTCCTATTTGCAACAATAAGAACATCATTAATTCTTCCCATAGGTTTCTTGATGGTGGAATCCGCAAGATGCAAATTTAAATAACAGTCATCAAATTCACGAAAACCTAACACATCACACAAAGTTTTTGGAATCATGGAAACACTAGCACCCAAATAACATAAAGCATAGCATTCATCTTAATTTTAATAGTAGGTTCCCACTCATCATAAAGTTTTCTAGGGATAGAAACTTCTAGTTCAAGCTTTTGTTCATAAGATTGCATGAAAGCATCAACGATATGTTTAGTAAAGGCCTTATTTTCATTATAAGCATGAGGAGAATTTAACACGGATTGCAACAAGAAAATACAATCTATCAAAGAGTAATTATCATAATTAAATTGCTAAATCCAAAATAGTGGGTTCATTGCTATGTAAAGTTTTGACCTCTTCAATCCCACTTTATTAATTCTAGCATCAAGATCTAAAAACTCTGAATCATTGGGACGCCTTTTAACTAAAATTGACTCATCTCTAGTCCCATATTTATCAAGATTCATAATGGAAAACAAAGAATTAATAGGAGACACATCAATCACTTTTAGATCTTCATCATTATTATCATGAAAACTGGAAGAACACGCTTTCACAAAGCAATCTTTTTTAGCACGCATCCTAGTGGTTCTTTATTTTCACTCATCAATGGAAATTCTCGTGGATTTGAGAGACTCATTTATGTCATGCTTAGGTGGAATATATCTAAGTTTCAAAGAACCAACATCAAGAGAAATTATATCCACGTTCCTAGCCAACTCATCAATCTTAAGCAATTTTCCTTCAATCAAAGCATTGAAATTCTTTTGCGAATTCATAAATTCTTTAACACTAGTCTCAAAATCAGAGGGCATCTTATTAAAATTTCCATAAGAGTTGTTTTTAGGAATTACCATAATTATTAGAGGAATTAATAGGAAAAGGCCTAGAATTAAATTTTCCTCTATACGCGTTGTTACCAAAATTGTTCCTACCAACAAAATTCACATCCATAGATTCAGTATTATTATCTATCAAAGCGAACCAAGGCATATCATTAGGATCAGAAGAAACACTCTTATTAGCAAACAATCTCATAAGTTCATCCATCTTTCCACTCAAAACATTAATCTCTTCAATAGCATGAACTTTTTTACTAGTGGATCTTTCGGTGTGCCATTGAGAATAATTAACCATAATATTGTCTAGGAGTTTAGTAGCTTCTCTAAAGTGATTTCCATAAAAGTGCCTCTCGCGGTCGAATCTAAAAGATTTCTAGAAGAAAAATTCAATCCAGCATAAAAAAATTGTATAATCATCCATAAATTCAAACCATGTGTAGGGCAATTACGTATCATTAATTTCATCCTCTCCCAAGCTTGTGCAACATGCTCATGATCAAGTTTCTTAAAATTCATAATATCATTTCTAACAGAGATGGTCTTAGCGGGAGGAAAATACTTAGAGATAAAAGCATCTTTGCACTTATTCCATGAATCAATACTATTTTTAGGCAAAGAAGAGAACCAAGTTTTAGCACGATCTTTAAGAGAAAATGAAAATAGCTTCAATTTAACAATATCATTATCCACATCTTTCTTATTTTGCATATCACACAAATCAACAAAGTTGTTTAGATGGGTAGCGACATCTTCACTAGGAAGGCCGGAAAATTGATCTCCCATGACAAGATTCAACAAAGCAGCATTAATTTCACAAGATTCAGCATCGGTAATAGGAGCAATCGGAGTGCTAATAAAATCATTGTTGTTGGTATTGGAAAAGTCACATAATTTAGTATTATCTTGAGCCATCGTGACAAACATATCAAACCAACACACAAGCAAACAAGAAGCAAGGCAAAGAGGCGAACGAAAAAGGGAGAATAAAACGACAAAGGTGAAGTGGGGGAGAGGAAAACGCGAGGCGAATGGCAAATAATGTATTGCGATGGATAAGAGTTTATGATGGGTACTTGGTATGTCTTGACTTGAGTAGATCTCCCCGTCAACGGCACCAGAAATCCTTCTTGCTACCTCTTGAGCATGCATTGGTTTTTTCCTTGAAGAGGAAAGGGTGATGCAACAAAGTAACATAAGTATTTCCCTCAATTTTTGAGAACCAAGGTATCAATCCAGTAGGAGACTACACGCAAGTCGCCTAGTACCTGCACAAACAATCAAGAACCTTGCAACCAACGCGATAAAGGGGTTGTCAATCCCGTCATGGCTACTTGCAAAAGTGAGATCTGATAAAGATAATAAGATAAATATTTTTGGTATTTTTGTTGTATAGATTGAAAAATAAAGATTGCAAAATAAATAGTAAACTAGAACTATAGATCGGAAACTTATATGATGTAAAGTAGACCCGGGGGCCATAGGTTTCACTAGTGGCTTCTCTCATGATAGCATATATTACGGTGGGTGAACAAATTACAGCCGAGCAATTGATAGAAAAGCGCGTAGTAATCCCTACTCACTCACATTAACATTTATTGATGGGCATCTCCATAGCCCGTTGATACACCTAGTTGATGTGAGACTATCTTCTCCATTTTATCTTCTCCACAACCACCATTCTATTCCACCTATAGTGCTATGTCCATGGCTCACGCTCATGTATTGCGTGAAGATTGAAAAAGTTTGAGAACATCAAAAGTATGAAACAATTGCTTGGCTTTTCATCGGGGTTGTGCATGATTTAAATATTTTGTGTGATGAAGATAGAGCATAGCCAGACTATATGATTTTGTAGGGATAGCTTTCTTTGGCCATGTTATTTTGAGAAGACATAATTGCTTGGTTAGTATGCTTGAAGTATTATTGTTTTTATGTCCATATTAAACTTTTTCTTGAATCTTTAGGATCAGAATATTCATGCCACAATAAAGAAAATTACATTGAAAATTATGTTAGCAAGCATTTCCACATCAAAAATTATGTTTTTATCATTTACCTACTCGAGAACTAGCAGGAATTCAGCTTGGGGATGCTTGATACGTCTCCAACGTATCTATAATTTTTTATTGTTCCATGCTATTATATTATCTGTTTTGGATGTTTAATGGTCTTTAATATGCACTTTTATATTTTTTAGGGACTAACCTATTAACCGAAGTCCCAATGCAAATTGTTGTTTTTTTTGCCTATTTCAGTGTTTCGCAGAAAAGGAATATCAAACGGAATGAAACCTTTGCGAGGATCTTTTTTGGAACAAACGCAATCCAGGAGACTTTGAGTGGAGGTCAAGGAAGCAACAAGGCGGCCACGAGGTAGGGCGGCGCGCCCAGGGGTAGGCGCGCCCCCCACCCTCATGGGTCCCTCGTAGCTCCACCGACCTACTTCTTTCACCTATACATACTCGTATACCCTGAAAACATCTAGGGGAGTCACGAAACCACTTTTCCACCGCCGCAACCTTCTGTACCCGTGAGATCCCATCTGGGGACCTTTTTCGCCGATTTGCCGGAGGGGGAGTCGATCACGGAGGTCTTCTACATCAACACCATAGCCTCTCCGATGGTGTGTGAGTAGTTTACCACAGACCTTCGGGTCTATAGTTATTAGATAGATGGCTTCTTCTCTCTCTTTGGTTCTCAATACAAAGTTCTCCTCGATGTTCTTGGAGATCTATTCGATGTAATTCATTTTGCGGTGTGTTTGCCGAGATCCGATGAATTGTGGGTTTATGATCAAGTTTATCTATGAACAATATTTGATTCTTCACTAAATTCTTATATGAATGATTTGATATCTTCGCAAGTCTCTTCAAATTTTCGGTTTAGTTTAGTCTACTAGATTGATCTTTCTTGCAATGGGAGAAGTGCTTAGCTTTGGGTTCAATCTTGCGGTGCTCGATCCCAGTGACAGAAAGGGAACCGACATGTATTATATTGTTGCCATCGAGGATAAAAACATGGGGTTCATATCATATTGCTTGAGTTTATCCCTCTACATCATGTCATGTTGCCTAATGCATTACTTTGTTCTTATGAACTTAATACTCTAGATGCATGCTGGATAGTGATACGTCCATTTTGCATCATGCTTTTATATCGATATTTATTGCATTATGGGCTGTTATTACACATTATGTCGCAATACTTATGCCTATTATTTCTTATTTTACAAGGTTTACATAAAGAGGGAGAATGCCGGCAGCTGGGATTCTGGGCTAGAAAAGGAGCAAATATTAGAGACCTATTCTGCACAGCTCCAAAAGTCCTGAAACTTCACGGAAGACATTTTCAGAATATATAAAAAATACTCAGCGGAAGAAATTAACCAGGGGGCCACACCCTGCCCACGAGGGTGGGGGGCGCACCCTACCCCCCTGGGTGCGCCCCCCTACCTCGTGGGCCCCCTGGTGGCCCTTCGGTGGCCATCTTCTGCTATATGAAGTCTTTCGATGGGAAACAAATCATAAGCCATCTTCTCGGATGAAACTCCACCGCCATGAGGTGGAACCTTGGCGGAACCAATCTAGGGCTCTGGCGGAGCTGTTCTGCCGGGGAAACTTCCCTCTCGGAGGGGGAAATCATCGCCATCGTCATCACCAACGCTCCTCTCATCGGGAGAGGGCAATCTCCATCATCATCTTCATCAGCACCATATCCTCTCAAAACCCTAGTTCATCTCTTGTATCCAATTCTTGTCTACAAGTCCTGGATTGGTGCTAGTAGGTTGCTAGTAGTGTTAATTACTCCTTGTAGTTGATGCTAGTTGGTTTAATTGGTGGAAGATCATATGTTCAGATCCTATATGCATATTAATACCCCTCTGATTATGAACATGTTTATGCTTTGTGAGTAGTTACTTTTGTTCCTGAGGACATGGGAGAAGTCCTGCTATTAGTAGTCATGTGAATTTGGTATCCGTTCGATATTTTGATGAGATGTATGTTGTCTCTCCTCTAGTGGTGTTATGTGAACGTCGACTACATGACACTTCACCATTGTTTGGGCCTAGAGGAAGGCATTGGGGAGTAATAAGTAGATGATGTGTTGCTAGAGTGACAGAAGCTTAAACCCTAGTTTATGTGTTGCTTCGTAAGGGGCTGATTTGGATCCATATGTTTCATGCTATAGTTAGGTTTACCTTAATACTTTTGTTGTAGTTGCGGATGCTTGCAATAGAGGTTAATCATAAATGGGATGCTTGTCCAAGTAAGGGAAGTACCCAAGCACCGGTCCACCCACATACTAAATTATCAAAGTACCAAACGCGAATCATATAAGCGTGATGAAAACTAGCTTGCTGATATTCCCATGTGTCCTCGGGAGCGCTTTTCTCTATATAAGAGTTTGTCCAGGCTTGTCCTTTGCTACAAAAAGGATTGGGCCACCTTGCTGCACTTTATTTACTTTTGTTACTTGTTGCTCGTTACAAATTATCCTATCACAAAACTATCTGTTACCACTTATTTCAGTACTTGCAGAGAATACCTTGCTGGAAACCGCTTATCATTTCCTTCTGCTCCTCGTTGGGTTCGACACTCTTACTTATCGAAAGGACTATGATAGATCCCCTATACTTGTGGGTCATCAAGACTCTTTTCTGGCGCCGTAGCTGGAGAGTTAAGCGCCTTTGGTAGGTGGAATTTGGTAAGGAAAAATTTATATAGTGTGCTGAAATTTACTGTCACTTGTTACTATGGGAAGTAATCTTCTGAGGGGCTTGTTCGGGGTATCTTCACCCCGACCAGTAGAGCAAAGAGTTGCTCCTCAACCTACTGAACCTACTGAAAATGAAAATGTTTGCTTTGAAATTCCTTCGGGTATGATAGAAAAACTGCTAGCTAATCCTTTTTTAGGAGATGGAACAAAACATCCTGATGAGAATCTAATATATGTGGATGAAGTTTGTGGATTATTTAAGCTTGCAGGTGTACCCAGAGATGTTGTTAAGAAGAAGGTCTTCCCTTTATCTTTGAAGGGAGATGCATCGACATGGTATAGGCTATGTGATGATATGGGGTCTTGGAATTACAAACGATTGAAATTGGAATTTCATCAGAAGTTTTATCCTATGCATCTTGTTCATCGTGAT
>NC_041390.1:341253545-341306544 GCF_002162155.2 Triticum dicoccoides | reverse complement strand
TATATATATATATATATATATATATATATATATATATATATATATATATATATATATAATTTTTGGCCTCGCGAAGGAGAAAGCATCGTTCAAGCTTGGGGGAGGCTTAAATCAATGTTATATTCATGCCCCAATCATGAGCTCTCAAGAGAAATGATTATTCAAAATTTATATGCTCGGCTTTCTGATAGCAATCGCACCATGCTTGATACTTCTTGCGTTGGCTCTTTTATGATGAAGACTATTGAATTCAAATGGGATTTATTGGAAAGAATTAAATGCAACTCTGAAGATTGGGACCTCGACAAAGGTAAGGAGTCAGGTATGACACCTAGTTTTGATTGTGTTAAATCTTTTATGGATACCGATATTTTTCGTAAATTTAGCACTAAATATGGACTTGACTCTGAGATAGTAGCTTCTTTCTGTGAATCTTTTGCTACTTATATTGATATCCCTAAGGAGAAGTGGTTTAAATATAATCCTCCCATAGAAGTAAAAGTAGCTGCACTTATTAAAGTTGAAGAAAAGATTGTCACTTATAATGATCCTATTGTTCCTACTACATATGTTGAGAAACCACCTTTTCATGTTAGGATAAAGGATCATGCTAAAGCTTCAACTGTGGTTCGTAAAAGCAATATTAAAACATATACACCTCCTGAGCAAGTTAAAGTTGAACCTAATATTGCTATTGTTAAAGATCTCTTGTCTGATAATATTGATGGGCATGTTATTTATTTCTGTGATGAAACTGCTAGAATTGCTAAACCCTGTGCTAAAGATAAACCTAGACCTGTGGTAGGCATGCCTGTTATTTCTGTTAAAATAGGAGATCATTGTTATCATGGCTTATGTGATATGGGTGCTAGTGCTAGTGCAATACCTCATTCCTTATACAAAGAAATTATGCATGATATTGCACCTGCCGAGATAGAAGATATTGATGTCACAATTAAACTTGCCAATAGAGATACTATTTCACCAATGGGAATTGTTAGAGATGTTGAAGTCTTGTGTGGGAAAACTAAATATCCTGCTGATTTTCTTGTCCTTGGTTCCCCACAAGATATATTTTGTCCCATTATATTTGGTAGACCCTTCCTGAACACTGTTAATGCTACCATAGATTGCAAAAGGGATGTTGTTACTATTGGTTTAGATGATATGACTCATGAATTTAATTTCTCTAAATTTAGTATACAACATCGTGAATAAGAATTACCTAGTAAGGATGAAATTATTGGTCTTGCTTCTATTACCGTACCTCCTAGTGATCCTTTAGAACAATATTTGCTAGACCATGAAAATGACATGTTTATGAATGAAAGAAGGGAACTAGATGAAGTATTCTTTAAACAGGAACCTATTCTGAAAAACAATTTGGCTGTTGAAATCCTAGGGGATTCTCCTCCACCCAAGGGTGATCCCGTGTTTGAGCTTAAACCGTTACCTGATACTCTTAAATATGCTTATCTTGATGAGAAAAAGATATATCATGTTATTATTAGTGCTAACCTTTCAGAGCATGAGGAAGAGAGATTATTGAAAACTCTGAAGAAGCACCGTGCTGCTATTGGGTATACTCTTGATTATCTTAAGGGCATTAGTCCCACTCTATGCCAACATAAAATTAATTTGGAAGAAGATGCTAAACCAGTTCGTGATCATCAACGATGGCTGAATCCTAAAATTAAAGAAGTGGTAAGAAAGGAAATACTAAAGCTCCTTGAGGCAGGTATAATCTATCCCGTTGCTGATAGTTAGTGGGTAAGTCCTGTCCATTGTGTCCCTAAGAAGGGAGGTATTACTGTTGTTCCTAATGATAAAGATGAATTGATTCCTCAAATAATTATTACAGGTTATAGGATGGTAATTGATTTCCACAAATTAAATAAGGCAACTAAAAAGGATCATTACCCCTTACCTTTTATCGATCAAATGCTAGAAAGATTATCCAAACATACACATTTTTGCTTTCTAGATGGTTATTCTGGTTTCTCTCAAATACCCGTGTCAGCCTAAGATCAATCAAAGACTACTTTTACATGCCCTTTTGGTACTTTTGCTTATAGACGTATGCCTTTTGGTCTATGTAATGCACATGCTACCTTTCAAAGATGCATGATGGCTATATTCTCTGACTTTTGTGAAAAGATTTGTGAGGTTTTCATGGACGATTTCTCCGTCTATGGATCTTTTTTTGATGATTGCTTGAGCAACCTTGATCGAGTTTTGCAGAGATGTGAAGAAACTAATCTTGTCTTGAATTGGGAAAAGTGCCACTTTATGGTTAATGAAGGTATTGTCTTGGGGAACAGAGTTTCTGAAAGAGGTATTGAAGTTGATAAAGCCAAGGTTGATGCTATTGAAAAGATGCCATGTCCCAAGGACATCAAAGGTATAAGAAGTTTCCTTGGTCATGCCGGATTTTATAGGAGGTTCATTAAGGACTTCTCAAAAATTTCTCGGGCTCTAACTAATTTATTACAAAAAGATATACCATTTGTTTTTTATGATGATTGTGTAGAAGCATTTGAAATACTTAAGAAAGCATTAATCTCTGCACCTATTGTTGAGCCACCTGATTGGAATTTACCCTTTGAAATTATGTGTGATGCTAGTGATTATGGTGTAGGTGCTGTTCTAGGGTAAAGAGTTGATAAGAAATTAAATGTTATTCAATATGCTAGTAAAACCCTAGACAATGCTCAAAGAAATTATGCTACTACTGAAAAGGAATTCCTAGCAGTTGTATTTGCTTGTGATAAGTTCAGGCCTTATATTGTTGATTCTAAAGTAACTATTCACACTGATCATGCTTCTATTAAGTATCTCATGGAAAAGAAAGATGCTAAACCTAGACTTATTAGATGGGTTCTCTTGCTACAAGAATTTGACTTACATATTGTTGATAGAAAGGGAGCCCATTGCAGACAACTTGTCTAGGTTACAAAATATGCTTGATGACCCACTACCTATTGATGATAGTTTTCCTGATGAGCAATTAAATGTCATAAATGCTTCTCATACTGCTCCATGGTATGCTGATTATGCTAATTACATTGTTTCTAAGTTTATACCACCTAGTTTCACATACCAGCAAAAGAAAAAGTTCTTCTATGATTTGAGGGATTACTTTTGGGATGACCCACATCTTTATAAAGAAGGAGTAGGTGATGTTATTAGACGTTGTGTACCTGAGCATGAATAGGAACAGATCCTACGCAAGTGTCACTCCGAAGCTTATGGAGGACACCATGCTGGAGATAGAACTGCACATATGGTATTGCAATCTGGTTTTTATTGGCCTACTCTCTTCAAGGATGCCCGTAAGTTTGTCTTATCTTGTGATGAATGTCAAAGAATTGGTAATATTAGTAGACATCAAGAAATGCCTATGAACTATTCACTCATTATTGAACCATTTGATGTTTGGGGCTTTGATTATATGGGACTTTTTCTTCCTCTAATGGATATACACATATTTTAGTTGTTGTTGATTACATTACTAAGTGGGTAGAAGCTATTCCAACTAGTAGTGCTGATCATAACACTCCTATTAAAATGCTTAAAGAAGTTATTTTTCCAAGATTTGGAGCCCCTAGATATTTAATGACTTATGGTGGTTCACATTTTCTTCATGGTGCTTTCCGTAAAATGCTTGCTAAATATGATGTTAATCATAGAATTGCATCTCCTTATCACCCACAGTCCAGTGGTCAAGTAGAATTGAGTAATAGAGAGATAAAATTAATTTTGCAAAAGATTGTTAATAGATCTAGAAAAAATTGGTCCAAGAAACTTGATGATGCATTATGGGCCTATAGAACTGCATATAAAGATCCTATGGGCATGTCTCCGTATAAACTGGTTTATGGAAAAGCATGTCACTTACCTCTCGAACTAGAACACAAGGCATATTGGGCTATTAAAGAACTCAATTATGATTTCAAACTTGCCGGTGAGAAGAGGTTATTTGATATTAGCTCACTTGATGAATGGAGAACCCAAGCCTATGAAAATGCCAAGTTGTTTAAAGAAAAAGTTAAAAGATGGCATGACAAAAGAATACAAAAGTGTGAGTTTAATGTAGGTGATTATGTATTGCTATACAACTCTCGTTTATGATTTTTTGTAGGAAAACTTCTCTCTAAATGGGAAGGTCCTTACGTTATCGAGGAGGTCTATTGTTCCGGTGCCATAAAAATCGACAACTTCGAAGGAACAAATCTGAAGGTGGTGAACGGTCAAAGAATCAAACATTATATCTCAGGTAATCCCATAAATGTTGAAACCAATGTTATTGAAACTGTAACCCCGGAGGAATACATAAGGGACACTTTCTAGAACATTTCAGACTCCAAAAAGGAATATGTATGTGGTACGGTAAGTAAATCGACTCCAAAACAGTTTTTAAGGCAATATTTCTCCGTTTTGGAATATTTAGAGAAATAGAAAAATAAGAAGCAGTTCGGGAAGGACATGAGGGCTCCACGAGGGTGGAGGGCGCGCCCCCCTACCTCGTGGGCACCTCGTGTGCTCTCCGGACTCTGTTTTCGTACACGACAAGTATTTTGGTCGGTAAAATTCATTATATAATCTCCCGGAGGTTTTGACTCTGGTATCACGCAAAAATCTCATGTTTTTGCTTCGAGCTGTTTTTCTGACAGATCTAGGTCGTCATGTCGTCTTCAAGCGCCCCCAAGGACCAATTCCTCGAGAAGGTCATCAACCCCTACCTCGCAGAAGTGCCGCAACACCCTCAAACCATTGAGATGCGTGAGGGGTTGTTGCACATCCACGATGCTGAGGGACCAAGGAAGACTAGAAGCACGGAGGCAAGGCTCGAGGCATTGGAGCAAGAAGTTTTCAAGTGTCAGGAGATGGTGGAGCGTGGACTCGATTCCAATCACATCATGATCACGGAGTTCACCAACAACCACAAGCTGGACGTCAAGGACATTGGCGAGGCGATCTTCAAGCTTCATGAGAAAAACGAGCACCTCCAAGCCCAGATCTATGACCTGCAAAATCAAAACTGTGAGTATGAATATAGATTCAAGAGGATGAGTTTGGCTGCAGATTTGAGGTTCCAGGAGACTCGGTCATCCTTCATGATGGTGAGCCTATGCCTTGGAAGAAGGACGACAAGCCTACGCCATTAACAAAATCACCACCGTCTCCACCAACAAAGAAGAATTGAGTATCTGGTATGGGCTCTCCCCTTGGCAACTGCCAAGCTTGGGGGAGTGCCCCGGTATCGTATCACCATCACTTTTATCTTTACCATTTTTCTTAGTTCGATCCTTTTAGTAATATCTTGATCTAGTAGAATAGAAGTTCTTAGTGTGATCTATTTGTGAGTTTTGCTTTATAATCCTTCTATGTAATCAAGTCCGTGAGCTATATAATAAAGATTAGTGTTGATTCAAGGGCTTGATTCTTTTGCCATGATCCTAAGTGAATAAAAGAAAAGAGAAGAAATAAAAAGAAACAAAGAGATCATATGGATCTCATGGAGAGTAATGAGCTCACATAGAAAGAGTATGATGAATAAAAGTTGTTGAGAGTTGACAAACCTAGTTTTGGTCATCGTTGCAATTAATAGGAAGTAATAAAGAAAGAGAGGCCTTCACATATAGATATACTATCTTGGACATCTTTTATGATTGTGAGCACTCATTAAAATATGACATGCTAAAGAGTTGATGTTGGACAAGGAAGACAATGTAATGGGTTATGTTTTCTTACATCTGAGATAAATTATATTGTCATGGATCATCCAACATGCTTGAGCTTGACTTTCCCCCTCGTGCTAGCCAAATTCATCGCACCAAGTAGAGATACTACTTGTGCTTCCAAATACCCTTAAACCAGTTTTGCCATCCGAGTCCACCGTACCTACCTATGGATTGAGTAAGGTCCTCTAAGTAAGTTGTCATCGGTGCAAGCAATAAAAATTGCTCTCTAAATATGTATGACTTATTAGTGTGGGAGAAATAAGCTTTATAAGATAATGTGATATGGAAGAAATAAAAGCGACAGACTGCATAATAAAGGTCCATATCACAAGTGGCAATATAAAGTGACATTCTTTCGCATTGAGATTTTATGCATCCAACTATAAAAGTGCATGACAACCTCTGCTTCCCTCTGCGAAGGGCCTATCTTTTACTTTTATCTCCTACCCTGCATAAGAGTCATGGTGATCTTCACCTTCCCTTTTTACATTTTATCCTTTGGCAAGCACAGTATGTTGGAAAGATCCTGGTATATATGGCTAATTGGATGTGAGTTTTCATGAACTATTACTGTTGACATTACCCTTGAGATAAGACGTTGGGAGGCAAAACTATAAGCCCCTATCTTTCTCTGTGTTCGATTGAAACTCCATACCCATAAGTATTGCGTGAGTGTCATCAATTGTGAAAGACTATATGATAATTGAGTATGTGGACTTGCTGAAAAGCTCTTATATATTGACTCTTTCCTATGTTATGATAAATTGCAATTGCTCCAATGACTGAGATTATAGTTTGTTAGTTTTCAATGAAGTTTACTATTCATACTTGAAATTGTGATTGAATTATTACTCTAGCATAAGAAATTATATGACAAGAATTATATAAGTTGCTGTTCTAAGAATGATCATGATGCCCTCATGTCCGTATTTTATTTTTATCGACACCTCTATCTCTAAACATGTGGACATATTTTTCGATATCGGCTTTCGCTCGAGGACAAGCGAGGTCTAAGCTTGGGGGAGTTGATACGTCCATTTTGCATCATGCTTTTATATCGATATTTATTGCATTATGGGCTGTTATTACACATTATGTCACAATACTTATGCCTATTCTCTCTTATTTTACAAGGTTTACATAAAGAGGGAGAATGCCGACAGCTGGGATTCTGGGCTGGAAAAGGAGCAAATATTAGAGACCTATTCTGCACAGCTCCCAAAGTCCTGAAACTTCATGGAAGACATTTTCAGAATATATAAAAAATACTCAGCGGAAGAAATTCACCAGGGGGGCCACACCCTGCCCATGAGGGTGGGGGCGCGCCCTACCCCCCTGGGCGCGCCCCCCTACCTCGTGGACCCCCTGGTGGCCCTCCGGTGGCCATCTTCTGCTATATGAAGTCTTTCGATGGGAAAAAACATAAGCCATCTTCTTGGACGAAACTCCCCCGCCACGAGGCGGAACCTTGGCGGAACCAATCTAGGGCTGTGGCGGAGCTGTTTTGCCAGGGAAACTTCCCTCCCAGAGGGGGAAATCATCGCCATCGTCATGACCAACACTCCTCTCATCAGGAGAGGGCAATCTCCATCAACATCTTCATCAGCACCATCTCCTCTCAAAACCCTAGTTCATCTCTTGTATCCAATTCTTGTCTCCAAGTCCGGGATTGGTGCTAGTAGGTTGCTAGTAGTGTTAATTACTCCTTGTAGTTGATGCTAGTTGGTTTAATTGGTGGAAGATCATATGTTCAGATCCTATATGCATATTAATACCCCTATGATTATGAACATGTTTATGCTTTGTGAGTAGTTACTTTTGTTCCTGAGGACATGGGAGAAGTCTTGCTATTAGTACTCATGTGAATTTGGTATTCGTTCGATATTTTGATGAGATGTATGTTGTCTCTCCTCTAATGGTGTCATGTGAACGTCGACTACATGACACTTCACCATTGTTTGGGCCTACAGGAAGGCCTTGGGGAGTAATAAGTAGATGATAGGTTGTTAGAGTGACAGAAGCTTAAACCCTAGTTTATGTGTTGCTTCGTAAGGGGCTGATTTGGATCCATATGTTTCATGCTATAGTTAGGTTTACCTTAATACTTTTGTTGTAGTTGCGGATGCTTGCAATAGATGTTAATCATAAGTGGGATGCTTGTCCAAGTAAGTGCAGTACCCAAGCACCGGTCCACCCACATACTAAATTATCAAAGTACCGAACGCGAAACATATAAGCGTGATGAAAACTAGGTTGACAATATTCCCATGTGTCCTCGGGAGCGCTTTTCTCTATATAGGAGTTTGTCCAGGCTTGTCCTTTGCTACAAAAAGGATTGGGCCACCTTGCTGCACTTTATTTACTTTTGTTTCTTGTTGCTCGTTACAAATTATCCTATCACAAAACTATCTGTTACCACTTATTTCAGTACTTGCAGAGAATACCTTGCTGGAAACCGCTTATCATTTCCTTCTGCTCCTCGTTGGGTTCGACACTCTTACGTATCGAAAAGACTACGATAGATCCCCTATACTTGTGGGTCATCAGATAGCAATCGATGTGTGGAGTAATAGTAGTAGATACAGAAACGTTTCGGTCTACTTGACATGGACATGATGCCTATGTTTATGATCATGCCTAGATATTCTCATAACTATGCGCTTTTCTATCAATTGCTCAGTAGTAATTTGTTCACCCACTGTAATATTTGCTATCTTGAGAGAAGCCACTAGTGAAACCTATGGCCCCCGGGTCTACTTTACATCATATAAGTTTCCGATCTACGATTCTAGTTTACTATTTATTTTGCAATCTTTAATTTTCAATCTATACAACAAAAATACCAAAAATATTGATCTTATTATCTTTATCAGATATCACTTTCGTAAGTGACCATGAAGGGATTGACAACCCCTTTATCGCGTTGGTTGCGAGGTTCTTGTTTGTTTGTGTAGTCTCCTACTAGATTGATACCTTGGTTCTCAAAAACTGAGGGAAATACTTATGCTACTTTGTTGCATCACCCTTTCCTCTTCAAGGGAAAAGTAATGCATGCTCAAGAGGTAGCAGACGACGGGGACACCTCGGCGGCCACCTCGCCGGCGTCGGGCGAAAAGCCCGCGATAAACCTCTTTTTGGCCATTGGCTCCTCGAGCTCCCCGGCACACAGGCAGAGGTTGAGGATGGAGGCGCCGACGATGGTGGCGACCTACCAATGGTTTTGAGGGTGGTGTGAATCTGTGTGAATGGAGGTTTTGGGGAGTGTGTGGTGTGGGGGGGGGGGCAAGGTGGTGTCTGAGGAAATACTGCGGCAACTGAAAATTTTACTAGGAGGGAGTAACAAGGCGGGGCTACTAAAAATTTGGATCAAGGGCGACTAGATATTTTTGAGATTGTGAGGGATGCAAAGGCGGGAGTAAAATGTCGGGGCTACTAAAAACTTGAATCAAGGAACTGAAGCAGAATGGGAGTAACAGACATTGCACACGGTCCGCACATACTAATCATGTGCTATCAAACATTAAAACCTTTCAGGCGGTAGATATTTTCGAGATTACGAGGCAGTAATATTTTTGAGATTGCGAGGGATGCAGAGGCGGCAGTATTTGGGGAACGAGCTAGTGTGCATGACACGCCGGCTGTGGACTGTAGCCGACGCACCTTCTCACGTAAGCCATTGGCATACTATACACCAACGGCGCTCCAGGATATTTTGTACTACATCTCACACGGTTGGTGATAATAAACTGTGTGGGATCTACTTGATTTTTCATCATGATTTGAATTACATAATGGGGTGACAGCGGCAATGGATGGTGTTTGAATTGCTAGACCTTTTTATCTGCAGTGAACATGCAACTATATGTGTGTCGTAAAAGAATTGGAATTATTAAGGGTTCGTTTGGACATTTTATACATTAAACTGGTTTTCTAGCCATTTCAGGTGCACAATTCAAAATTAAACTACATGCGGTGCATATAAATTGGTTGAAAATCAAATCCGTGTCCTTCGGTGCATCCTTAGGTCCCATGCAAGAAATGGGAATGAATTTCAAACACAAGGGCATTGTTGATTGCCAGCAAAACGTTGATATACCTGGTTTTAAATTCTAGTGAATCCAGAACTCGTCTGAAATTCTTGAAACTTGGCATGGTATCATGGAGCGGCATCAACATGCAGTGGTAAAGATTTTTTCCCATTTGGGGCAGGTTTGGGTATAAGCTTCTCACGAACCAGAGCTTCTCACAACAAGCTAGATGGTTTCGGTAGGGAACGTGCCACCTTCGGGGACAAAACGATATTCGTTGCCTCCCATTGCTTTCAAAAAATTTCTAGTGTCAACATAGAACAACATGAGTGTTGTGTTATGTTTTGGAATTTTTCGGGGTTCGTTTGGACATTTTTATACATTAACTGGGTTTTCTAGGCATTTTATGTGCATAATTCAAATTTGTAATACATGAACATGCTCCAGTGCATATAAATTGGTTCAAAACTCAAATATGTGCCTTGGGTGCATGCTTAGTTCCCATGCAAGAAATGGGAATGAATTTCAATCACCAGGGCACTGTTGACTGCCGGCAAAACGTTGAGATACCTGGTTTTTAAATTCTAGTAAACCCAAAACTCGCCTGAAATTCATGAAACTTGGAATGGTATCATGGAGCGGCATCAACATGCCATGGTAAAAAAATTGTCCCATTTGGGGCAGGTTTGTGTATAAGCTTGTCACAAACAAGAGCTTCTCACAACAAGCCTGATGGTTTCGGTAGGGAACGTGCCACCTTTGGGGACGAAAATATATCCGTTGCCTCTTATTGCTTTCAAAAAATTCTAGTGTCAACATAGAACAACAGGAGTGTTGTGTTAAGCTTTGATTTTTTTTTCGGGGTTCGTTTGGACATTTTTATATATTAACTGGGTTTTCTAGGCATTTTATGTGCATAATTCAAATTTGAAATACATGCACATGCTCTAGTGCATATAAAATGGTTGAAAAATCAAATGTGTGTCCTTGGGTGCATGCTTATGTCCCATGCAAGAAATGGGAATGCATTTAAAACACCAGGGCACTGTTGATTGCCGGCAAATTAAACGTTGAGTTAAATTCTAGTAAATACAAAACTCGTCTTAAATTCATGAAACTTGGCATGGTATCATGGAGCAGCATCAACATGCAGCGGTAAAAAACTTTGTCCCATTTGGGGCAGGTTTGTGTATAAGCTTCTCACAAACCAGAGCTTCTCACAACAAGCCTGATGGTTTCGATAGGGAACGTGCCACCTTTGGGGACGAAACGATATCCGTTGCCTCTTATTGCTTTCAAAACATTTCTAGTATCAACATAGAATAACATGAGTGTTGTGTTAAGTTTTGGATTTTTTCGGGGTGCGTTTGGACATTTTTATACATTAACTGGGTTTTCTAGGCATTTTATGTGCATAATTCAAATTTGAAATACATGCACATGCTCTAGTGCATATAAAATGGTTGAAAAATCAAATGTGTGTCCTTGGGTGCATGCTTATGTCCCATGCAAGAAATGGGAATGCATTTAAAACACCAGGGCACTGTTGATTGCCGGCAAATTAAACGTTGAGTTAAATTCTAGTAAATACAAAACTCGTCTTAAATTCATGAAACTTGGCATGGTATCATGGAGCAGCATCAACATGCAGCGGTAAAAAACTTTGTCCCATTTGGGGCAGGTTTGTGTATAAGCTTCTTATGAACCAGAGCTTCTCACAACAAGCGTGATGGTTTCGGTAGGGAACATGCCACATTTGGGGACGAAACGATATCCATGGCCTCTTATTGCTTTCAAAAATTTTATAGTGTCAACATAGAACAACATGAGTGTTGTGTTAATTTTGGAATTTTTCGGGGTTCGTTTGGACATTTTTATACATTAACTAGGTTTTCTAGGCATTTTATGTGCATAAATCAAATTTTTAATACATGCACATGCTCCCGTGCATATAAAATGGTTGAAAAATCAAATATGTGTCCTTGGGTGCATGCTTAGGTCCCATGCAAGAAATGGGAATGAATTTCAAACACCAGGGCACTGTTGATTGCCCGCAAAACATTGAGATACCTGGTTTTTAAATTCTAGTCAATCCAAAACTCGTGTGAAATTCATGAAACTTGGCATGGTATCATGGTGTGGCACCCGACATGCCGTGGTAAAAAATTTGTCCCATTTGGGGCAGGTTTGTGTATAAGCTTGTCACAAACAAGAGCTTCTCACAACAAGCCTGATGGTTTCGGTAGGGAATGTGCCACCTTTGGGGAAGAAACAATATTCATTGCCTCTTATTGCTTTCAAAAAAATTCTAGTGTCAACATAGAAGAACATGAGTGTTGTGTTAAGTTTTGGAATTTTTCGGGGTTCGATTGGACATTTTTATACAATTTTCTAGGCATTTTATGTGCATAATTCAAATTTGAAATACATGCACATGCTCCCGTGCATATAAAATGGTTGAAAAAATAAAACTGTGTCCGTGGGTGCATGCTTAGGTCCCATGCAAGAAATGGGAATGAATTACAAACACCAGGGAACTGGTGATTGCCTTCAAAACGTTGAGATATTTTGTTTTTAAATTCTAGTAAATCCAAAACTTGTCTGAAATTAATGAAACTTGGCATGGTATCATGGAGCGGCACCCGACATGCCGTGGTAAAAATTTTGTCCCATTTGGGGCAGATTTGGGTATAAGTTTCTCACAAACCAGAGTTTCTCACAACAAAGCTTGATGGTTTCGGTAGGGAACGTGCCACCTTTGGCGACGAAACGATATCCATTGCCTCTTATTGCTTTCAAAAAAATTCTAGTGTCAACATAGAACAATAGGAGTGTTGTGTTAAGTTTTGGAATTTTTCGGGGTTCGTTTGGACATTTTTATACATTAACTAGGTTTTCTAGGCATTTTATGTGCATAAATCAAATTTGTAATACATGCACATGCTCCCGTGCATATAAAATGTTTGAAACATCAAATGTGTGTCCTTGGGTGCATGCTTAGGTCCCATGCAAGAAATAGGAATGAATTTCAAACACCAGGGCACTGTTGATTGCAGGCAAAACATTGAGATACCTGGTTTTCATATTCTAGTAAATCCAAAAGTCATCTGAAATTCATGAAACTTGTCATGGTATTATGGAGCGGCACCCGACATGCCGTGGTAAATTTTTTGTCCCATTTGGGGCAGGTTTGGGTATAAGTTTCTCATAAACCAGAGCTTCTCACAACAAGCCTGATGGTGTCGGTAGGGAACGTGCCACCTTTGGGGACAAAATGATAACCGTTGCCTCTCATTGCTTTCTAAAAAATTCTAGTGTCAACATAGAACAACATGAGTGTTGTGTTACATTTTAGAATTTTTCGGGGTTCGTTTGGACATTTTTATACATTAACTGGGCTTTCTAGGCATTTTATGTGCATAATTCAAATTTGAAATACATGCACATGCTCCAGTACATATAAATTGGTTGAAAAATCAAATATGTGCCTTGGCTGCATGCTTAGTCCCCATGCAAGAAATGGGAATGAATTTCAAACACCAGGGCACTCTTGATTGCCGGCAAAACATTGAGATACCTGGTTTTTAAATTCTAGTAAATCCAAAACTCGTTTGAAATTCATGAAACTTGTCATGGTATCATGGAGCGGCATCAACATGCCATGGTAAAAAATTTATCCCATTTGGGGCAGGTTTGTGTATAAGCTTCTCACAAACCAAAGCTTCTCACAACAAGCCTGATGGTTTCGGTAGGGAACGTGCCACCTTTGGGGACGAAACGATATCCGTTGCCTCTTATTGCTTTCAAAAAATTTCTAGTATCAACATAGAACAACATGAGTGTTGTGTTAAGTTTTGGATTTTTTTCGGGGTGCGTTTGGACATTTTTATACATTAACTGGGTTTTCTAGGCATTTTATGTGCATAATTCAAATTTGAAATACATGCACATGCTCCAGTGCATATAAAATGGTTGAAAAATCAAATGTGTGTCCTTGGGTGCATGCTTAGGTCCCATGCAAGAAATGGGAATGCATTTCAAACACCAGGGAACTATTGATTGTCGGCAAATTAAACGTTGAGTTAAATTCTAGTAAATCCAAAACTCATCTGAAATTCATGAAACTTGGCATGGTATCATGGAGCAACATCAACATGCAGTGGTAAAAACTTTGTCCCATTTGGGGCAGGTTTGTGTATAAGCTTCTTACAAACCAGAGCTTCTCGCAACAAGCGTGATGGTTTCGGTAGGGAACGTGCCACATTTGGGGATGAAACGATATCCATGGCCTCTTATTGCTTTCAAAAAATTTCTAGTGTCAACATAGAACAACAGGAGTGTTGTGTTAATTTTGGAATTTTTTGGGGTTCATTTGGACATTTTTATACATTAACTGGGTTTTCTAGGCATTTTATGTGCATAATTCTAATTTGAAATACACGCACATGCTCCCGTGAATATAAAATGGTTAAAAATTCAAATATGTGTCCTTGGGTGCATGCTTAGGTCCCATGCAAGAAATGGGAATGAATTTAAAACACCAGGGCACTGTTGATTGCTAGCAAAACATTGAGATACCTGGTTTTTAAATTCTAGTCAATCCAAAACTCGTGTGAAATTCATGAAACTTGGCATGGTATCATGGAGCGGCACCTGACATGCTGTGGTAAAAAATTTACCCATTTGGGGCAGGTTTGGGTATAAGCTTCTCACGAACCAGAGCTTCTCACAACAAAGCCTGATGGTTTCGGTAGGGAACGTGCCACCTTTGGGGACGAAATGATATTCGTTGCCTCTTATTGCTTTCAAAAAAATTCTTGTGTCAACACAGAAGATCAGGAGTGTTGTGTTAAGTTTTGGAATTTTTCGGGGTTCATTTGGACATTTTTATACATTTTACTAGGCATTTTATGTGCATAATTCAATTTTAAAATACATGCACATGCTCCCGTGCATATAAAATGGTTGAAAAATAAATCTGTGTCCTTGGGTGCATGCTTTGGTCCCATGCAAGAAATGGGGATGAATTACAAACACCAGGGAACTGTTGATTGCCGGCAAAACATTGAGATATTTTGTTTTTAAATTCTAGTAAATCCCAAACTCATCTGAAATTCATGAAACTTGGCATGGTATCATGGAGCGGCACCCGACATGTTGTGGTAAAAAATTTGTCCCATTTGGGGCAGATTTGGGTATAAGTTTCTCACAAACCAGAGTTTCTCACAACAAAGTTTGATTGTTTCGGTAGGGAACGTGCCACCTTTGGCGACGAAATGATATCCATTGCCTCTTATTGCTTTCAAAAAAATATAGTGTCAACATAGCAAAATAGGAGTGTTGTGTTAAGTTTTGGAATTTTTCGGGGTTCGTTTGGACATTTTTATACATTAAGTGGGTTTTCTAGGCATTTTATGTGCATAAATCGAATTTGTAATACATGCACATGCTCCCGTGCATATAAAATGGTTGAAAAATCAAATGTGTGTCCTTGGGTGCATGCTTAGGTCCCATGCAAGAAATATGAATGAATTTCAAACACTAGGGCACTATTGATTGTAGGCAAAACATTGAGATACCTGGTTTTTAAATTCTAGTAAATCCAAAACTCATCTGAAATTCATGAAACTTGTCATGGTATTATGGAGCGGCACCCGACATGCCGTGGTAATTTTTTTGTCCCATTTGGGGCAGGTTTGGGTATAAGTTTCTCACAAACCAGAGCTTCTCACAACAAGCCTGATGGTTTCGATAGGGAACGTGCCACCTTTGGGGACAAAACGATATCCGTTGCCTCTCATTGCTTTCAAAAAAATTCTAGTGTCAACATAGAACAACAGGAGTGTTGTGTTAAGTTTTGGAATTTTTCGGGGTTCATTTAGACATTTTTATACATTAACTGGGTTTTCTAGGCATTTTATGTGCATAATTCAAATTTGAAATACATGCACATGCTCCAGTGCATATAAAATGGTTGAAAAATCAAATGTGTGTCCTTGGGTGCATGCTTAGTTCCCATGCAAGAAATGGGAATGAATTTCAAACACCAGGACACTGTTGATTGCCGGCAAAACGTTGAGATACCTAGTTTTTAAATGCTAGTAAATCCAAAACTCGTTTGAAATTCATGAAACTTGGCATGGTATCATGCAGCGGCATCAACATGCCATGATAAAATTTTTGTCCCATTTGGGGAAGGTTTGTGTATAAGCTTCTAAAAAACTAGAACTTCTCACAACAAGCCTGATGGTTTCGGTAGGGAACGTGCCACCTTTACGGACGAAACGATATCCGTTGCCTCTTATTGCTTTCAAAAGAATTCTACTATCAACATAGAACAACATGAGTGTTGTGTTAAGTTTTGGATTTTTTCGGGGTGCGTTTGGACATTTTTATACATTAACTGGGTTTTCTAGGCATTTTATGTGCATAATTCAAATTTGAAATACATGCACATGCTCCAGTGCATAGAAAATTGTTGAAAAATCAAATGTGTGTCCTTGGGTGCATGCTTAGGTCCCATACAAGAAATGGGAATGCATTTCAAACACCAGGGCACTATTGATTGCCCGCAAATTAAACATTGAGTTAAATTCTAGTAAATACAAAACTCGTCTTAAATTCATGAAACTTGGCATGGTATCATGGAGCAGCATCAACATGCAGTGGCAAAAAAATTGTCCCATTTGGGGCAGGTTTGTGTATAAGCTTCTTATAAACTAGAGCTTCTCACAACAAGCGTGATGGTTTCGGTAGGGAACGTGCCACATTTGGGGATGAAACGATATCCATGGCCTCTTATTGCTTTGAAAAAATTTCTAGTGTCAACATAGAACAACATGAGTGTTGTGTTAATTTTGGATTTTTTTGGGGGTTCATTTGGACATTTTTATACATTAACTGGGTTTTCTAGGCATTTTATATGCATAATTCCAATTTGAAATACATGCACACGCTCCCGTGCATATAAAATGGTTGAAAAATCAAATATGTGTCCTTGGGTGCATGCTTAGGTCCCATGCAAGAAATGGGAATGAATTTCAAACACCAGGGCACTGTTGATTGCCAGCAAAACGTTGAGATACCTGATTTTTAAATTCTAGTCAATCCAAAACATGTGTGAAATTCATGAAACTTGGCATGGTATCATGGAGCGGCACCCGACATGTCGTGGTAAAAAATTTGTCCCATTTGGGGCAGGTTTGGGTATAAGTTTCTCACGAACCAGAGCTTCTCACAATAAAGCCTGATGGTTTCGGTAGGGAACGTGCCACCTTTAGGGACGAAACGTTACTTTTTGCCTCTTATTGATTTCAAAAAATTCTAGTGTCAACATAGAAGAACAGGAGTGTTGTGTTAAGTTTTGGAATTTTTCGGGGTTCGTTTGGACATTTTTATACATTTTTCTAGGCATTTTATGTGCATAATTCAAATTTGAAATACATGCACATGCTCCCGTGCATATAAAATGGTTGAAAAAATAAATCTGTGTCCTTGGGTGCCTGGTTAGGTCCCATGCAAGAAATGGGAATGAATTACAAACGCCAGGGAACTGTTGATTGCCGGCAAAACGTTGAGATATTTTGTTTTTAAATTCTAGTAAATCTGAAACTCGTCTGAAATTCATGAAACTTGGCATGGTATCATGGAGCGGCACCCGACATGCCGTGGTAAAACTTTTGTCCCATTTGTGGCAGATTTGGGTATAAGTTTCTCACAAACCAGAGTTTCTCACAACAAAGCTTGATGGTTTCGATAGGAAACGTGCCACCTTTGGCGACGAAACGATATCAGTTGCCTCTTATTGCTTTCAAAAAATTCTAGTGTCAACATAGAACAATAGGAGTGTTGTGTTAAGTTTTGGAATTTTTCGGGGTTCGTTTGGACATTTTTATACATTAACTAGGTTTTCTAGGCATTTTATGTGCATAAATCAAATTTTTAATACATGCACATGCTCCCGTGCATATAAAATGGTTGAAAAATCAAATATGTGTCCTTCGGTGCATGCTTAGGTCCCATGCAAGAAATATGAATGAATTTCAAACACCAGGGCACTGTTGATTACAGGCAAAACGTTGAGATACCTGGTTTTTAAATTCTAGTGAATCCAAAACTCATCTGAAATTCATGAAACTTGTCATGGTATTATGGAGCGGCACCCGACATGCCGTGGTAAAATTTTTGTCCCATTTGGAGCAGGTTTGGGTATAACTTTCTCATAAATCAGAGCTTCTCACAACAAGCCTGATGGTTTCGGTAGGGAACGTGCCACCTTTGGGAACGAAACGATATCCGTTGCCTGTTATTGTTTTCCAAAATTTTCTAGTGTCAACATAGAACAATATGAGTGTTGTGTTAATTTAGGAATTTTTCGGGGTTCGTTTGGACATTTTTATACATTAACTGAGTTTTCTAGGCATTTTATGTGCATAATTCAAATTTGAAATACATGCACATACTCCAATGCATATAAATTGGTTGAAAAATCAAATCGGTGTTCTTGGGCGCATGTTTAGGTCTTATGCAAGAAATATGAATGAATTTCAAACACCTGTTGATTGCCGGCAAAATGTTGAGATACCTGATTTTTAAATTCTAGTAAATTGAAAACTCGTCTGAAATTTATGAAACTTGGCATGTTATCATGGAATGGCACCCGACATGTTGTGATATTTTTCGTGTCCACTTTGAGAGAAGGCACACTCGAATAACAGCCAACAAAGGCATTTTGAAAAAAATAGCTGACACTTTAATATCTCAAATGTTTGTATAATTCAAACCGTGTGCATTCTGTTAACCATTCACGTGACCCCATGTGTCTTGGTTTTAATGGCTATAGGAGGTTTCGTGCGGACAGCTGCTTGACTGAACGGGAGGCTTGCGAGCGTAGTCCGGTGCGCAGGCTCATCGGGAAGCGTGCAAGCTGTTCAACGCAGGATCTGTGCATCTCTTCAACGCAAACTATTCAGATTACGATATGCAAATTAAAGCCGGACTTTGGTGCTAAGCCAAGAGACACTGCGATTTGTTAAAATATGCGGCTAAAAATCAACTGCACTATCTAATTTTTGCAACTAAAATTTAAAAATTAAGCATAGATTGCATTCATAAATTAAGCAGTCGTTCTCATCGGGAAGTGAGACAACCTTGGACCGCCACCCGCCTCGCTCCCACTGGTCTGTATTAATGGTGCGGCCAAGCGGCCGCACCCTCCATCCTTGCCACAGACACAATCCTCTCTCTCCGCCCGCATCCTCGACGCCGCTCTGAGTCCTCAGAGCCGTCAGTGTTTGAGGATGCCGCCGAAGCGCCCCATCGGAGGGAGTGGCGACGCCGAGGCTGCTGAAGCACCGGAGCACGACGTGAATATGGAGACAGAGGTTTCCGTCGTGCCGGCGAGGTGGAGAATGAGGCTGCCAACAAGCGGAGACGGGTCGAGAAAGAACCGCAAGCGACTCCAGCAGGCCTAGACTTCATCAACAACCTCCCCGATGATATGTTGAGAGTCATCATATCCCTCCTCCCAATCAAATATCGGGTGAGGATAGCCGCCCTTTCCCGGCGGTGGCGCCCCCTATGGCTCCTCACCCTTGTCGACCTCCTCGACGCTCACGAGCTCTGCCATGGCTATTGCCAAAGTATGGATGCGTCTCCTAGATTCTCGGCAGTCACCATGGCCCAATCAAAGGCCTTATCACGGGCAAGTTCCGTTCCAATGGCAAGGACCGAGCCAAGCTTGACGAGTGGTTCCGATCCCCCTCCATAGATCAGCTTGAGAAGTTCAGTTTTAATGATGGGCATATGCGCTTGCTGCCAACGTCTGTGCTTCGCTTCGCGCCCACGCTGCACCTCGCCAAGTTCATGAATTGCCATCCCCCCTAATGATGTGCCCGCTCTTTTTCTACCACGACTAAAGCACCTCGAGCTCGTCACCGTCTGCATCCCAAAGGATGACATTAAGCGCCTGCTCCGCGACTGTACTGCACTCGAGTTCCTTCGTCTTCAGGCGATGAATTGGTCGAGTACCTTGCACATCATCTCCAGGACTCTCCAGACCATTTATGTGTGTTGCTGGTGCTGCAATGAGAGATCACAAAAGATGGACCACAATATGGTCATTGAGGACATACCTTCACTTGAGAGATTACTTTACTTGATCAATAAGGTCCAACAAGAATCAATGTTATTTCTGCGCCGAAATTGACAGTGGCGGGCTACTCGTCTGTCAAATACTACTACTTTCAGGTACAACAGTCGCCTTATACCTCTCCTTCTTGATATCAACATTATTTCTAGTTTTGAAGATGTATGTTCGTCTGTCATCCAGCAAAGTTTCACCCAGATTCTGGGCATAGTGAAGGTCTTGGCACTAGAATCTGTCGGCCCTAATTTGGACCAAATTGTCAGTTGCCTGAGATGGTTTTCGTGCCTGAAGAAGCTATATATCGAGGTGATGTTCCTTTCCTGTTAAATGTTAACCATAAGGGAGTTCAATTTTTTGTACCTTTTATTTACAATAACAATGTACTATGATTTCTGAAGGAATTTTGGAGGATTTCAGGACATCGTCTCAGCTCATCCGAATGAATTCCCACTAAACAAACAAGGGAATAAGCACATCTCTTAAATTCCCACATCTCAAACAAGGGATTGGAAATTAAATGTCGTGTCCTATATCTAATCTCGTCACAACTCCCTCGTCTAAATTTTCATTCTCCTTCAGAAAAGTACCAAACACGAATTCGTACTGCTGCACTATGGCAGTATGGCCCAAAATCCAAGACATCACGAAGCACATACATGCGACATTGCAATTCTTAACAAGTTGGATGTAAAGGAAAATTAAGTGTGGCTCGTGTTACAAGCCCCTTGCACAAATCACATAATTCATCACTACCACACCATGAACAGAATAGGTTCCACCCGCAAAAAAAAAGAAAAAAAAAGTACATCCGAATCTAAAATGTTAAGATATCTATTTATAAGGGCACAAAGACGATATGTTTTAGAATCGTCACAGATGCAGTTCACGCCAGGGTTCTTGAATGCTCGCTGATTTCTCAACCCGTCTCAATGACAGTTTCTTTGGAGAACTCCAAGTTGATGTGCTTGGCTACGTGATCTCCCACGCACTGCAGCACCTGGAAGTAACAATAGGCAGAGAGATTAGGTGAGCAAACAGGCACTGGAATCACAGGTATGTCGAGAAAGTCAACTTGGATAGAAAATTGTCAGGGGGTAGCACAAACAAACTTATGTAACAAACCAGACAGAATTGCCGTAAGACGAGTTCTTTCACAGCAAACAAACACTTTTTAGTATATAATTTTCTACTCCCTCCGTTCCTAAATACTTGTCTTTCTAGGCATTTCAACAAGTGACTACATACGGAGCAAAATGAGTGAATCTACACTCTAAAATATGTCTACATACATCCGTATGTAGTAGTCATTTGAAATGTCTAGAAAGACAAATATTTAGGAACGGAGGGAGTATTCAATATGGGTGGTGTGCATTGTGGTTTGTGAATTATTGCTCCATAGAAATATCATGGAGTTCAAATTCTTGTACAATTATAATACCACATATAAAACTAATAAACAAACCATTAGTTGACATTAGAGTAAACCTTCACAAACATCACTACACTCTTGCTTTCTATTTGGAAACAAGATGACATCAAGACTTTTCCTACTCAGTATACAACTTTTATATAGTTCAGCAGGTTCCAACATTAATGGTAGCTTCAAGGTAGCAGACCACATGTAAGCTTTTCACGACTGCAACCTAGTATGAAGTAGCTCTTAAATTTGCCACTAAAATTACCATAGCAATTTCCCGTTTCCTTTATTCTGTATGAAGTACCATTACTTTCCATGAAACTCCAGTAAAAGATAATGAGAAAATACAAAAATGGAAAGGGAAGTTGTACCTCAAGGTCAGAGTCTGAAGAACTTTTGCCTTGGTGCTGCCCACCTGATGTGACAAGAACTGTGGGTATCTTCAATACCCGCACTATTTCCAGCAAACATTGTATTGGTTCACTACGTATTTGCAAAGATGGGGGAGGTTTAATACTTCCATCAACCAACAAGTGAGTAAACTCATTTGATGCCCCTATTTCAGCAGCGTGAAGTGTAGTTAACTGCCCAGTTTTGGTTGCATTAACCATTCCATGGAAACAGCCTGATGGTCTTGTGATGAATGGTACAATCAGAACGGGCTGGATGGAGGGAGCTTCAGAAGAAATCAATGCTAAAATCTCATTCATAGCACATGCAGCAACAGGAGGCCTATAGTCAGGCAGAACAAAAAAGGACACCTGCCAAAAATTAACAAGCTTGAATGTAGCTTGGATGTGGCGTCCCCATAAGCAGCTGTTTAAAATTCGATTTTAGTTGCAAGGAATAATGTTCCATGTCATAAAAAATAGGCCAAAAATATATTCAGTTCTTCATTAGCAAATGATCATCAAAGATGTGAAAGCCAATAAAAAGCCTTTTCCATAGGCAATGGAATACCACAAGTTGTTCCATTATTAGCATGAACTTACAGTGATAGTCAAATGGTATAAGCTAATTTTGAGCATTACATCCATGAAAAGAAGGGGAGCCCTGGCGCAGCGGTAAAGTGAATCTTGCAGAAATGTAGGAAAAGGCTGCATACAAAAGATCTGAAGTGGTCGGACCCTTCCCCGGACCCTGCGCAAGCAGGACCTACATGCACCGGGCTGCGGTTTTTTACGTCCATGAAAACAGAACTCTGTGCTAAATCATACTCTGAACTAATGTATCAAAGTGAAGTCATGGAAGTAAGAACATGGCCAGGGACAGAGCACAGCAACAAGTTGCTAAGGTTGCGGCAATGAAAGCATATGCTGGACCTAAAGAAGAATGACACTCCACTCCAAACACTTAGATAAAATCGCACGATCAAAATCATACTCTGTTTCTCAGCAGCTAAGAGCATCTCTAGCAGACCCCTTAAACCGCGGAACTGAAAACGCGGTTTTCAGTTCGCGGAAAACGCATTTTAAGGGTTGGTTTGAGCTGCGGCCGAACAAACCCCTCAAACTTAAACTGTAAAACCGAATACTCGCTTATATTTTTTCCCCACGTCTTCTTCCTCTCGGCCGTGTCCACGGTCAGCTAGCTCGCTCCCACGAAGCCGGCAGATAGCGCATAAAAGGGCCAAATACGGAGCCGCCGGCGTCCAGGACGACTTGCACGAAGCTAGCTAGCTCGAATCAATCCAAACGGCCAAATATGGAGCCGCCGTCGCCGTAGCTAGCTCGAATCAATCCAGGAGCTAGCTAGCTAGCTAGCTGAATCGATTGAGCGGACGGAGTCGCCATAGCTAGCTCCTCTGTCGGGAGAGACGCGGGCGGGCGGCCGGCGGCCGGGGGCCCGAGGCGGGTGGGTGGCGTCCGGTGCGGCGTGGAAGGCGGACACGGACGGGTCATGGAGATCTTTCCGTGGCAGTTGGGCTCCCGCCAACTTCTTTCTCCCAATACAGGGCACCGTAGAAGCGGACGCGGAAACTGTGTTTTTGCAGATCGGGAGTTGTTTTTTACCGCACCCCTTAAAAAAACTAAAGGTCAAAGGTGTATAAGGTGTCTGTTCGGGCTACTTCTTCCGTCCAAAACTGAAAACTGGCGGTTATTTTACAGTTCGGTGGGATATAAGGGGTCTGCTAGAGATGCTCTAAGTTTTCTCTGTCTCCAAATTACACTCACTGGCTCAGCAGATCAGCCCACCAAACACTTAAAGATGACATAACTTCCCAAGTTTCTGAACCCAACTGCTACACATTGCTCAACAGTTCAACAACTTGGAAAATTACACAGTTTCTACATTACCACATAAATCATCTTTCAGTTGAACTGGCGTTGGTCTGAAATATCTAACTGAAATCATGCGATCTCCTATGCGACAGCTCAAAGGGGAGAAGCTGATCTCCCAACAAATGTTTGTTCAAGGAAGCGTAGTCCTTTTATTCCAACATAAAAGGCTTTCCGTTTGGTTATATATGTAGTTTTGTAGCAAACGAATTGGATCTGTGAGATGGCGAGAAAACCCGCTTACCTGAGGAGAGCCACTGGAGTCAGAGAAGCTAACGAGCTCGCCAGAGGCCTTCTCGCCGTTGAGGCCGTACTTATCGAGAGGGAGATCGAAGGGCGAGGAACCCCTGCAAGGACATCCACCGATCAAGGGTAAGCTGACAGAAGGTGCACGTTTTTGGATGGTCTAGGTTAGGGTTTTCCGGGGCAACGGAACCTCGTGAGCCCCGGCGACGGCCGGAGCGCGTCAGCGAGGGCTGCGCCGTAGCCCGCGGAGTCTCGGACGAGGACGACCACCCTGGAGGCTACCCTCATGGCCGCCACAGATAATCGATGGGACGGGGAGGAGTGAAGAAGGCTTCCTGGACTCGAGTTTTTCTTCGTCAAAGAAGCAACTCTGCAATCGACGACTCAGGGAAGAAGCAAAGCTAGACAAGATCGATTTGGGCCTTAGTGTGAAAGAAAACGATCAATTAGGGCCTTAGTATTTCATGGGCCGTCCGTACGAAATCAATGACTTTGGATTACCGGAGCAACTACTCCATCCGTTCTAAATTACTCGTCGCAAAAATGATGTATCTAGAATTAAAATACATCTAAATACATCCATACCTACGACAAGTAATTCGGAACAAAGGGAGTAGTTGACAAGCGTTGCCTCACAACGATCATTTGCGGGTGGGCTGAGAGCGCGCTATTTGACGCACTCTCAGCCGCCTCCACGTGTCGTCCTCTGGCGCTCCTTCAGGATTTTTTTAATTTCCGCGTGTGTTTTCGGTTTTTTAAGCGGGTATTTTATGGATTTTTTCGACTGTTCAGTTTTTCACCGGTTTTCCTTAGTTTTTGGATCAAAAAAGTTTTAAAAAGAATTTTTTCGTAAAAAAACACGTTTTTTTCTTCCACGAAATGCACGGTTTTGTTTCTGCGAGAGACACGTTTTTGCTTCTGCGAGAGGCACGGTCGTGTCTCTCAGAAACGAAATATGTTTGTTTTCTTCGGTGAGAGGCACAGTTTTGCTTCGGCGAGAGGCACGGTTTTGCTTTCGCGAGAGGCACGACCGTGCCTCTCGAAAACGAAAAAAAAACGTGTTTTCTGTTTTTTTTTCTTAGATGAAAGGCATGGTTTTGCTTTCGTGAGAGGCTACGTTGTGCTTTTGTGAGAGGCACGGCCGTGCCTCTCGAGAACGAAAAAACACATTTTCTGTTTTTTTTCTTCCGTGAGAGGCACGGTTTTGCTGCCGCGAGAGGCACAGTTGTGCTTTCGCGAGACGCACGACCATGCCAATCGGAAAACGAAAAAACATGTTTTCTCTTTTTTTTCTTTCGCTAGAGGCACGGTTTTGTTTCGCTAGAGGCACGGTTGTGCTTTCGCGAGAGGCATGATCGTGCCTTTTTCAGAAAGGGAAAAAATCATGCTCCTAGTTCATTTTTTTCATGAAAAAAAAGTTTGTCAAAACCTATCAACATGGGATCTAGTTTTGAAGATCTCGACGCAAGGAATCCAACCGTGAAAACGGTTTGAGATTTGGACGCGCAGTTGTAACGCCCCGACTTAATCATGCACTAATTATACACGCAAATGCGCACGATCAAGATCAGAGACTCACGGGAAGATATCACAACACAACTCTAGACACAAATTTAAAATTATACAAGCTTCATATTACAAGTCAGGGGCCTCGAGAGCTCAAATACATAAGCACGAATACAAACGAGTCAGCGGAAGAAACAATATCATCATCAACAACAACAACAACAACAATAACAACAACAACAACAACAACAACAACAACAACAACAACAACAACAACAACAACAATCGAAAAGGCTAGGCCTCCTACCTGGGAGCCTCCTAACTAGCTACTCCTGGTTGTCGGTGGCCTCAACATAGTAGTAGGCTCCGTAGGGGTAGTAGTAGTCGTTGGTGGTGGCATCTGGCTCCTGGGATCCATCATCTAATCGCAACAATCGGGTATAGGGGAAAAGAGGTAGCAAAGCAACTATGAGTACTCATCCAAAGTGCTCGCAAGACTTACATCAGAACTATGCTAAGTATGCATCGGTATCAAAGGAGTGGGGCTATATCTTTGGACTAAACTACGGAATGCCAGAAGAGAAGGGAAGGCCTAGCCTATCGAAAACTAGTATCTTGAAGCATCTTGCAACATTAGAAGAGAGTAGAGTATCATAATATAAGTAATAAGTTTATTGTAGCATCCATGCCCAGAGATCCTTCCTCGACTCCATGCAAGAAAGCAATCCTCGAGCCATCATATCCATTTCACATCTCCAGTATCCAGTTCTAGTTGTATCGATCAGGATACAACTCCGAGCGTCTATTACCGTGGACACAGGTATTCGAATAGATATACTTCCATGCAGGGATGCACTGTAAGATCGAAAGTAGGTCTAGAGGGGGGTGATTAGACTACTTGACCAAATAAAAATCTAGCATTTTCCCCAATTTTAAGTCTTGGCAGATTTTAGCAACTTAACACAAGTCAAGCAATCAACCTACACATGCAATTCTAAGAGTATAGCAGCATAAAGTAAAACATTGCATATGAAGGTAAAGGAAAGGGTTTGGAGAAGGCAAACGCAATGTAGACACGAAGATTTTTGGCGTGGTTCCGATAGGTGGTGCTATCGTACGTCCACGTTTATGGAGACTTCAATCCCCAAAGGGTAATGGTTGCGCGAGTCCACGGAGGGCTCCACCCACGAAGGGTCCACGAAGAAGCAATCTTGTTTATCCCACCATGGCCATCGCCCATGAAGGACTTGCCTCACTTGGGAAGATCTTCACGAAGTAGGCGATCTCCTTGTCCTTACAAACTCCTTGGTTCAACTCCAGAATCTTGTCGGAGGCTCCCAAGTGACGCCTAACCAATTTAGGAGACACCACTCTCCAAAAGGTAATAAATGGTGTGATGATGATGAACTCCTTGCTCTTGTGCTTCAAATGATAGTCTTCCCAACACTCAACTCCCTCTCAAAAATATGATTTGAGTGGAAAGCAACTTGGGGAAGGCTAGAGATCAAGATTCTTGTGGTTGGATTGGAATGTCTTGGTCTCAACACATGAGTAGGTGGTTCTCTCTCAGAAAATGAGTAGTGGAAGTGTAGGCACGTTCTAATGGCTCTCTCTTGAATAGAGAAGGGGCGGAGGGGTATATATAGCCTCCACACAAAATCTAACCATTACACACATTTGACCCAACTCGGTCAGACCGAATAGGTGAACTCGATGAGACCAATTCAGTTCAAAATGTGAACTTTAGGATTCTCAGTGGGACCGACATGATCAACTCGGTGGGATCGATGCGCTAGGGTTAGGGCAAAACCTCAACTCGGTGTGACCGATTGCATAAACTCGGTGGGACTGATTTCAGCATTGAGCAAACCAGAGAGTTGGTGAGGCAAACTCGATGGGACCGGTCGCTCATTTCGGTAAGATCGAAAAGTTACAAAAGGGAAACAAAGAGTTTGCATTGCGAACTCGGTGGGACCAATCGCTCATTTCGGTAAGACAGAAATGTTACAAAGGGAAACAGAGAGTTTGCAATCCCATCTCGGTGAGACCGAAATCCCTATCGATGAGGCTGAACTGATTAGGGTTTCTAGCTATGGCTACGTCAAAGGAACTCGGTGGCGCCGAATAGATCAAATCAACAGGGCCAAGTTTGACTTTAGGTTTAGGACATATTTGGATTTGAGAAAGTGGTTGAGGGCTTTGGAGCATATCACTAAGCATTTTGAGCAAGTAGACCATTAAGCAACACCTCATCCCCTTTTAATAGTATTGGCTTTTCCTATGGACTCAATGTGATCTTGGATCGCTAAAATAGAAATGAAGAGTCTTGAGCTTTTGCCAATATTTGTCCTTAGCATTTTGAGGGGTCCACATCTCTTGTCGATGCTATGCCAATCATTGAACTTTCTGAAATATTCAACTTGAATGGATATTAGTTCAATGAGCTATATGTTGTTATGAATTACCAAAAGCACCCGGGGATTAGTTGCACTTTCAATCTCCCCCTTTTTCTGGTAATTGATGACAACATATAGATCAAAGCTTCGACAATTGATAATATGAATGAAACACATCATCGCTTTGAGAAGTATGTGATAAGCAAGAGCTCCCCATAAATTTGTGCATTATTTAAAATTTGCTTTTGAATGCAAATGCACAATCAATTAGGATCATTCATGGGTTACTCTTCCATGTCACATACATCTTGGTGGAGCGGTCAAAGTGATATAATATAAAGAATATGCACTCATGACCAAGGGAAACTTGATTGATCATACACAAGTATTAAGATATCATCATTCAAGTACACATTAAAGCATAATATGATCAAACACATGATCATAAGAGTATCTCACACATGCACAAATATTGTAGCAAGCAACCGAACAAATATCAAGTAGCAAGAGAGGCAAACAAAAGGCAAAACACACACACACACACTCTCTCTCTCTCTCTCTCTCGAAGCCTAAGATCTATACACTTTCTCCCCCTTTGGCAACAAGTTACCAAAAAGCTTGAAAATGCACAGTGCTATGCGGCACTCTAGGCACGATCTCCGGGATCTCCTGATGTGGTCTTCGGGCTGGTGGCTCCGGTGTGCTTAGATGGCATGGAGAGGATAGCATCTGCAAACGCTTCCGATGATGTTTGAGGAGCTGTAGGAGTTGCAATTGGAGGTACAATAGTGGCAGTTGTGGCAGGTGCTAAAGCAGTAGCTCTGGAGTCTCTGTCAATTGGCACAGCTGCAGACCTATGTGCTCTTGGCACTCTCTGAAAAGCATCTGTAGTTGGCCTGTCACTCCTGTCCTCAGTGTCTTCCTGTATCTTCTCAACTGTGGTCTGGATGTCAGTTACCTTCACATCTAGATCATGAAGCTTTATCTCAAAGATCCTCTAAAGGCTCTCTTGATTTCGAGTTAGGGTGGCTAGTCCTTTCTCTATTCTCATTGTTGCCTCAAGAAGATAGCTGAGCTGATCGCTTGGGAGCTGTCTTGGGCTTAGATGAAGCAGGCCCAGACTTGATTGCGTCCCCCATAAGTTTTTGTGACTTGGGCACTGGCTCTTCCTCTTCCTCATCATCCTCACCAGATTCTCTCATCATGGAAGGTTTTCCAATCACTCTAGCCATGGTCTTCTTGACCCTTTCTTTTCTTTTCTTTTCTTTCCTCCAGCAACGTCTTCCTCTATTGATTTCATGGTTTCAAGAGTGGAGGCTCTGGATTTAGACATGGGCTTCCTCTGAGTAGGAGCCTTCTTATGCATGCCAGGCTTGATGGCAGCAGCAGCAACTTGCTCCTTTTGAGCACTTTCTTCTTTGAGGTGACCTCCTCATCAACCACAAGTCCTCATCTTCTGATTCTGAGGTTCTCCTCTTCTTCTACCTAGTTGCAGCCTTAGGCAGATTGCTTGGGGTGCTTCTGCTGCCCTCATTGAGATTTTCTTGCTCCTCTGACTTGTTCTGGCTGTCACTATTGTCTGACATGGCTGAAACTGACCCTGTGAACAAATAGGTATAAGTAGAGTAGATGAGCATCACCAAGCACAGCTATTTTGGCAAAAAAAGTTGACTCAAAAACTTAATTTTAGTTTTCTGCAGAAAGCATTTCGGAGCTACTAATATGGCAAACTCGGTGACACTGAAGCAACTTTAGAGTCTAAACATGTGATTTTGGTCAGACCGAAATGCAGTTCGGTGACTCCAAGATGCTAGGGTTTCACAGAGAAAGTGAACTCGGTCACACCGATTTGTACACTTCGGTCAGACCGAGTAGTACATGTGCAATGACCTGGGCCAAATCGGTGAGACCGAATACTTCAAATCGTTCGGTCCGAGATGAGTTCGGCGGAAACCTAACCCTAAGTTTTTGCATCAAAACTAATCTAGAGGAAGTTTTGGGTGGATAGAATGATCTCAATTGTGGCTAGAAACATGGCATTAACCATTGTGCAAGAGTCGGAGTTAAAGATTGCACAAGGAGATCGAGTCCATACCCTAACTTGGTGACGAACTCGCTATGGCGACAACGGAGGTGGAGATTCCCGTTGATGGCGGCGGAGACCAGCGGCAGGAGGGCACTGGCGACGACAGAGACGATCCGGAGACCAGGAGGGGTGGCAAAGCTGGGCAGGCGTGGTTGGAGGTTTGATGTAATTTCCAAAATTCAACCCGCAGATATATATACCCATTCACTGTCAGTGTAATCGAGTGGAACAACTCGGTGGCACCGAGATGCAGAATTGCAAGTGGTTGGTGCAACTCGATGAGACCGAACTGTTCTAATCGGTTACACCAGGGTGAAAACCTAGATCAACTCAATGAGTTCGGTGAGACCGAAAGGAATGAATTGGTCAGACCGAAGGCCATTAAGAGGTTTTGGAAGTTTAAGCCCTTGACGGATCGGTGGCTCTGAGTCCTCCTCACCCAGAGGGTCCGAATTCGACTTGATCAAACTTTCTGATGTAGCATGAATAGAGTTTGAGACGAGAAAATCATAGATAGCTAGAGGGAGTTCTCAGGCATTCTTGTCCATCCATTTGGCAAAAAGAAAAGCCAAACAATCAAAACAACAAATGGATGTCCTAAAATGGGAAAAATATGCAACGAACATGCTCACACAACAAGACGGCAAATGAAATATGTGGCAAAGCATGCACAAACACTCTAACATCTATCAAGCAATTGGCTATGACTAGGTCATCTATATATGAGTATATTGACTGAGGAGTCAAATGAGAACATTTGATCATAGGTCATACTCATCGTTTAAGCACAAGTGGGGTTACCACTTTTAAATAAAGCATTGTTGTGTTCACACCATTAGAGTTGCTTTAGCTCAATTCTTAGAGCAAAGCTCCCCCTAGATGTGATATCCCCCCTAAGAGGGATGTAATAACCTTGGGTTTTGTCGATGATGACTTCATGTAGATGTTGAAGATGTAGATGCTCAATGTTGATGTAGATCATTTGGAGCAATCCATTGGAGTGAGTTGCACTTTCAATACCTACATGGGTTAGTCCCACAAGGAACACACAAGGATATCCATAGACATAGAGTGAAATTCACATATGATGTTGTCCATGGAAGCATTAGGTTACCTTATCCCTTGTCTTACCAACAAGAGGGTTTGTGACTCCTTGAACTAGTGCAAGATGTGAAACTTGATTGCACTTGTCCTTGCCAAAATGAATATGAGTGAAGTATGTTGGCAGAGTCACCCTCAAGAACTCTCTAGTTCTTCTTCTTTGGGATCCACATCATCTTCATGGGAATCCTTGGAGTTGTAGTCGTACTTGATGAAGTAGAACTTGATGCAGTCTTGGGAACCCACTTGACCAAGGCCTTTGGAGCTTCTTCAAATGCATCAATCTCTTCTTGAAGCTTGCCCTTGCCTTTTAGCTTGTGGTCTTGTGGTGGAAGATCATATTGAGCTTGTGTTCCCTTGAAAGAAGTGTGTAACACCCACAATGTGGCTATATCTCCCACGTGTCGGGGCACGACTTAGAGGCATAGCCGCATGGTAGGCTTGTCGCAAGAGGGGTAATCTTCACACATCCCATGTATTGAATAAGAAAGGGATAAAGAGTTGGCTTACAATCGCCACTTCACACAATACATAAATAATTCATACATCATCCAAGGTACAATCAAAGGTACGACTACGGAACCAAAATAAAAGGAAGACAACCCCAAATTCTAGATCCCCAATCATCCCAACTGGGCTCCACTACTGATCATTAGGAAAGGAAACATAATAGCGACCCAAGTCTTCGTCGAATTCCCACTTGAGTTCGGTAGCATCACTTGCACTGGTATCCTCGGCACCTGCAGCTGTTTGGAAGTATCCGTGAGTCACGAGGACTCAGCAATCTCACACCCACGAGATCAAGACTATTTAAGCTTATGGGTAGGAAAATGTAGTGAGGTGGAGCTGCAGCAAGCACTAAGCATATATGGTCGCTAACATACGCAAAAGAGAGCGAGAAGAGAAGCAACACAGCGGTCGAGAAGCTAGAAGTGATCAAGAAGTGATCCTGAAACTACTTACGTTCAAGCATAACACAAGGCCATGTTCACTTCCCGTACTCCGCTGAAAAGAGACCATCACGGCTACACACGCGGTTGATTCATTTTAATTAAGTTAAGTGACAAGTTCTCTACAACCAGATATTAACAAATTCCCAGCTGCCACATAACCATGAGCACGACTCTCGAAAGTTTATACCTTGCAGGGGTGTCCCAACTTAGCCCATCACAAGCTCTCATGATCAACGAAGGATATATTCCTTCTCCCGGGAAGACCCGATTAGTCTCGGAATCCCGGTTACAAGACATTTCGACAATGGTAAAACAAGACCAGCAAAGCTGCCCGATGTGCCGACAAATCCCGGTAGGAGTCGCACGTATCTTGTTCTCAGGGCACACCGGATAGGTCAAGCTACGAGTAAAACCAACCCTCAAGCTGCCACGAGGTGGCCCCGCAGGTTGCCCATTTTGGACCAACACTCAGAGGGGCACTGGCCCGGGGGGTTTAAAATAAAGATGACCCTTGAGTCTGCAGAACCCCAGGGAAAGGTATATGGTGATAGGTAGGCAAATGTTAAAACCAAGGTTGGGCCTTGCTGGAGGAGTTTTATTCAAGGAGAACTGTCAAGGGGTTCCCTGTAACGCCCCGGATACAACTTTCCATATTTGGACTCCGACTCTTGCCTTTTTTCCGGAGATGCGATATGAGATTCCTTCGTGGTTGGGTTTTGTCTTCGTTTTGCATTTTTTCCATGTCATGCATTTCATATCATGTCGTCATGTGCATCGCATTTGCATACGTGCGTCTCATGCATCCGAGCATTTTCCCCGTTGTCCGTTTTGCAATCCGACACTCCTATGTCCTCCAGCGCCCCCTTCTACCTCTTTTCGTGTGCGGGTGTTAAACGTCCTCGGATTGGTCCGAGATTTTCCAAGTGGCCTTGGTACACCACCGGTAGACCGCCTGTCAAGTTTCGTGCCATTTGGAGTCCGTTTGATACTCCAATGGTTAACCGGGGAACCGCAAAGGCCTCGTGTGTGTTGTAGCCCAACATCCCTCCAAAGTGGCCCAATAACCCATCCAAACCCCCTCCATCCTCTTGGCCATTCGATCACGATCGCGTGGCCGAAAACCGCACTCCATTTGGACTCTCCTAGCTCCTCCTACCTATAAATATGTTATCCCCTCCATTTTCTCGCGCAGATGAAACCCTAGCCCCGCTCCCCTTGCGCCGCCGGACAATTTCTCTACCGCCGGATGTGTCCGCCGAACACGTCGTCCCGACCAATCACCGCGCGCCACGTGGGCAGCGCCTCCGTCTCGCCCACTAACCGACCGCCACCTCACCCTGCCCTCCGCCGCGCCAGGCCCGCCGGGGCCCGAGGCCGGCCCGCCCCGGGCGCGACCGGGCCCGACAAGCCGCCGCTCGCCTGCCTCTCCACCGCCGCCGCCTGCTTGCGCGCCCACCTCCCCTCGTCGATGTTTGCCCCGCCGTCTGCCGCCTTGGCCGGCGATCGCCGCCGCATTGCCTCACCGGCGCCGCTCTTCGCCGGTGCTGCTCCGCGCTGCCCCCGACGCTCCTCCTCGCCGGCGCTGTAGCGCGTCACGGCGCGCTCGTGCTGGATCCGCTGCCCGAGCTCTCCGGCAAGCCCCCGCACTATTCTGGCGAGAACTGCAACTCCGGCGAACCTCGGCTTCCGTGCCCCAGATCCAGATCTGGAAAACCCTAGGTTGACCTCTTTTTTCCCTAAGTCTGCTATATTTTCTAGCTCTATTCATCATGCCATAACTCTGTGACCGTAGCTTCATTTTGTGCATGCAATATATCAAAATGTTCATCTGGATGTGCTCTTCATTTTTTTCCATTGCACCATGCTTGTTTGAGTCCATCTTGATGCCCAAATTGTTGATGCAAGAGCGCTATAAAATGTTAGTTCCTGTTTCTTAGCAGAGTATGAGCATTTGCCATTTTTGCTACATTTATTGTGTGCTGCATATGGGCATGAGCTCTACACGTGTTTTGGGCTATGCCATGCCATCTTTATAGGGGTATATGCCATGTATTTTTTTGATCAATGTGGTTACTAGCACAAGCATGCAAAGTAGCTCTCGTGATATTGCTGATTTTAGAGACTTAGAATTTCACTATCATTGCTCTGCTGTTATTTTTATGCCATGTATTCATGTTGCTACAGTGAGATCCATGCTTCTTTTGAGTATGTTCAGTAAGGTTGATTTGGACATATAGTTGTTCTCTATCCATCCATGTCCCTCTTTGCATTTATGGGGTACCCTAGAACGACTCAATCTTGCTCTACTTTTGCTATAAAATGTTCCTGGCAGATTGTTTACGTGTTAATCAATTTTGCCAAGGTTGTTGTAGTTGATCCATGCATGCTATGAGCTTGTTCTTGCTTTGGTTAGCTTCATGAACTTGTCTTCTTGCTGGTAGTATGCTTATCTTGTCATACAATTCCTTGTGTTGAGTGCATCGAGCTCGCAAACATGCCTTCATAATTCTGTTGATGCCATGTCCAGTTTTTTGCTAAGTCTGAATCTGTTAATTAATGAAACTTGCTATGTTTACATGGGTGCCATCATATCTTGTGATCCTTTTTGGCTTATGGTCAGTAAGGGACTTTTGTTATATGCTTTGAGTAGATCAATTCCGTGCCTTGTATTGCTATGTTCTGTTCCTATAGCATGTTGTTTGCTTGCTCTAAACATTGCTTCCTGATGTTAATTCCTAACATCTTATTTTCACTAAGTCTGAGTAGCTGATATCTTTTGCATTTTTGCCATGCTTGTTTGAACCATCTCTTGTGTGATTTAGCCATAGCTCAATGTTCATCTTTTGTCAAGCATCTTGAGTAGATCACTTCCATGTGCTTTGTTGCTATGTTGGAGTGCAGTAGCTTGTTTTCTTGTTGCATTCTAGATGGCATCATGCTGTTAATCGCAGAATTGTGCCATTATTGTTTTGCTTGCCATTTGCAAACCGTGCATCCGTTTCCGGTGATCTTTATATCGATTTCGACCGAAATCAACTCATATTTCTAGTGGCGCACTTGGTTTGCCACGTTGATGCCTTGTTTGTCCTTTTCCTTCTGAAGCACACATATGCATTGCATATCACATCCTGCATATCATGCCATGTTTTGCATCACGTTGCTTGCGCATTGCACCGTGTTTGATTGTTGTTTCCTTTGCTTGTGTTCTTGATTTGAGTAGAGCCGGGAGACGAGTACGTGATCGAGGAACCCATTGAGTACGCTTACGAGGATCAAGCTTACGTCAACTCGGAGAACTTTGCAGGCAAGATGACCATACCCTAGAAATCACTTCTATCTTTGCTTGCTAGTTGCTTGCTCTTTTGCTATGCTGCGATACCTACCACATGCTTATCATGCCTCCCATATTGCCATGTCAAGCCTCTAACCCACCTTTCCTAGCAAACCGTTGTTTGGCTATGTTACCGCTTTGGTCAGCCCCTCTTATAGCGTTGCTAGTTGCAGGTGAAGATGGAGTTTGTTCCTTGTTGGAACATGTTTATTGTTGGGATATCATTATTATATCTTGTTTAATTTAATGCATCTATATACTTGGTAAAGGGTGGAAGGCTCGGCCTTATGCCTGGTGTTTTGTTCCACTCTTGCCGCCCTAGTTTCCGTCATACCGGTGTTATGTTCCTTGATTTTGCATTCCTTACGCGGTTGGGTTATTATGGGAACCTCTTGACAGTTCGCTTTGAATAAAACTCCTCCAGCAAGGCCCAACCTTGGTTTTACCATCTGCCACCTAAGCCTTTTTCCCTTGGGTTCTGTAGACTCAAGGGTCATCTTTATTTTAAACCCCGGGCCAGTGCTTCTCTAAGTGTTGGTCCAACCTGAGCGACGTCCGGCGCCCCCTGGGCAACCAGGGTCTATGCCAACCCGACGTCTTGCCATCCGGTGTGCCCTGAGAACGAGATACGTGTGACTCCTATCGGGATTTGTCGGCACATCGGGCGGCTTTGCTGGTCTTGTTTTACCATTGTCGAGATGTCTTGTAACCGGGATTCCGAGTCTGATCGGGTCTTCCTGGGAGAAGGAATATCCTTCGTTGACCGTGAGAGCTTGTGATGGGCTAAGTTGGGACACCCCTGCAGGGTTTTGAACTTTCGAAAGTCATGCCCACGGTTATGGGCAGATGGGAATTTGTTAATATCCGGTTGTAGAGAACTTGACACTTAACTTAATTAAAATGAATCAACCGCGTGTGTAGCCGTGATGGTCTCTTTTCGGCGGAGTCCGGGAAGAGAACACGGTCTCGTGTTATGCTTGAACGTAAGTAGTTTCAGGATCACTTCTTGATCATTATAGCTTCTCGACCGTGCTTTGCTTCTCTTCTCGCTCTCTTTTGCGTAAGTTAGCCACGATATATGCTAGTGCTTGCTGCAGCTCCACCTCACTACCTTTTCCTCCCCATAAGCTTAAATAGTCTTGATCTCGCGGGTGTGAGATTGCTGAGTCCTCGTGGCTCACCAGATACTTCCAAACAGCTTGCAGGTGCCGATGATAACTGTGCAGGTGACGCAACCGAGCTCAAGGAGGAGCTCGATGAAGATCGTGTTCGTTGTGTTGTTTCGTTTCCTTTCGATCAGTAGTGGAGCCTAGTTGGGGCGATCGGGGATCTAGCATTAGGGTTTGTCTTTCTTTATTTGGTTCCGTAGTCGGACCTTGATTGTATTTTGGATGATGTAATGCTATATTCATGTATTATGTGAAGTGGCGATTGTAAGCCAACTCTTTATCCCGTTCTTATTCAGTACATGGGATGTGTAAAGATTACCCCTCTTGCGACATGCCTACCATGCGGTTATGCCTCTAAGTCGTGCTCCAACACGTGGGAGATATAGCCGCATCGTGGGTGTTACATTCCCATAACACCCAACCGTGTAAGGAACACAAAATCAAGGAACATAACATCGGTATGATGGAAACTAGGGCGGCAAGAGTGGAACAAAACACCAGGCATAAGGCCGAGCCTTCCACCCATTACCAAGGCAAAGAGGAAGAAAAACAGAAGGAAGGGAAAATTACCATAGGCGGGGGGTTGGCACGGGAATACGGCTCCTTGCCAAACTGCCACTCCTCCGTGAGCTTGCAGTTCGCAAGGTAATTCACCATGTGAGCTACCTCTGCATGTGGCATATCTTTGGTGCACAGCCGGCTTGGATCCCGATGAGCGCTCATCTGGCCTATCATGTGAGGGCGGCCCTGGAGCGGGAGCACCCAGCGCGCCATGAAGGCGGACAGCAAGTCGGACCCGGTCAGGCCCTCCGACTGTACCATCACCCGGAGCCGTGCAACGGCGGCGGCTCCCGAAGGCGACAGCGTCTTGGACCGGTACGACTAGTTAGGCCGCTTCCCAGTCGGCGGGTTGGCAACATAAGCCGGCAGGTTAACCCAGTCACCCTCCGCGAAGATGCTCTTCACGTAAAAGTACGACTGCTGCCACAACTTCACCGATTGGATCAGCGTGATGGGAGGAAATGGATTGTCGGCCCCCGGCCTCCGCACCGCGATGAAGGCGCCGCACTGAGCCAGCACCCCCGCGACAGCGGTGCCAAGCTTGGTGTAGAAGAACTCCCCCAGAGCTCGATGGTGGGGAGGACGCCAAGGAAGCCTTCGCACAAGGTGACGAAGGCGGACAGCAGCACCACCGTGTTCGGGGTGAGGTGGTGCGGTTGGAGATTGTAGAATTCGAGGAAGGCTCGGAGGAAGTCGCTCGCCGGCAGCCTGAGGCCACGCAGGCAGTGCGAGCGGAAGATGACCCGCTCGCCCTCCTCCAGCGCCGGCGACATCTCCCCCTTCGGCGCAAGACGAACCCCCACGTAGTCTGCGCGGGGCAGCCGCCGCGTCTGGCGGAGGAAGTCGATGTGGTCCTCGTGAACTATGGAGCCGTCCTAGGCTCCGGCGCGCACCATGAGGACGATGAGCGGACGGACGAGCTCGATGGAGACAAGCTGCGGCGGCGCTTCGGCAAGGCTTGGGCGCTGCAGCAAAGAGAAGGAGAAATGGAAGAAAGAGTGGGGCGGAGGGGGGTGCGTGCATTCCCGCTTCCTCTCCTCCCCCTACTTATAGCCTATGGGCTACGAAGCCGAGGGGGTGGGCGTGGGAACGTGGGATTAACTATGCCCATGACCCCACGCCCCCATCTTTACCGCGCGAATATCGCGCGCATTAACTTCTCGGAGAAGCCCAACCGCCTACCTCGGCCGCCATGGATCCGCTAGCCGCCCGAGGCCCGTCCGGCCTGCGGTCGCGTCCTGTTATGCGCGTGGGCTGGCAGGCCGACCCGGCCAGCCAGCGCCACGTGGCATGCCCGCGGCAGACGGCAGGCAAAGAAGCTTATCAAGCACGCCCCCGATTCCCACCAATGCATTCCGAATCCCAGAAGGATCCAACCGGACGCAGCCGATTCCCGCCGGCCGGCTCCACATGAGTCGGACGAAGCTTCCTTCAGGGCACCCAGAAGAGGAAACTGTTGAGGCTCCCTAGCTCCTCAACCATGGCCCCTCACCAGCTTCGGGGACTACTATCGGAGTAATGGGCCACGGGTAGCCTAACCCGAGCCCCCGAGCCTTTCAAGACAACGGCGCCGGCTGCGCCCCTCCAAGATGTCAAGATAAAGACTCCACCTTCTGGCGGTTGGTTGGCCAAGTGGCCGACTGGTCGAGGGCGACCAAGTTCCGGAGGGCGGCATCCCAACAGGCCGACTCCTAGAGAGCGGCCTCCAGAGAGGCCGGCTCCTAGCAGTCGTCCCGTGGCGCCCTCAAAGTCTGCACCCTCATCAAAGAGAAAAGACGGGTACGGCTACAGTGCAAGCCTCCCCCCGTATCCAGGGACGGGCATGGCCATAGTGCCCTGTACAGGCGGAGATCTCCGCACGACGCGGCACTGTTGCCTCTTCCCCCATACGTCACACCTGTCAGGCGGAGTCCTGTTCCCACGAAGGCCTGTCAGGTATGGTTTGCAGACGGTGGACCCTACCCGGCAGCCAGAGCCCTGAAGTCAGAGGAGGCTGGGGCAGCCGGACCTCGGAGGCGCCGGCTACCAACAAGCGGCCAATCCCTCCCTTGGGCCCCATACGCCATCAACCATATGAGACACGGTGTGGCGACAGTGATCACCCACCAGGCGGCGGGACTGTAGCCACGCCTTCCCGACCAAGCCTGCTGAAGGAAATATGCCCTAGAGGCAATAATAAAGTTATTATTTATTTCCTTATATCATGATAAAAGTTTATTATTCATGCTAGAATTGTATTAACCGGAAACATAATACATGTGTGAATACATAGACAAACAGAGTGTCACTAGTATGCCTCTACTAGACTAGCTTGTTAATCAAAGATGGTTATGTTTCCTAACCATGGACAAAGAGTTGTCATTTGATTAACAGGATCACATCATTAGTTGAATGATCTGATTGACATGACCCATTCCATTAGCTTAGCACCCGATCGTTTAGTATGTTGCTATTGCTTTCTTCATGACTTATACATGTTCCTATGACTATGAGATTATGCACTCCCGTTTGCCAGAGGAACACTTTGTGTGCTACCAAACATCACAACGTAACTGCGTGATTATAAAGGAGCTCTACAGGTGTCTCCAAAGGTACATGTTGGGTTGGCGTATTTCGAGATTAGGATTTGTCACTCCGATTGTCGAAGAGGTATCTCTGGGCCCTCTCGGTAGTGCACATCACTTAAGCCTTGCAAGCATTGCAACTAATGAGTTAGTTGCGGGATGATGTATTACAGAACGAGTAAAGAGACTTGCCAGTAACGAGATTGAACTAGGTATGGGATACCAACGATCGAATCTCGGGCAAGTAACATACCGATGACAAAGGGAACAACGTATGTTGTTATGCGGTCTGACCGATAAAAGATCTTCGTAGAATATGTAGGAGCCAATATGAGCATCCAGGTTCCGCTATTGGTTATTGACCGGAGACGTGTCTCGGTCATGTCTACATTGTTCTCGAACCCGTAGGGTCCGCACGCTTAAGGTTACGATGACAGTTATATTATGAGTTTATACATTTTGATGTACCGAAGGTTGTTCGGAGTCCCGGATGTGATCACGGACATGAAGAGGAGTCTCGAAATGGTCGAGACATAAAGATTGATATATTGGAAGCCTATGTTTGGATATCGGAAGTGTTCCGGGTGAAATCGGGATTTTACCGGAGTACCGGGAGGTTACCGGAACCCCCCGGGAGCTATATGGGCCTAAGTGGGCCTTAGTGGAAAAGAGAAGGAGCAGCCCAAGATGGGCCGCGCGCCCCTCCCCTCCCTTGGTCCGAATAGGACAAGGAGAGGGGGCCGGCCCCCTCTCTCTTTTCCCCCCTCCGCGAATCCTATTCCAACTAGGATTGGGAGGGGGGGGGGGAATCCTACTCCCAGAGGGAGTAGGACTCCTCCTGGCACGCCTCTCCTAGGCCGGCCGCACCCCCCCTTGAGCCTTTATATACGGAGGCAAGGGCACCCCAGAGAGACACAGGTTGATCCACGTGATCATATTCTTAGCTGTGTGCGGTGCCCCCTTCCACCATAGTCCTCGATAATATTGTAGCGGTGCTTAGGCGAAGCCCTGCTGAAGTAGTACATCAAGATCGTCACCACGCCGTCGTGCTGACGGAACTCTTCCCCGACACTTTGCTGGATCGGAGTCCGGGGATCGTCATCGAGCTGAACGTGTGCTAGAACTCGGAGGTGCCGTAGTTTCGGTGCTTGATCGGTCGGGCCGTGAAGACGTACGACTACATCAACCAAACGCTTCCGTTGTCGATCTACAAGGGTACGTAGATCATACTCTCCCCTCTCGTTGCTATGCATCACCATGATCTTGAGTGAGCGTAGGAATTTTTTTGAAATTATTACGAAACCCAACAGTGGCATCCGAGCCTAGGTTTTATATGTTGATGTTATATGCACGAGTAGAACACAAGTGAGTTGTGGGCGATATAAGTCATACTGCTTACCAGCATGTCATACTTTGGTTCGGCGGTATTGTTGGACGAAGCGGCCCGGACCGACATTACGCATACGCTTATGCGAGACCGGTTCTCCTGATGTGCTTTGCACATAGGTGGCTTGCGGGTGACAGTTTCTCCAACTTTAGTTGAACTGAGTGTGGCTACGCCCGGTCCTTGCGAAGGTTAAAACATCACCAACTTGACAAACTATCGTTGTGGTTTTTGATGCGTAGGTAAGATTGGTTCTTGCTTAAGCCCGTAGCAGCCACGTAAAACATGCAACAACAAAGTAGAGGACGTCTAACTTGTTTTTGCAGGGCATGTTGTGATGTGATATGGTCAAGACATGATGCTAAATTTTATTGTATGAGATGATCATGTTTTGTAACCGAGTTATCGGCAACTGGCAGGAGCCATATGGTTGTCGCTTTATTGTATGCAATGCAATTGCGCTGTAATGCTTTACTTTATCACTAAACGGTAGCGATAGTCGTGGAAGCATAAGATTGGCGAGACGACAACGATGCTACGATGGAGATCAAGGTGTCGCGCCGGTGACGATGGTGATCATGACGGTGCTTCGGAGATGGAGATCACAAGCACAAGATGATGATGGCCATATCATGTCACTTATATTGATTGCATGTGATGTTTATCTTTTATGCATCTTATCTTGCTTTGATTGACGGTAGCATTATAAGATGATCTCTCACTAAATTATCAAGAAGTGTTCTCCCTGAGTATGCACCGTTGCGAAAGTTCTTCGTGCTGAGACACCACGTGATGATCGGGTGTGATAGGCTCTACGTTCAAATACAACGGGTGCAAAAAAGTTGCACACGCGGAATACTCAGGTTATACTTGACGAGCCAAGCATATACAGATATGGCCTCGGAACATGGAGACCGAAAGGTCGAGCGTGAATCATATAGTAGATATGATCAACACAGTGATGTTCACCAATGAAACTACTCCATCTCACGTGATGATCAGACATGGTTTAGTTGATTTGGATCACATAATCAGTTAGAGGATTAGAGGGATATCTATCTAAGTGGGAGTTCTTTAAGTAATATGATTAATTGAACCTAAATTTATCATGAACTTAGTACCTGATAGTATCTTGCTTGTTTATGTATGTTTGTAGATAAATGGCCCGTGCTGTTGTTCTGTTGAATTTTAATGCGTTCCTTGAGAAAGCAAAGTTGAAAGATGATGGTAGCAATTACACGGACTGGGTCTGTAACTTGAGGATTATCCTCATTGCTGCACAGAAGAATTACGTCCTGGAAGCACCGCTGGGTGCCAGGCCTGCTGCTGGAGCAACACCAGATGTTGTGAACGTCTGGCAGAGCAAAGCTGATGACTACTCGATAGTTCAGTGTGCCATGCTTTACGGCTTAGAACCGGGACTTCAACGACGTTTTGAACGTCATGGAGCATATGAGATGTTCCAGGAGTTGAAGTTAATATTTCAAGCAAATGCCCGGATTGAGAGATATGAAGTCTCCAATAAGTTCTATAGCTGCAAGATGGAGGAGAACAGTTCTGTCAGTGAGCATATACTCAAAATGTCTGGGTATAATAATCACTTGATTCAGATGGGAGTTAATCTTCCAGATGATTGCGTCATTGACAGAATTCTCCAATCACTGCCACCAAGCTACAAGAGCTTCATGATGAACTATAATATGCAAGGGATGAATAAGACTATTCCCAAGCTCTTCGCAATGCTGAAAGCTGCGGAGGTAGAAATCAAAAAGGAGCATCAAGTGTTGATGGTCAACAAGACCACTAGTTTCAAGAAAAAGGGCAAAGGGAAGAAGAAGGGGAACTTCAAGAAGAACAACAAGCAAGTTGCTGCTCAAGAGAAGAAACCCAAGTCTGGACCTAAGCCTGAAACTGAGTGCTTCTACTGCAAGCAGACTGGTCACTGGAAGCGGAACTGCCCCAAGTATTTGGCGGATAAGAAGGATGGCAAGGTGAACAAAGGTATATGTGATATACATGTTATTGATGTGTACCTTACTAATACTCGCAGTAGTACCTGGGTATTTGATACTGGTTCTGTTGCTAATATTTGCAACTCGAAACAGGGACTACGGATTAAGCGAAGATTGGCTAAGGATGAGGTGATGATGCACGTGGGAAACGGTTCCAAAGTCGATGTGATCGCAGTCGGCACGCTACCTCTACATCTACCTTCGGGATTAATATTAGACCTAAATAATTGTTATTTGGTGCCAGCGTTAAGCATGAACATTATATCTGGATCTTGTTTGATGCGAGACGGTTATTCATTTAAATCAGAGAATAATGGTTGTTCTATTTATATGAGTAATATCTTTTATGGTCATGCACCCTTGAAGAGTGGTCTATTCTTATTGAATCTCGATAGTAGTAACACACATATTCATAATGTTGAAACCAAAAGATGCAGAGTTGATAATGATAGTGCAACTTATTTGTGGCACTGCCGTTTAGGTCATATCGGTGTAAAGCGCATGAAGAAACTCCATACTGACGGACTTTTGGAACCACTTGATTATGAATCACTTGGTACTTGCGAACCGTGCCTCATGGGCAAGATGACTAAAACACCGTTCCCTGGTACTATGGAGAGAGCAACAGATTTGTTGGAAATCATACATACAGATGTATGTGGTCCGATGAATATTGAGGCTCGTGGCGGATATCGTTATTTTCTCACCTTCACAGATGACTTAAGCAGATATGGGTATATCTACTTAATGAAACATAAGTCTGAGACATTTGAAAAGTTCAAAGAATTTCAGAGTGAAGTTGAAAATCATCGTAACAAGAAAATAAAGTTTCTACGATTTGATCGTGGAGGAGAATATTTGAGTTACGAGTTTGGTGTACATTTGAAACAAAGCGGAATAGTTTCGCAACTCACGCCACCCGGAACACCACAGCGTAATGGTGTGTCCGAACATCGAATCGTACTTTACTAGATATGGTGCGATCTATGATGTCTCTTACTGATTTACCGCTATCGTTCTGGGGTTATGCTTTGGAGACGGCCGCATTCACGTTAAATAGGGCACCATCAAAATCCGTTGAGACGACGCCTTATGAACTATAGTTTGGCAAGAAACCAAAGTTGTCGTTTCTGAAAGTTTGGGGCTGCGATGCTTATGTGAAAAAGCTTCAACCTGATAAGCTCGAACCCAAACCGGAGAAATGTGTCTTCATAGGATATCCAAAGGAGACTATTGGATACACCTTCTATCACATATCCGAAGGCAAGACTTTTGTTGCTAAGTTCGGAAACTTTCTAGAGAAGGAGTTTCTCTCGAAAGAAGTGAGTGGAGGAAAGTAGAACTTGACGAGGTAACTGTACCTGCTCCCTTATTGGAAAGTAGTGCATCACAGAAAACTGTTTCTGTGACACCTACACAAATTAGTGAGGAAGCTAATGATAATGATCATGAAACTTCAGAACAAGATACTACTGAACCTCGTAGATCAACCAGAGTAAGATCTGCACCAGAGTGGTACGGTAATCCTGTTCTGGAAGTCATGCTACTAGATCATGATGAACCTATGAACTATGAAGAAGCGATGGTGAGCCCAGATTCCGCAAAATGGCTTGAAGCCATGAAATCTGAGATGGGATCCATGTATGAGAACAAAGTGTGGACTTTGGTTGACTTGCCCAATGATCGGCAAGCAATTGAGAATAAATGGATCTTCAAGAAGAAGACTGACGCCGACGGTAATATTACTGTCTACAAAGCTCGACTTGTCGAGCTCCAGCGATCCATTTATGGACTGGTGCAAGCCTCTCGGAGTTGGAATAAATGCTTTGATAGTGTGATTAAAGCATTTGGTTTTATATAGACTTTTGGAGAAGCCTGTATTTACAAGAAAGTGAGTGGGAGCTCTGTAGCATTTCTGATATTATATGTGGATGACATATTACTGATTGGAAATGATATAGAATTTCTGGATAGCATAAAGGGATACTTGAATAAGATTTTTCAATGAAAGACCTCGGTGAAGCTGCTTACATATTAGGCATAAAGATCTATAGAGATAGATCAAGACGTTTAATTGGACTTTCACAAAGCACATACCTTGACAAGATTTTGAAGAAGTTCAAAATGGATCAAGCAAAGAAAGGGTTCTTGCCTGTGTTACAAGGTGTGAAGTTGAGTCGGACTCAATGCCCGACCACTGCAGAAGATAGAGAGAAGATGAAAGATGTTCCCTATGCTTCAGCCATAGGCTCTATCATATATGCAATGCTGTGTACCAGACCTGATGTGTGCCTTGCTATAAGTCTAGCAGGGAGGTACCAAAGTAATCCAGGAGTGGATCACTGGACAGCGGTCAAGAACATCCTAAAGTACCTGAAAAGGACTAAGGATATGTTTCTCGTATATGGAGGTGACAAAGAGCTCATCGTAAACGGTTACGTTGATGCAAGCTTTGACACTGATCCGGACGATTCTAAATCGCAAACCGGATACGTGTTTACATTAAACGGTGGAGCTGTCAGTTGGTGCAGTTCTAAACAAAGCATCATGGCGGGATCTACGTGTGAAGCGGAATACATAGCTGCTTCGGAAGCAACAAATGAAGGAGTCTGGATGAAGGAGTTCATATCCGATCTAGGTATCGTACCTAGTGCATCGGGTCCAATGAAAATCTTTTGTGACAATACTGGTGCAATTGCCTTGGCGAAGGAATCCAGATTTCACAAGAGAACCAAGCACATCAAGAGACGCTTCAATTCCATCCGGGATCTAGTCCAGGTGGGAGACATAGAGATTTGCAAGATACATACGGATCTGAATGTTGCAGACCCGTTGACTAAGCCTCTTCCACGAGCAAAACATGATCAACACCAAGGCTCCATGGGTGTTAGAATCATTACTGTGTAATCTAGATTATTGACTCTAGTGCAAGTGGGAGACTGAAGGAAATATGCCCTAGAGGCAATAATAAAGTTATTATTTATTTCCTTATATCATGATAAAAGTTTATTATTCATGGTAGAATTGTATTAACCGGAAACATAATACATGTGTGAATACATAGACAAACAGAGTCTCACTAGTATGCCTCTACTAGACTAGCTTGTTAATCAAAGATGGTTATGTTTCCTAACCATGGACAAAGAGTTTTCATTTGATTAACAGGATCACATCATTAGTTGAATGATCTGATTGACATGACCCATTCCATTAGCTTAGCACCCGATCGTTTAGTATGTTGCTATTGCTTTCTTCATGACTTATACATGTTCCTATGACTATGAGATTATGCAACTCCCGTTTGCCAGAGGAACACTTTGTGTGCTACCAAACGTCACAACCTAACCGGGTGATTATAAAGGAGCTCTACAGGTGTCTCCAAAGGTACATGTTGGGTTGGCGTATTTCGAGATTAGGATTTGTCACTCCGATTGTCGGAGAGGTATCTCTGGGCCCTCTCGGTAATGCACATCACTTAAGCCTTGCAAGCATTGCAACTAATGAGTTAGTTGCGGGATGATGTATTACAGAACGAGTAAAGAGACTTGCCGGTAATGAGATTGAACTAGGTATGGGATACCGACGATCGAATCTCGGGCAAGTAACATACCGATGACAAAGGGAACAACGTATGTTGTTATGCGGTCTGACCGATAAAAGATCTTCGTAGAATATGTAGGAGCCAATATGAGCATCTAGGTTCTGCTATTGGTTATTGACCAGAGACGTGTCTCGGTCATGTCTACATTGTTCTCGAACCCGTAGGGTCCGCACGCTTAAGGTTACGATGACAGTTATATTATGAGTTTATACATTTTGATGTACCGAAGGTTGTTCGGAGTCCCGGATGTGATCACGGACATGACGAGGAGTCTCGAAATGGTCGAGACATAAAGATTGATATATTGGAAGCCTATGTTTGGATATCGGAAGTGTTCCGGGTGAAATCGGGATTTTACCGGAGTACCGGGAGGTTACCGGAACCCCCCAGGAGCTATATGGGCCTAAGTGAGCCTTAGTGGAAAAGAGAAGGAGCAGCCCAAGATGGGCCGCGCGCCCCTCCCCTCCCTTGGTACGAATAGGACAAGGAGAGGGGGCCGGCCCCCTCTCTCTTTTCCCCCCTCCGCGAATCCTATTCCAACTAGGATTGGGGGGGGATCCTACTCCCAGAGGGAGTAGGACTCCTCCTGGCGTGCCTCTCCTAGGCCGGCCGCACCCCCCCTTGAGCCTTTATATACGGAGGCAGGGGCACCCCAGAGAGACACAAGTTGATCCACGTGATCATATTCTTAGCCGTGTGCGGTGCCCCCTTCCACCATAGTCCTCGATAATATTGTAGCGGTGCTTAGGCGAAGCCCTGCTGCAGTAGTACATCAAGATCGTCACCACGCCATCGTGCTGATGGAACTCTTCCCTGACACTTTGCTGGATCGGAGTCCGGGGATCGTCATCGAGCTGAACGTGTGCTAGAACTCGGAGGTGCCGTAGTTTCGGTGCTTGATCGGTCGGGCCGTGAAGACGTACGACTACATCAACCAAACGCTTCCGTTGTCGATCTACAAGGGTACGTAGATCATACTCTCCCCTCTCGTTGCTATGCATCACCATGATCTTGAGTGAGCGTGGGAATTTTTTTGAAATTACTACGAAACCCAACACCTGCATCATTAGAGTTTCGGCTACAGTGATCAGAAGCCGGCAAGACCCGTGAGCAGCGGGAGCGGCTTGTCGGCTCCGTACCAGACCAGGCGGCGGGCCCCAGCTGTCGGCCAAGAGGCCGGCGACCAGAGAGAATGACGATCGGGCCCTACGCCCGGCCGGATTACCATTGTACCCCTAGGGGGTAGGCCTATATAAACCCCCCAGGGCACCCATGCAAAAGGTTCGGCCCTGTTAGGACTAGACTCATATCTAGAGGAGGAGAGAGCATGCCTGCCTTCTTCCACCTCTAGCAAACAGCTCGAGGAGCAACGTTGTACCACTTGTACATTAGTGATCATGCGGAGACCCCGTAGAGCAGGACTAGGGGTGTTATCTCCTAGGAGAGCCCCGAACCTGGGTAAAGTATGCCAGCGTTCGTGTCTACGCCTCATCCCGCTTCCAGGCACCAGCGACGTTCTACTCGCTCCCACCATGATAAGCCATCCTTTGGCATATATCGCACCCAACCCCCGACAGGAGTGATAGCTTCTCTCGGAGTAGTTGTCGGAGTCGGAACCGGATACCCATTCACTAATATGAGCTTGATGTCTTCATCTTGTGTAGCTCTTTGATGACTTGTCCTTCCTTTCCGAATCCTTGCTTCTACGAGAGGGTCTTTGTTCATAATGATCATCTCTACTCCTTCTCTCTCTTGGTGGTGATTCCTCTCTTTTACTTCTCCTTTTAGGTGAGTCTTCTCTTCTTTTGTAGGGAGCCGTACACTCACTAGAGTAGTGTCCGGGTCTTCCACAGTTGTAGCAATTGCGATAACGACTAGAAGATCTCTTGTCATTGTAGGACCTTGACTTGGAACTTCTCTCTTTGTTTCTACTCTTGTAGAACTTGTTGAAGTTCTTCACCATTAGGCTCAATTCTTCATTGAAGGCTTGTTTCTCACTTGATGTTGTAGGAGCATCACATGATGCTTTGTAAGCATCACTAGACTTATTTTGAAGCTCTTCCTTATCCTTGAGTGACATCTCATGAGCAACAATTCTACCAATGACTTCCGTTGGCTTGAGATCTTTGTGATTGGGCATCATTTGGATCAAGGTGCACATGGTATCATATTTTCCATCCAAGGCTCTTAGGATCTTCTTGATGGTGAATCTGCCAGGCATCTCTTCACTTCCTAAGCCGACAATCTCATTTGTGATGAGAGCAAGCCTAGAATACATTTCAGTGACTCCTTCACCATCCTTCTTTTTGAACTTATCAAGTTGACTTTGAAGCATGTCCAATTTCGATTCCTTGACGGACTGAGCACCTTCGTGCATGTCAACCAAAGTATCCCAAATTTCCTTTGCATTCTCAAGGCGGCTGATTTTGTTGAATTCTTTGGGGCACAATCCATTGAAGAGGATATCACAAGCTTGAGGATTGTATTGCAATATCTTCAATTATTCCGTAGTCGCTTCACGATTCGGTTCTCTTCCATCTTCGAAGAATTCACCTTGCAAGCCAATACACACAAATAGCCAAAACGGTGGGGTTATGTCCAAGAATATGCATTTTCATCTTATGCTTCCAACTAGCAAAATTAGTACCATCAAGGTATGGACCTCTATGGTGGTAATTTCCCTGGCTAGATGCCATACTCTCCAAGGTTGTGAAACCAAGGCTATGATCACCAAAGCTATGGAAATCAAGGCAAATGGAGACCAAAGCACTAATACCACTTGTAGGATGGAAAGTAGGTCTAGAGAGAGGGTGATCAGACTACTTGACCAAATAAAAATGTAACCTTTTCCCAATTTTAAGTCTTGGCAGATTTTAGCAACTTAGCACAAGTCAAGCAATCAACCTACACATGCAATTCTAAGAGTATAGCAGCGGAATGTAAAACATTGCATATGAAGGTAAAGGGAAGGGTTTGGAGAAGGCAAATGCAATGTAGACACGGAGATTTTTGGTGTGGTTTCGATAGGTGGTGCTATAGTACGTCCACATTGATGGATACTTCAACCCACGAAGGGTAACTGTTGCACGAGTCCACGGAGGGCTCCACCCACGAAGGTTCCATGAAGAAGCAACCTTGTCTATCCACCATGGCCATCGCTGTAACACCCTCGATGCGACTATAGCTCCCACGTGTCGAGGCACGACTTAGAGACATAATCGCATTGAAGGCATATGTCGCAAGTTAGGCAATCTTCACAACATCCCATGTAATATGATAATAAAAGGGGAGATAACATAGTTGGCTTACACTCGCCACGTCAATCAAGTACATAAATAACATTACATCATCCAAACACTCATGGCCCGACTACGGTGCCAAAATAAAAGAGAACCCAACATGCGACACGGTCACAATCACCCCCAACTAGGCACCACTACTGATCATCAGGAAAGGAAACATAGTAACATTGAGAGTCCTCGTCGAACTCCCACTTGAGCTCAAGTGCGTCTCCTGGAGCGGAATCATCAGGCCCTGCATCTGGTGTAATAGTAATCTGTGAGCCACAGGGACTCAGCAATCTCGCACCCTCGCGATCAAGACTATTTAAGCTTATAGGTAAGGCAAGGTAAATATGTGGAGCTGCAGCAAGCGACTAGCAAATATGGTGGCTAACTTATTCACAAAAGAGAGCGAGAAGAGGAGGCGAAGCGTGAGCGAGAAACTAGAGAACAACCTGCGCAAACATTACGCCAACACCGTGTCCACTTCCCGGACTCCGTTGAGAAGAGGCCATCATGGTAACACACTCAGTTGATTCATTTTAATTAAGTTAAGGTTCAAGTTATCTACAACCGGACATTAACAAATTCCCATCTGCCCATAACCATGGGCACGGCTTTCGAAAGTTCAATCCCTGCAGGGGAGTCCCAACTTAGCCCATGACAAGATCTCATGGTCAACGAAGGAATAGACCTCCTCCCAAGACGTTCCGATCAGACTCGGTATCTCGGTTCTTCAAGACACTTCGACAGGTTAAAACAAGACCAGCAACACCGCCTGAATGTGCCGACAAATCCCGATAGGAGCTGCACATATCTCATTCTCAGGGCACACTCAGATGAGCCAGACGTCGGGAAGGCCAGCCCAGAGTTTCCCCTGGTAGCCCCGGACATCGCTCGGTGGGACCAACACTCAGAGGAGCACTGGCCCGGGGGGGTTAAAATAAGATGACCCTTGAGTCTGCAGAACCCAAGGGAAAGAAAAGGCTAGGTGGCAAATGGTAAAACCAAGGTTGGGCATTGCTGGAAAAGCTTTAATCAAGGCGAACTATCAAGGGGTTCCCATTATAACCCAACCGCGTAAGGAACGCAAAATCCGGGAACATAACACCGATATGACGGAAACTAGGGCGGCAAGAGTGGAACAAAACACTAGGCGAGAGGCCGAGCCTTCCACCCTTTACCAAGTATATAGATGCATTAAGATAACATAACAATATAATGATATCCCAACAAGTAAATAAATGTTCCAACAAGGAACAGCCTCCAATCTTCACCTGCAACTAGCAACGCTATAAGAGGGGCTGAGCAAAGCGGTAACATAGCCAATCAACGGTTTGCTAGGACATGGTGGGTTAGAGGTTTGACATGGCAATTTGGGAGGCTTTAAATCAAGTGGTAGGCATCGTAGCATTGGCATAGCAAAAGAACGAGCAAACTAGCATAGCAAAGATAGTAGTGATTTCGAGGGTATGATCATCTTGCCTGCACAGTTGTCAGAGTTGACTGGATCCTCGAAAGCAAACTCAACGGGCTCCTCGTTAGCGAACTCGTCTCCCGTCTCTACCCAAACAAGACAAACAAGCAACAAGGATACAATCAACCACATGCAAGGATCAAGCAATATGATGCAATGATGATATGCTATGAGGGATGCATATGCAAGATATGACAGGAAAAGCATGAACCTGGCCTCAACTTGGAAATCCAAGTGTGCCACTGGAAATATGATATGAAATTGCTTGAAAACGATATAAAGAACGCCGGAATCGGAGTTACGGTTTGGAAATGGCAAGCGATTCAAGAATGGCACCGGTCTGCGATTTACAGCAAGTAGCCATCTAAATGCAATGAGATGAACATGCTACAGCACTCAAACATGACAACAAAATACATGGCAGGGATGCATTCAAGATGCTTAACAAAAGTCTAGCACTGAGCTACGGCCAATTCATCCATTAACAGGTTCAAACAAGCATGGCAAAACTGCATATGAAAAACAGATCTCAGACTTAGTGAAATTAACACCTGTCTGGAATTTCAGATCAGGTAGCACTCTTCGGAGTAGCAAAACTACATGCTACAGGACCTGAAATGGAAAATTAAAGCATGGCATGGAGCTACTCAAAGAGCTTAACAAAAGTCCGTTAGTGACCTTGAGCCAATATCAGAAAATACAATTGCAAGCATGTGAACATGGCAAAAAACATAATCAGTTTTCGGACTTAGTGAAAACTGGCACATGCTGAAACATAACTCAAGTAGGCATGTTTACGAGCTCGATGCACTCACTACAGAGCAAGTCATGGCAAGACAAGCATACATCCATCAAGAAGGCACAAAATGCAAGCTAGACATGGCAAGAACAATAGCATAGCATGCACGGATCAACCACAACATCATTGGCAAAATTGCAAACAAGTTGACAATCTGCCCAGATCACAAAGTAGCAAAAGTAGAGCTCGGTTGACTCAAGCTGGGGTGCTCCATAATTGCAAACAAGGAAATGGATGGATAGAGCACTACAATATTAACAAAACATCCTTACTGATCATCCTCAAAAGAGGCACGGATCACTAGGAAACAACATGAACATATGGCATCATGAGATAAACAGATCAAGGACTTAGTGGAAATGCTGTCCCTGAAAACAGAATTACCAAGTGCACCACTTTGCAAGCTTGCACTAGTCACCCCACACATCACAAAAATACATGGGTTGCACCTCTGGAAAGATGACAAAACCCTTTACAAAACACATGTAGAGCATCAGGGCATAGCATGCACACAATAATCATGGCAAAAATGACAAAATCCTAAATGGAGTAGCAGATCTGACAATTAACTCAAGTAGCCCTCTTCTAACAGAATTTTGGGCATCAAGATGAACTCAAATGAAAATGATGCAATGGAATGAAATGATGTACTCTCTGAGATGAACATTTTGATATGCTATATGCATGAATCGGAGCTACGGATGCAAAGTTACGGGGCCGAGAACATGGGCACTTGAGCTAGGGTTTCGAAAAAAAAATCAACCGGATCTGGATCTCGCCGGGCACTGTTCACCGGCGCCGGAGTTGTCGGGGAGGCGGCCACCGGAGCGGATTCCGGCCGGCGCGGGTCGCCGGAGCGACGAGGGTGGCGGGCGCGGCGGCTTGGCGAGGCGGGGAGGATCGGCGGTGAGGCGGCG